>NC_053026.1:506597494-506897494 GCF_003073215.2 Triticum urartu | reverse complement strand
ACTAAGTTCGCCAGCCAATGCTTAGATGAGTTTGATAAATTTATGGTTAAGCAAGAAGACTTCAATGCTTATTTTGGTAGAGAATTAAAACGCAGTGCTGATATGCTTGAACACTTGGGTGATTATATGGCTAATGTCAAAGGTGAACTTAAAATTATTAGTAAACATGCTTCTATGGTTACCACTCAAGTAGAACAAGTACTTAAAGATCAAAATGATTTGCTCAATGAATTGAATAGTAAGAATAATGATTTTGCTATTAGAGTGGCTACTAGAACTGGTAAAATGACTCAGGAACCTTTGTATCCTGAAGGCCACCCAAAGAGAATTGAGCAAGATTCTCAGAGAAATAATATAGATGCACATAGTCCTTCTAAAAGGAAGAAAAAGAAGAATGATAGGACTTTGCATGCTTCTAGTGAACCTATTGCTGAAACACCTGAGAATCCAAATGATATTTCTATTTATGATGTTGAAACACAATCTGGTAATGAACCTAAAACTAGTGATAATGTTAATGATAATGTTCATGTTGATGCTCAACCTAATAATGATAATAATATAGAAATTGAACCTGCTGTTGATCTTGATAACCCACAATCAAAGAATCAACGTTATGATAAGAAAGACTTTGTTGCTAGGAAACATGGTAAAGAAAGAGAACCATGGGTTCAAAAACCCATGCCTTTTGCTCCCAAACCATATCCAAGAAAAAGGATGATGAGGATTTTGAGCGCTTTGCTGAAATGATTAGACCTATCTTTTTGCATATGCGATTAACTGATATGCTTAAAATGAATCCTTATGCTAAGTGCATGAAAGAAATTGTTACTAATAAAATAAAGATATCGGAAGCTGAAATTTCCACCATGCTTGCTAATTATACTTTTAAGGGTGGAATACCAAAGAAACTTGGAGATCCAGGAGTACCCACTATACCGTGCTCCACTAAAAGAAACTATGTTAAAACTGCTTTATGTGATCTTGGAGCCGGTGTTGGTGTTATGCCTCTCTCTTTATATCGTAGACTTGATTTGAATAAGTTGACACCTACTGAAATATCTTTGCAAATGCCTGATAAATCAACTGCTATACCTGTCGGTATTTGTGAGGATGTGCCTGTTGTGGTTGCAAACATTACTATTTTAACGGACTTTGTTATTCTTGATATTCCCGAGGATGATGGTATGTCTATTATTCTTGGAAGACCCTTTTTGAATACTGCAGGGGCTGTTATTAATTGCAAAAAAGGCAATGTCACTTTTCATGTTAATGGTAATGAGCACACGGTACACTTTCCGAGGAAACAACCTCAAGTCCACAGCATCAATTCTATTGGAAAAATTCTATCAATTATTTTTGTTGGTTTTGAATTTCCTCTTCCTATTGTGAAGAAGAAATATGATATTCTTATTGTTGGGGATGTGCATGTCCCCGTTGAGGTAACCTAGTATTATTTGAAAATTCTCTAGTTCCATGTTATTCGGAATTATTTTATTAACAAGACTTGATAGTGGATTCCTTTTGATAAGCATGAGATGGATGAATTTAGAAGACACAACTCTCTGTACCCTCCTTTTACTTTCTGTCATTTATATTAAATAAAGCAAAAATAGTATTTTCTGTTTGTTATCTGAATTTCCGTTCAATATAAAAATACCCCAAAAATAAAAGTTCTCCAAATGCCCTGAAATTTAAATATGTTTTTTGGAATATTTGAGAATATTTGGCACTGAGAACACAGCAGGGGGCATCCACCTGGCCACGAGGGTGGAGGGCGCGCCCTACCCCCCTGGGCGCGCCCCCTGCCTCGTGGGCCCATGGTGGCCCTCCTCCACTTATTCCTGCACCCACACACTCCTTCCTCCCACAAACACCATTATCCAGCTCAAGCACGAGTTCTAGTTCATTTTGCTGCGATTTTCGATCTCCTTTCTCAAAGCACCTCTCACACAACTGCTTTGGGGGATTGATCCTTGGTATGTGACTCCTCCAATGGTCCAATTAGTTTTTGTTCTAGTGCTTTATTCATTGCATATATTTGCTGCTTAGGTGACCCTGTTCTTGAGCTTGCATGTCAAATTTATATGGTTCCAAGTAGTTTTGATGCATGATATAGGCTCTAGGCACTTGTAGGAGTAGTTGCTATCAATTTTGTTGAGTTTGGTTCACTTTTATTTTGAAGTTACTAAAAATTTCAGAATTTTTCAGAAAATAATGAAGAGATTTTTGAGGGGCTCATCAAGCCGAAGCTCGAAGGAAAAGCAAAATGAAGAAGCAAAGAAGCCCAAATATAATTTGCCTCACATCACGGAGGTTCGGCCGTGTGAATGGCCTTGTGATGATTTCTTGAGAGCAGCCGGGATTTATGATGATTTTTATGAATTGGCTAAGAATGCAGGCCTCACCAACTTCCTCCATGACCAACGCGAACAGTATCTCTTACTGACCAATACTTTTGTGAAAAACTTCTACTATTATCCTAGGGAATCACCTCCTTTAGTAGGGTTTCATTTATATGATGTGGTTAAGAAGATGTCACTAGATGAATTTTGTAGGGTTTGCAAAATACCTTTTGAGGGTAGCCTAGAGGAACCACATCGTAAAGATGTGGACGGGTTTATTGACACTATCACTGTAGGGGAAACTAGGAAAGTTTCCGATGCAAGAATCACTAGCATACATTTTCCTGTTTTACGCTACTTTGCAATATTTGCTGGTCGTTCCTTAATTGGTCGCGGAAACTGTGGAAACCTTATTGTTCCTGATATTGTTATTTTGTTTCATGGCTTATTCCATGACGACTCTGTTAGTATGGGCGGTATTATTGCTACACGATTAAGTCTGAACCGTACAAAGGGCCCCATCTTTAGTGGTATCTATGCTTCACGCCTTGCTGCATATTATAACATACCCATTAGGCACTATGAAAAAGAGGAAAAATTGCTGCCTACTGTTTATTTAGACCATAATAGTATGGTAGCGCATGATTTCATTGTAAAGAATAGGGAAGGGGAGCTTAAATACAAATTGTTCTTTGATAAATGTCATCCGGAGACTATCACCTTGCCTGCTCCTTCCTTGTTTGATTTATCTATAGGCCAGTACCTCGTCTCGCGGGAGGATATTCACACCTACCGGAACCCTACATCAGCCACAGAGCCAGAGTCGGAACCACAAGTTGATCCTCCACGACAGTCTAATTACCAGTGGGATCCGGAGATGATTGCCAATCAGTGGCAATCAGAGTCTTCTTCTTCGCAGTACAACCCCAACTACAACTTTGGATATCCGCCAGGCCATCCATGGCATTAGACCAACTTAGGCCAAAAGCCTAAGCTTGGGGGAGTACGTATTTCTCACCGACATTACATTTATGTTCACACACTCATTGCTAGATGTCGATGCTCATACTTTTTCATTCTAATATCCATGCTAGTTTATTTTCCTTTTATGCTTTCTTCTTGTGTGTTTAATAAACCTTAAGAAAAAACAAAAAAATTAGTTGTAGCTTTTAGCTAGTTTGAATTTCCATGCTTGTAGTAGTACTTAAAAAGAAAACCCAAACAGATTTCCTGTTCTTCTTTTTGCTTGTTGGGAGCTTTCCCGTGTAAATAGTTTTATTTCTTTTCTTTTCTTTGGGGGTCGATAGGAGAAGACCATAATTAAATTGTTGAAGTGGCTCATATATGCATTATTGTTGATCTGACAAAAGAGCCCATATTGCCTTGTCTTCTCCTGTTTATTGAATGCTTGCAGATTCCAACTTAGTCCAATGCACATGCACTATTATTATCCACATCATTCGGTCGTGCAAGTCAAAGGCAATTATGAAGATATATGATGGACTAGCTGAGATGAGAAAAGCTGGTATGAACTCGACCTCTCTTGTTTTTGTAAATATGATTAGTTCAGCGTTCCTGTTTCAGCCTATTATGAATAAACATGTTTGCAATGAATACTAGAGATCATAGTTTCTTATGCTATGCTTAACTAGCTAGGATTTTATAATGGTTTAGCTTGCGTGCCAACATGCTATCAAAATGGTTGTGATGTGGTATGATAGGGCGGTATCCTCTTTTGAATGATTCGAGTGGCTTGACTTGGCACATGTTCACGCATGTAGTTGAAACAAAATTAACATAGCCTCTATGATATTTATGTTCATGGTGCATTATATCCTACTCATGCTTGCATTCGGTGTTGATTAATTTTAATGCATCTTCATGACTGTTTTCGCTGTCTAGTTGGTCGCTACCCAGTCTTTTGCTAGCCTTCACTTGTACTAAGCGGGAATACTTCTTGTGCATCCAACTCCATAAACCCCAAAGTTATTCCATATGAGTCCACCATACCTACCTATATGCGGTATCTACCTGCCGTTCCAAGTAAATTTGTATGTGCCAAACTCTAAACATTCAAATAAACATTCTGTTTTGTATGCTCGAATAGCTCATGTATCAACTAGGTCTGTCCGTATCTTCCATGTTAGGCGGGTTATTCTCAAGAGGAGTGGACTCCGCTCTTCACTCACGAGAAAATGGATGGTCAACGGGATGCCCAGTCCCATGCTTTATGCAAACTAAATCAAAATAATTGCAAACAAAACTCCCCCTAGGACTCTTGTTAGTTGGAGGCACACGTTGTTTCGAGCAAGCCATGGATTGATGCTTGTTGGTGGAGGGGGAGTATAAACTTTACCATTCTGTTTGGGAACCGCCTATAATGTGTGTAGCATGGAAGATATCGGCATCTCTTGGTTGTTATGTTGACGATGAAAGTATACCGCTCAAAATATTATTCATCTCTATTTCAAAACCGAGCTCTGGCACCTCTACAAGTCCCTGCTTCCCTCTACGACGGGCCTATCTATTTACTTTCATGTTGAGTCATCCTCCTCTTATTAAAAATCACCACTTGGAGAGCATCACTGTCATTTACATTCATTACTGTTAGTTTACATTGAGTATGACTTGATTGGATCTCTTTTACCATGAATTACAATGTCTAGTCAGTCCTTGATATTTAAAGGTGCTCTGCATTTATGTTTTGTGGTCTCAGAAAGGGCTAGCGAGATACCATCTTGTTATATCATATTATTATTGTTTTGAGAAAGTGTTGTCATCCGAGATTTATTATTATTGCTCGCTAGTTGATTATGCCATTGATGTGAGTAAACATGAGACCCATGCATTATTGTGAATATGGTTAGTATATAATCTTTGCTGAAAACTTGAATGCTGGCTTTACATATTTACAAGAACAAGAGCAAATAGAGTTTGTAAAAGTTTTTCTTTATCACTTTCAGTTTGTCAACTGAATTGCTTGAGGACAAGCAAAGGTTTAAGCTTGGGGGAGTTGATACGTCTTCGCCGTATCTACTTTTCCAAACACGTTTGCCCTTGTTTCAGACTCTAACTTGCATGATTTGAATGGAACTAACCCGGACTGATGCTGTTTTCAGTAGAATTGCCATGGTGTTATTTATGTGCAGAAACAAAAGTTCTCGGAATGACTTTAAACTCCACGGAGCGTCTTTTTGGAAATAATAAAAAATACTTGCAAAAGATCAAGGCCAGGGGCCCCACACCCTAGCCACAAGGGTGGGGGGCGCGCCCCCCTACCTCGTGGCCCCCCTGGAGCTCCTCCGACCTCAACTCCAACTCTATATATTCACTTTCAGGGAGAAAAAAATCAAGGAGAAGGATTCATCGCGTTTTATGATACAGAGCCACCGCCAAGCCCTAAAACCTCTCGGGAGGGCTGATCTAGAGTTCATTCAGGGCTCCGGAGAGGGGAATCCATCGCCATCATCATCATCAACCTTCCTCCATCACCATTTTCATTATGCTCACCGCCATGCGTGAGTAATTCCATCATAGGCTTGCTGGACGGTGATGGGTTGGATGAGATTTATCATGTAATCGAGTTAGTTTTGTTAGGCTTTGATCCCTAGTATCCACTATGTTCTGAGATTGATGTTGCCATTACTTTGCTATGCTTAATGCTTGTCACTAGGGGCCGAGCGCCATGATTTCAGATCTGAACCTATTATGTTTTCATGAATATATGTGAGTTCTTGATCCTATCTTGCAAGTCTATAGTCACCTACTGTGTGTTATGATCCGGCAACCCTGAAGTGACAATAGTCGGGACCACTCCCGATGATGACCGTAGTTTGAGGAGTTCATGTATTCACTATGTGTTAATGCTTTGGCCCGGTACTGTATTGAAAGGAGGCCTTAATATCCCTTAGTTTTCGCTAGGACCCCGCTGCCACGGAAGGGTAGGACAAAAGATGTCAGGCAAGTTCTTCTCCATAAGCACGTATGACTATATTCGGAATACATGCCTACATTATATTGATGAATTGGAGCTAGTTCTGTGTCACCCTAGTTTATGACTGTTACATGATGAACCACACCCGGCATAATTCTCTATCACCTATCCATTGCCTACGAGCTTTCCATATATTGTTCTTCGCTTATTTACTTTTCCGTTGCTATTGTTACAATCACTACAAAATACCAAAAACATTACTTTTGTTATCATTACCTTTTTGCTACCGTTACCACTACTATCATATTACTTTTCTACTAAATACTTTGCTGTAGATATTAAGTTTCCAGGTGTGGTTGAATTGACAACTCAGCTGGTAATACTTGAGAATATTCTTTGGCTCCCCTTGTGTCGAATCAATAAATTTGGGTTGAATACTCTACCCTCGAAAACTGTTGCGATCCCCTATACTTGTGGGTTAACAGCAAACAAGTGCCCAAACAAGTACCAAGAAGCCGGGACAGGACTCCAAGTCTATCAATGTCATTCTAAGCAACAATGATGGGGCATCTGGGTATGGTAATCTGTCTACCGTACTTTCAGTTTGTTAGTCCACCGATTGGTGGGTTGACACTGGGGCCAATATTCATGTGTGTGTTGATGTGTCTTTGTTTTCTCGCAGCATATAAATACGAAATCCACAGGGATGCTCAGCTTGATTTTAGTGGTACTTCACAAAATGTTCAGATGGTTCGTGTCCTCCATAATAATACTTCATCATGCACAATACATCGAATGGTTCTCTAATCATTCGTCGTCACCTTGAGCCGCCGGACTATCAGATGACAAACCCTGCCCATTCCACAATCATAGGCATTACATATTTTGAATGGGAAAAGCTTGTCAAAGTTGACATTAGTTTAATATATTGGAATTGTAAAACCTTGTCAATTTTTGCTGATTGATGTTATCCAGAAGACATGCATTTGATATTTTTGAGTGGGACGCCCTTTACTGTGAGCAACAACGATCGTTTTTTCCTATTCCTGTCTTTAGTTCAGAAGTAAATATTTACTCTGCTGATATGGATAGTCACATGAATGTTGACTTATGTAAGATATTTTAAGAGTTTTTTCTGAATATTGTCTATGTAATGCCGGGCCTTGTGTTTGATTGCAAAGTTGAGCTTGGAATGTTGTGGCATGCGACATCACAAGCTGTTCACCATGCCTCCTGAGAATAATGCTTCATATTGTTTTGCATGTTGATCTAATGCCAGTGATTTGCTTGTTAGGAAGATCATCCTCTTTCGTTGTTTCCGTGCTTAAGAAGTTCATCGTCTTATGTTTCCTTCATAGCCTATATGACAAGTCGGGTAGGTTAGACGTGAGACCATATGATCTTCCGACCAACTCATCATCTTAGGCCGTGATTGGATCGTCGTTTTCCAATCAAAACCGCTTGTAAAACTAACGCTTGTAAATAAAAGCAGATGGTCTCGGGTGAAGTGCTTGGTTGGTCGATTTCGACTAGTAAAATATACATCGGTCTCTCAAATTACGCGCGTAACCCGCCTGTTTTACTTATAGACCTCAGGCCCTCAGTTTATTACGCCTGTATTTTACGCGTTGTTTCCGATGATGAGTAAATTACACTTGTATCTTAATACTGTTCTGAAATAAACAAGAGCTCCCAAGCGCGGCCTTACCGTTTCATGCCGTCTCAGTCTCTCGAAGGTGCTCATAGGTGTCCGATGATCTTGGCTTCCTGAATGAGCAGCGGGCGCTGTATCAGACCATCTGTAGGGCCCGTGAGGCCCTCTCCGTCGTCCTTCGAGTTGTTGCGCTCGCCGTGGCGCCGAGCATTGTTAACATGGTCAATGAACATGAGGATTCAGGAGATGACTTTATTTTGACTGGTTGACAGTACGGACTCACTAGGGCCATAGAAGTACGTACGCAAGTGCCTCCTAATTATGTACAACTATATTTTTTTTCTTCCTCCTGGTTTCCTGACATCACGGTCCACACCATTGTCAGCCTATGTAGTCAATAAGCGAGAGAATTGCACAAGGTGTGGCCGACAGCTGGGACCGAGCATCTCGAGTAGTATTTGTGTTTTTGAGGCGTGAGCACTGTAGAGTTTTTCTTGGTGATGTTTTCATTGTTGTTCAGAGGAGAGAAGGGTTTTAACTGGGCGGGCTGTGGCCTGTCTAGCCCAGGATAGATATCCATCCCATATATTAATTTTTTAAGATATTAATTTTTTAAGCCCTAAAAAAGATATTAATTTTTTTCAAGATGAAAATTGCTAGCCCAGCTATATGTTTTTTTGAGGAATACCCAGGCAAGGTCAACTTGTTATTCTCCGCCCCGCTGGGCTGCAAATCTTTCCTAGGAGGGATGCATTAGGCTTAACAGGAAAATGGGCTTTAAAAAATAATAAATGCGATGTAACAATAAAAACTGGGCAGTAACTATAAAAAATGCACCAAGCACGGAATTAGTTTATAATCTTAATTTTTAATTGTTGCACGCGCAATGTTTTGTTAGATTTTTACGTAATACAAATTTATATTTAATCTGACTAGAAATTTCGGGATAAAAATATTTTGGATCCCATCAAAATGAGGGAAATTTTATCGAGTTATGTCTTGAACGGTTGGTTGAAATTATTAATCATTGTCCTAGCTAGAAAATGGGTTGTACTTTTGACAAACTATAAACGGGCTGTAGTAAATTCCATTAGAATTCAAAAATGGGCTGTACATTCTTACAAATCGGAAATGGGCTATAAGTTCTCTCCCACACACTTGTGGGCCTACTAAGTTCACGTGTCCCCTAAAAAAAGAAGTTGACGCGTATGCCACGCTTTGTGAACTTATTATAGTCAATACACGGTTCTAGCAGCAGTGGCCGTTTGATGTCCATCCAACGGATGCCATGCTTCTTCTTCAATCTCGGATATTCTAGCTTCAGCTGCCCAAAAAATGATTCCTCCCCCTGACATCTGGGGCGCACCGTTTCGGAAGCTGGCCTGTGGGCCTACTAAGTTGACGCGTACCAAGGGCTTTATCAAATTAGTCAATATGAACGATTCTAGCTGCAGTGACCGTACGATGGCCATCCAATGGCCGTAGTGCTTCTTCAACCTCTGGTCTTCTTGCTCCAGCCGCCCAAAGTAGCGCCGGTCGAGCCGCGTGCTCGTGCCTCTGGTGGCCGGCTGTGATGCCGCGGAGGCCTCATCGCCCCTACTACTCCCAGCACTGGCCATGCCATCCCTCTACTCACCCACACCCCTTGTTATTCTGTGGCGACGGCAGCCTCACGCCGCAGCCGAACCAGTGAACCCTCATACTCCTCTCCGCGCGGGCTTCCACTGTCACGTCTTCCCCGGCTCCGCATCGTCCCCTTCCTAGGCCTCGCCGTCGTCCACTGCCCTGGTGCTCTCGGCGCGGCGTGGTCAACGTGGTCAAGGAACGGCTTCCATCGGATGTGGACTATACGTGGAGAGGCTGACAGATGGGTCCACGATGGCTGCAAGGAAGTGCCTCCTTATTACACGGAAAATAATGATTCCTCCACCGGACAGCAGGGACCCACCGGACAGGCCACCGTATTTCGTGAAAAAAAAACATTTGCCCCCTGACTACTGGGACACACTCGACGGGCCACCGTATTGCGCGAAAAAATCATTCCCCCCCGCTGTCATCTCGGACCCACTGGAAGTGCCTCCTTATTACGCACAAAAAAATGAATACTTCCCCTGCTGGTTGGGACCCACCTTGGTGGGAGGCTGACTTGTGGGCCTACTAAGTTGACGGGGACGGAGTGCTTTGTCAACTTAGTCAATATGAATGATTCTAGCTCTAGTTACCGTACGATGTTCATCCAACAGCCGTAGTGCTTCTTCAACCTCTGGTCTTGTTGCTCCAGCCGCCCAAACCAGCGCCGGTCGTGCCGCATGCTCCTGCCTCCCGTGGCCCGCTGTGCTGCCACGAAGGCCTCACCGCCCCCTACTATTCCCACCGCTGGTCAGGCCATCCCTCTACTCACCCACACCCCCTGTTATTCTGCGGTGATGGCAGCCTCACACCGCAGCGAACCAGTGAACCCTCGTACTCCTCTACGCGTGGGCATCCACTGCCGCGTCTTCCCAAGCTCCGCGTTGTCCCCTTCCTAGGCCTCGCCGTCGTCCACCGCCCTGGTGCTCTCGGCGCGATGTGGTCAACATGGTCAAGGAACGGCTTCCATCGGAAGTGGACTGTGCGTGGAAAGGCTGAAAACTGGGTCCACGGCCGCAGCAAGGAAGTGCCTCCTTATTACGCACAAAATAATTATTCCTCCACCTGACAGCGGGGACCCACCGGACGGGCCACAGTATTTCGCAAAAACAACGTTTCCCCCTGGCTGTTGTGACCCACCAGCTACATCTTCGCACACAAGGAAGTGTGTCCGGGCAAAAAAACGATTCACCCCCCTGACTGCTGGGATCCACCAGCTACATCTTCGCACGCAAGGAAGTGCCTGACAGTCGGGACCCACCTGGTCGAAGCGTACGTAGCATTGTCATTCTGGTCGCCAACGTGTACGTACATACTGGTCAATGTAGAGGCGTGCACGTGTCGTAGTAGAGGCGCGCACGTAGCATGTACACGTACGTACAGCGGCCAGTGCGCAAGAAAGAAAATACGGCCACGTACGTACATACGGGAGGGGTCTCGAACGCCTACTCGCGCGTACGTACGGTCAGGGCTCGTGTACATGGCTGGGTCGGAATGGAGAAACATCGTCTTCGTCGTTTTCATGGGGAGCCAACCGGCTGGGTCGTAATGGAATGCGTCGTCATGTTCATCGGGAGAGCCTGGACGGAACAGCCGATGGAAACGAGGCCTAGCGTACCGCAGAACGGAGGAAACAGCCTTGTGTTCGACCGGCCATGTTCGAAACGGGATCTAGTTCATCGGGAGGGGTCTCGCGTACCGCAAAATGGAGGAAACGGACCTCCTACGGTCGAAACGAGGGTCCTGTTGATCGGGAGGGGTGTGGCATACCGCAAAACGGAGGAAACAGACTTGTGTTGGAGCGCTACGGTTGAAACGGGGGTCCTGTTCATCGAGAAGGGTGTGGCGTACCGCAAAACGGGACTCCACGAGATACTGTTCATCTCCACCATCGACCCCCTCCAGCCTCCACGGGCTACTGCTCATCCACCGTCGACCTCCTCCAGCCTCCACCTGCGACTGTTTATCCATGGGCTCCTGTTCATCCAGCCTCCACCGCGCGCTACTCCACCGGCTACTGTTCAACCAGCCCTCTCCACGGGCTCCTGTTCAACCACCCCTCCACGGGCTATTGTTCATCCTACCCTCCACCGTCTACTGTTCATCCTGCCCTCCACGGGTGGTCCTGTTCATCCTGCCCTCCACGGGGTCCTGTTCATCCAGCCCCAACCGGCTCGATCGATCAGGGTACTATTCATCCAGAGGCAACACCACGAGGTCCTGTTCATCCACCCCCCCCCCGCGCAACGCTCGCTGTTCATCCAGAGGCAGCATTGATCGGCTTCAGTTAGCAGAAGTAGCGAAGGAATCGCTCAATCGGGTTTAGTCAACTACCATCGATCGATCGCTCGGGTTCAGTAACGCGTAGCCTACAGTGCAATCACTCGGGTTCATATACATCCCAACGCCTCGCTCGGGTTCAGTTAGAGCCCAACGTCTCGCACACACGCGCGTACGTACGACAGAAACGTGCATCGCTCAGCCCCCCAACCACCCACCGTAATCGGGGACTCCCCGATATTTTTCGCGCATTCGCTTCTACCACGGTTTTTTCCGTCATGGACGGCCCAAAGATTGCCATGCAACTGCGTCTCCGGCCCGCCCAGGATGAAAAGCCCATTTTCTGTCATGATTTTTTGTCATAGAAGTCAGACCCCACCGCATCTATGATGATACCGGGTTTTGTCACAATTATCGTCATAGAAGTGTCATAAGTATGACATAATTTTTTTTCGTTCGGCCCAAAATGTCACGGATGTGTCTTTTTTTTGTAGTGTCTGCCCGGTCACAATGTCGAACCGTTTTGTATGCCATCCCGTGTTTCGAGATGTGATTTCCATTGGCACGTCTTGTCAACGCAGAGATCGTGTCCCCTTATTACGGGATTCTCATCAATATAGGCATGGGTAACCCAACCGTGTCGTTTACACAGCCCTTGGGAATAGGTGAGTTTTATGGCGAGTAGGGAGGTGTTTGATATTTGCGGCCTTTATAAGGGATAAGGATTCGTCCTCACTCACCCCTGCCTTCTCCTTCCTCTGCCCATCTATTCTTGAGCTCCAGCGCCCAAGCCATTGCTTCCCCCACCGGAGAAAACAGTCCAACCATGTCCGCATCCGGAGCTGGTGGCAAGTGGATGGCTTCCTCTGTTAAGAAGAAAGACATCAAGGAGCTTCGAGAGGCCGGATACCTGGCCAAGGAGATCGTTCACCGTCTCCCGGCCGAGCGACAGATCGTCCCTACCCTAGAGCCCCATGAGAGGGTTGTGTTTCTCACACATTTCGTCTGCGGGATGGGTTTCCCTCTCCACCCGTTTGTCCATGGACTGATATTTTACTACGGGCTATACTTCCATGATCTAGCCCCCATCTTTATCCTCAACATCTCGGCATTTATAGTCGTTTGCGAGGCCTTTCTCCGGATCCCGCCTCACTACGGCCTATGGCTGAAGACTTTCAATGTAAAGCCGGAGGTGGTGAGAGGCCAACAAGCAGAGTGCGGAGGAGCCATGGTGGGCAAGATGCCCAACGTTACATGGCCCGAAGGCTCCTTTGTGGAGATGGTGAAGGGGTGGTAGTCGGGGTGGTTCTACATCACCGAGCCACGCGACACCAACTGGGCAGCGAGCTCCGCTACGGCTCACCTCCTGGCAAGAGAAGGGCCTAACTCGGGGCTCTTCGAGCGAGCTGACTGGGCTCCAGACGTGCATTCAGAACATGATAACCAAGAGGATCAAACTTGTCAATGTGATCCAGGTTATGCTCATTCGCCGGATCCTTCCGTGCCAACGCCGGACTTGCTATTTGTGGGAGTTCGATCCGGCCAAGCACCAGACGCTACTAGAGCTCTTTGGCACGACGCACGAAGATATCTGGAAGGTGCTCTTCAAGGCCGGCGAGACACCACCGCCCACAACCGAAGACCCTGGGCTCAGCTTAAAACGCCAGGCCAATTCAGTATGTTCTTTCATGTATTCAAGGTATAGCCTGTACTGGCATATTTTGAGAAGGAGTCTAAGCCTTCCTATCAATTTTTAGGCCTGAATCGACATAGCAGGGTGGATTAATAGTCAAGCTCCACTCCCCGAAGAATTGGAAACCCCACTCCTGGCGAAGATGCTATTGCCGGCGCCTTATGATGTGCCGGAGAAGAAGGCCAAGAAGACGGCCAAAGGTTCCAGGAGTGGCCTTCGCCGAAAGGGTGCTTCGGACATGTCGTCCAAAGATGAGACTGGCTCTTCGGCCACCGAAGACGACGGCGAGGAGGAGGAAGAAGGCGGCTCACCCTGGAGGGGGAAAGAAGAAAAGGGAGGCCTCCACGAATCTGGAGGCGAAGGCGCCCAAGAGGGGGAAGGGCTCCCTTGCGGATAACTCCACACGGGATGTCGAAAGCAGTCAGGAGCGAATGCCCCAGACCAAGCCTCGGGCTGCCTCGCAAGTACCAAAACCCTATGTTCCTCCCAATACCTGGCCTTTCTAGTTTATAATATTAATATGTTTAAACTATGCCATTACAGTCTAGCCCGCGATGGCTCCCGGCGATCCTCGACAGAGGGTTCGCTAGACTCAAAGGAGATGGCTAGCATGTCTCCGCTGCTCGCTCACTCTGCCTCACCCAAGGGTGATGATGAGGTGGTGTCCTAAAGGACCTTCCCAGACCAGGGGGAGATTCCAGAAATCGTTAAGATGGCGCCCCAGGATGACTCCTCGGCCTCCGGACACATGGGGGAAAAGCCCCAATGGGGACTGGCAATGGGGGCCAAGTTCCATTCGGCCCTCAGCCGGATACCATTCCGGAGACCTACACGACTCTGGAGTCCAGCGAACGTCCTTCCCTGAAAGGAGGAGGTGTGCCTGTTCCGCCGATGACCTCTGTCCAACCAGAGGCACCGGATAATCTGCTGGAAGCGCTGCGAGGCGCCTCCATTGTGGATGAGCATCGTGTCCTTATGGGTATGGTGATCGAAAAGGTTCAGACCGCCAAAAGCGGACTGACCGAGGCCTGCGCTAGCCTTTTAACAGGCTTTTAGGTAACAATTGTAGAAAAAATATCACAATGTGGACAATAGCCCCTGATGCTCTGTTCGGTGTCCGAAAAGGAAAAGCCGAATAGGGGATCAAAATAATTTTCGCAGGAGTCTAACATAAGAGGTCTATGTGAATAAGCAGCCGTCGCTGCTGGCTACTGCCGCTCATACTACGGAGGTCTCTGGACTGAAGCAGCACTTGGAGCGGGCTGAGAAAGAGCTTGGTCTCGTGAAGAAGCAGCTAGAGGACAGCCAAGGTATGTAGTAACCTGCGTGTATATTTAGGAAGGATGGATGGTTCGTGCTGACTAAAATGCCATGAACTTTATTAGGGGCCACGATCGAGGACAAAGAGGCCAAGGAACATGCTGCGCATAAGAAGCACAAGGCCCGGGTCAGCGAGGTCCAGCAAGAGCTCCAGGACGCCGTCAAGAAGTACGTGTGCTTGGAGCGTGATTCTAAGACGCAAGCGTCTGAACTTGCGAAGGCCCGCCAGAGCACACAAGAGGCTCGAGCCGAAGCCCAGAGCGCCCTTCAGGAAATCCAGGCGTCCCAGAAGATAGCGGTGGGTAAGGCTTTCAATATGCAAAGCAAGTCTATGAAGGAAGCGTTCCTTTTACTTACCCGAATTTTGAGCTCTCCAGGGCCGTTTACAGATTTGCCGCGCAACGTATCAGACGCTGCTGAGTTCTATCGAGCCGAAGAAGGGAGTTCTTCAGAGAAGCTCTTCTGGTCTCAATATCTTGGACCCGAACATCCGGTGTCCTTCAGCGACCAGCTAAAATAGTTGGTCGAGCTGCACATGGCGGCCGAGCTAGCCATGAAGGAGCTGATAGTCCGACTATGGCCTGCCGCGCCTATACCCAGCAGCTACTTCCGACCTGTGAAGCGGCTTGTTGATGCCTGCCCCCGGCTTGAGGTGATAAAGCGGTTGGTCTGTATCGAAGGTGCACGGATGGCCTTTGCCCGTGTCAAAACACACTGGGCGAAGATGGATTCCATGAATCTATTAACCGAGGGGGCGCCTGAGGGCAAGGAGCACCGCTGACCCGAGTTGTATTTTGATGGTGTCCTGGAGGGATCGCGCATTCTTGCAAATCACTGTGCGAAAGACACTATTTTTAAATGAATTTATTCGAGCTCCCTCTGCCTTGTATGATAAAACAAAGTGTTTATGCAATATAATGCTTGTTATGTTTTTAAATTTTTACTTCCTGTGCGGCTGTGTTGTATGAAATCTGAGGGTTGACCAGTTGTTGGCTTCTGCCCCCACGTAGGTAGTATGGGGGTGTTCTGGATGGAATCTAAACAATCTTGATCCAATTAGATGGTCCTTGAAGGAGTTGTTTAGCGCAATGAACCAGGCAACCAGACTATGCAGCTATAACACCCTCACTTAGCCATAGGAGTGCGACAATAAAAACATGGGCCCAACCCCTAGTATCCGAACTAGAGTGCTATAAGCATCTGATCGGGAAGTACCAATCCTTCGCGTAATGCGGAAGAAATCTGCAGCGATCTACAACCTCCGAACAGCTGACCGGCTCTCGCCGCATCATGACAGTCAGTTTTCGGATTTTTCTACTGAGGTGCTCCTTTGGATAATCCAAGGCACAATCGCAGTAGTTCTCCCTTTGCTACCTTAGCCGATATAGCGGAATGTAAGGTAGCACGCACAGGAGCCGGGCAACCCAACTATTGACCAAAGACATGATTCGCAGCCAATGTATATAATGCTAAATTCGAGGTGCCGAACTATACTTATAAAAAGTGTTCGGACTTTTGTTGCCGTAATGTGGGTGATATGAAGCCCCTGGCAAACATCAAACGTACCCAAGTGTATGGGTGCTACCTGATAGGGTTATCCACAGGGGCACTAAAAAAGAGAAAGAAAACAGAAAAGGTACGAAGGTAAAAAGCTGGGGTCGTACAGCTCCAGCCGCAAACTATTCTCATTGTAATTTAATTAGTACGTCAAGGCGCATTGATACACGTAGTGCGATAAGCAACAGGCTATTTGACATGCCGAAACCAAGGGAGAGTTGCATGTGGGTCCTGAAAACAGGTATGGTTATTGTTAATGGAATCACCTAAAAAGTCCCCCATATGTCTGCGTTTCTCGCCGTCTTGGTGTGTTTATCCTTCAAGAGGACGGATGACCAGACCACCAGATGGTTCCTGTGGGATTGAGACCTGAAAAGGAAACAAGTAAAAGTGAAATTATGTGTCTATCCGATGTCGGTTGAGCCATACTATGGACCACAAGCTAGCTATGCCTCCGTCGATGCCCATGGAATTTTGAGTGTGTAGTTATGTACGCACGGCACAAATGTCGCCACTTGATTGGGACTGAGACGGAGGCCGGATTGCTAGTCTATGTCCTGACGAGCCGAGCTCTCCTGCTGCAGAGTAGTTCGGACCCTCTTAACGGTGTCCGTAGGCTCAGCAGTCGAATTAAGGTTCTGCTTGAGAAGGACGCTCTGCACTTCTGCTACTAAGGCAGCTGTGTGCTCTTCTGTACGGAGGGAGCGTTCCGTATTTCCATTAACGGTTATGACGCCACTTGGACCGGGCATATTGAGCTTGAGATAAGCATAGTGTGGTACTACATTGAATCGAGCAAACGCAGTTCGTCCGAGCAGTGCGTGATAGCCGCTGCAGAAGGGGACGATATCGAAGATTAACTCCTCGCTTTGGAAGTTGTCTAGAGATCCGAAGACAACCTCTAGCATCATTGAGCCTGTACAGCGAGCCTCTACGCCTGGTATGACTCCTTTGAAGGTAGTCCAGGTGGGCTTGATCCATGATGGGTTAATGCCCATTTTTCGTGCTATATCCTGACAGAGCAGATTAAGGCTGCTACCGCCGTCCATAAGAACGCGAGTCAGGTGGAACCCATCAATTATTGGGTCTAGGACTAGTGTGGCTAAGCCACCATGACGGATACTGGTCAGA
This sequence comes from Triticum urartu, assembly GCF_003073215.2. Taxonomy (NCBI): domain Eukaryota; kingdom Viridiplantae; phylum Streptophyta; class Magnoliopsida; order Poales; family Poaceae; genus Triticum; species Triticum urartu. The sequence goes on along the minus strand of NC_053026.1, from coordinate 506,879,951 downwards.
TGATCCCGGCGATCAAAGGTGATGGGGCATGATGACCATGGATTAAATTTTGGGGCGACTGGCTCTATCGCGTAGACGTCCCTGAGCGCATGCTTGCGCCCCCTCTTGGGGATGTGGGTAGCGTATATCATGTTCACAGTTTTGACCTGAGGGGGAAACTTCTTCTATCCCCCTGTGTTCGGTTGCTTGGGCTCTTCGTCATCATCCTCGCTTTGCGATCCCTTTCCCCTGTTCTCGGCGTTTAATTTGTTGGCTTGTTCAAAAACCCAACAATCTCTATTTGTATGATTGGGTGGTTTGTCTGGGGTACCATGAATCTGGCACAGATGATCAAGTATACGGTCCAAGCTGGATGGGCCTGAATTGTTCTTTTGGAACGGCTTCTTCCGCTGACCGGACTTAGAGCCCCTGAATCCGGCATTGACTGCTGTGTCCTCGGTGTTATCACTGTTGTTTCGATGCTTGCATCTGTTGCGTCGAGACTTGTCTTTGCTAGTTTTAGCTTCAGGGGTGCCAGCGTCGCTTACATTATTTTTGCTACAGGGAAACCAACTGTCCTCGCCCGCACAAAAGCGGGATATGAGTGCTGTGAGGGCTGCCATGGATTTTGGCTTTTCTTGGCTGAGGTGGCGAGCGAGCCATTCGTCACGGATGCTGTGTTTGAAGGCTGCTAGGGCTTCGGCATCCGGACCATTGACGAGTTGGTTCTTTTTAGTTAAGAACCTAGTCCAGAATTTCCTGGCGGACTCTCTGGGCTATTGAACTATATGGCTTAAGTCATCAGTGTCCGGAGGTCGAACATATGTACCCTGGAAGTTATCGAGGAAGGCCTCTTCCAAGTCCTCCCAGCTGACAATAAAATTTGCAGGCAGACTGTTGAGCCAGTGCCGAGCTGGCCCCTTCAGTTTTAATGGGAGGTATTTGATGGCATGGAGGTCATCGCCGCGGGCCATATGAATGTGGAGAATGAAGTCTTCGATCCACACCACAGGGTCCATGGTTCCATCGTATGATTCTATATTCACGGGTTTTAACCCTTCTGGGAATTCGTGATCCAGGACCTCATCAGTGAAGCAATGAGGGAGTGCGGCGCCTCTATATCGGGCCATATCGCGACGTAGCTCTAATGGAGTCCGTCTGCGGTTTTCAGCCCGCGCATGACTAAGTTTGTCATGTCCGAATAGGTGGCCGTCGTCATGTGTCGAGGCACGTCCTCGTGATCCGTAGATTGATCTGGTATGTCCTGCTTTATTGTTCAGGTTTTGCCTGAGGTCATATGTATGACCGTGGGCTAATTTACCTCTCTATGTGCGATGAGGCAGGGCTTGCTGGTGTTCGGCATGAGTTGTCGTTTTGTCCCAACCATGTGGTGGTCGGTCAGCCGCATTATACGATGGAAGTATGTATTTCGGCACCTCCTCATCAAAATGAGGTAGCAATTTGCGCTTTGGGTAGCTTTTGGTTGGGAGCTTGAGGCCTTATTCTTCGGCTGCTAGGACATCGGTCCATTTATCATTGAGCAGATCTTGGTCAGCTTGAAGCTGCTGCAGCTTCTTTTTCGGGCTCCTTGTAGTGGCGATTTGATGGCGCTTGAAGCGCTCCTGCTCAAGAGGTTCCTCAGGCATGATGAAATTGTTGGTGCCGAGGCTCACCTCATCCTCGGAGAGTGGAAGATAACTTCCGTCCTATGAGTCTTCATGTGTGGCCTGCTTACCAGGGCTAGCCTGCCCATCTTCCCGTTCATCTTGTTCATTAGCTGTTTCAACAGGGTCTTCGTTGTCTTCGGCACCTTCTGGAGTGTTATCTTCTCCTGTGCCGGTGTTGCTCTCTTTGCTGCGGCGTGACTTAGAGCGGCGCCGCTGACGTTGGCGCTTGGATTTTATTTTGGAAGGTTTATCCTCAGCTGGATCTTCCTTGTCATCGCTGTTGGGGATATTACTACTGGAGGTAAACCGGCCTCATGTAGCCGGGTTGATTCTTTGAAGATTAGAAGCCCATGAAGATGTAAAGATGCTGGCGCTTTATGGAGGGCCCAAAGGCGAGTTACAATATGTAAATGTAAACCGGCCTAGTCATGTAACTTGTATAGTAAGATAGAAAGAGAGAGGCCGAACCGGATACGTTTATAAACCAGCTTCGGGACTCTGTAGCCCGGCAGGCGTTGACCTATGTATATAAAGGGATGACCCGGCCGCGGTTTAGGGACAGACCACAACAACTCGAGAGCCAGACAAAGCGGATTCGCTCCCTGGCCTTCGAAACCCTAGCAATACCAATCACAACTAGACATAGGCTTTTACCTTCATAGAAGGGGCCGAACTAGTATAAACTCCCATGTCCCCTTGTCCGGTTTAACCCCTTTAAGCTAACCCATTGCGATGGCTCCACGACTAAGTCCTTTCACGAGGACATCTGCCATGACAAACCCACAACAGTTGGCGCCCACCGTGGGGCTATCGCACGATGGTTTTGAGTTCTTGAAGGGCAGCTTCGATGCACTCAAGGGATACGCTGTGGGCCGGATGACGAAGAGTCGCCACGACAAGCTCTACATCGACAACGCAGGATGGGGTCCCGAGGCCAATTCAATCAAATACGGGTACTGGGTCCCCTTTGGTGGGATTGACGTCTTCATCGGCAAGATCGGCGAACCGGCCCCTGAGCCAGACATCTGCACCGACATCATCGAAACGGCTCGGCGTGCAAGTTCTTTGCCGGTTCAGCCCGAGGCCAGGCATGTTTTCGTAGGTGTCGTCGATGGATCAGGGTACGATGACAGACCGATGTCCAATGGAGAAATCGTAGTCTGCTCTGATGACGAGTCTTCTGGAGAAACCAAATCGCTTTACCAGTTGCAGGATGGCCGGATTGAGGGAGGATCCGAGGGCAATAGTATTCCGGATTCCCCCGGTTTGCCAAACCGGGCCGCCATCTTCATGGCCGGCACACAATCGGCGCCTCATTCATCTACCGCCACAGCAATGCACTTCGGTTCAACAACGGCCACACCAGAAGGGGCAGGAAGCTCGGCGCTGCCTCCGGCCCAAGTCTTGTTTGATTTGTTCGATGCTCTGGCAACATTGATGTCCGCGGAGGTAGACGCAGCAGCCAGGGATCAGCACGATGCGGAGATTGCAAAGGTGAAAGATCATTAGCCCAGGCCAAAGCGGACCTGGCAGCAGAGAACGCCAGGATGACTACGGAGCGGGCCGAGTTGGAAGCACAGGCTTACCGGATTAGACTGGATCAGAATGCTTCAGGGGAAGTCATGAGAAGAAGGTACCGATCACGTCTCCCATCGGTTTATGAGCCGCAGAATCTTTTCAACACGCCAGGTGCAGGAGCTGGTAACCAACCCACACTAAACCGGGCGGGGGCGCCGGGAGCAAGAGCGTCGGTTCAGCCGCGCACGACGGACCTGCCTCGCCAGAACAACATTGTATCATCAATGCCGCCCGGGCATTATTCCAACCCATTGGACAACATTGTTGCTGCTGCGTCACGCCTGGCGGACCTCCCATCCGACAGTGAGTCACCAGTTGAAGTGGAAGCACATCGGGCCAGGGATCTCCTTCAGATAGTACTAAATCAACTGCAAGCATATTCAGACAGCCGTGAGAGGATTCACTCCACTCCTCGCCCAAGCCGGAGTTATAGCAGACACGTGGAAGACGAACCTTCCATGTCCAGTAGTGCACGCCGACGAAATTCGCCACGAGGGAACAACCCGGCTGGGGGAGGTGCTAATGCACAAGATGTTGTGGACCATGCCTGCGCACGTCGAGAGGCCGAGTTGGCAGCTCAACACGAGGCACGACAGCATACTCCGGTTCACCCCACTGCCTCCGTGGAGCCAGGGGCGATGTTCAGTTCCTTAGGGGTACCGTGTAAGGTACCAAATTATACCGCCGATTTGCAGCCAGAGGTGTGGGTGGAGAGCTATGAGATGGCAATGGAGATGTTAGACGTGGACGAGGCGGTGTGTGCTAAATATTTCACCATGATGTTGGAAGGAACAGCTCGCAATTGGTTAAAGAGCTTGCCGACCAACTCTATTGGATCATGGGCCAAACTGAAGCACCGGTTTATCCAGAACTTCAAGCATATGTGTAAGAAGCCGATGTCAATTGTAGATCTGGCCGCTTGTGTCCAAGAGGAAGGGGAGTCCACAACCCATTGGGTCAAACGGGTCTCGGCGATTTTGCATTCATCAGATCGTATCAACGCAGACACCGCAGTGTTAACATTAGAAGGTAATTGCCATTTCAAACCGTTGAAACAAAAGTTGGGAAGGCTCAAACGTCACAGCAACGACATGTCAACACTCATGGCCGCTTTGGTTAAATACGCTGATTCAGATAATACCAAGGATCCGGATTCAGAGGAGGACAAACCAGAGAAGGGTAAGAAGACTGGCAATGCCAAAGGCCAACAACACTATCCGGCAGGCCATGGAAACGCTGGTAAGCGCAAGGCCGACAGTGGTTTGTACTTTATCACAAATACCAACGCGCAGGAGAATGGCCAGCGCCGTAAAGGCAAGCGGCCCCAGAGGGGTGGAGGTCTAGGCAACAATTTGGAGCGTTTGTTAAATCAGCCCTGTCGAATGCATGGATCGAAGGAGAAACCGGCATCACATCTCTGGAAAGATTGTTATATCATAAGGGATTTCAAGAATTCTGTCGGGGGTTTGGTGCGACATATGCCAAAGGATGGCTTATCATTGTGGGGGCGAGTAGAACATCGCCGGTGCCTGGAAACGGGATGAGGCAAAGACATGCACGCCGGCGAATCTTACCCAGCTTCAGGGCTCTCCGAGGAGATAATACCCCTACTGCTGCTTTGCGGGGTCTCCGCATGATCACTATGGCAAAGTGTTTACACAGTTGCTCCTTGAGCTGTTTCTAGGAGGTAGGAGAGGGCAGGGCTAGCTCTCTCCCTTCTATATGATCTAGTCTAGAGCTAATGGGTTTCAACCCTTTGCATGGGTGCCCTGGGGGGTTTATATAGGCCTACCCCCAGGGGTACAATGGTAATCCGGCTGGACACGGGCCCCGCCGTCAGTGCCTCTGGCCTCCGTCTTCTCTGCCGACCGCTGGGGCCCGTCGACTGGCGGGCCACGCCAACTGGCCTGGTACGGAGCCGACAGGCCGCGTCCGCCGCAGGCGGGTCTTGCCGGCTGCTGATTACTGTAGCCGTGCTTCTGATGACGCGGGCTTGATCATGAGGTTATGGCAACAGCCCCGCCGCCCGGCGGACGATCACTGTCGCCACTCCCCATCACATCTTGATTAATGGCGCATGGGCCCCGGGGAGGGCTCGGCCGACCCCCCTGGGCCGATTCCCGATGGGTCCAACTGGTGGCTCTCTTGCCGTCTCCTGGGGTCTCACCGACTGGTGGGACCTGCTGCCTCTAGGCCGTACAGACAAGCCGTCATGGGTGCAGGATTCGGTCCTGCGGTGCTGATGTCAGGGCCGGCATGGCAACAGTGCCACACTGCACGGAGATCTTCTAGGGTACGGTGTGCTGTGGCCAGGCCTGCCCTTGGTAAGGGGCAGGAGCGGGCTTCATTGTTGCCACTCCCCTGCCCCGTCCCACTTGATGAGATCGTCAGGGGTGTTGGAGTCGCAGGCTGACTCCCCAAAGCCGGCTTCTCTGGAAGTCGGTAGTCAGGAGTCGGCTTTCCCTGAAGTCGTCCCTGGGACTCGGCCATGGGTGGTCAGTCGGCCGTCTTGCCGTTGACGTCCTAAAGGCGACTCTTCGTCCTGTGGCCTTGAGGGACGCAGCCTGCCCCGATGTCTTGAAAGGTTCTGGGGCTCGGGTTGGCCTACCCGTGGCCCATTACTCCGACAGTAGTCCCCGAAGCTGGTGAGGCACCGCGGACGAACGGCCAAAGACGCCTCAGCAGTTTCTCTTTCCGGGTGCCCAACACATGGTCTTTGATTGACTTCTGCCGACCCGACTAGGAGGAGCCGGACTCGCTCGATTCGGACTCACTCAATTCCAACTCGCACAATATTTCAAACATCGCGGCGGGATCCAAGTGGCGTGCTAGCTAAGCCTCCAGGCCGCCGCCCGTTCTAGGCCTGTCACACGACGGCACGTGGCTGGGACGTCCTACCAGCCTACGCGCGCGACGGGACAGGCCCATAGGCGGGGCCCGCCACTACCACGCCTCGGCACCCGAGCAGATCCGCTGCGGCCCCGGCAGACGGTTGGGATTCCCGTGGAGTTACTGCACGAAGTAACTTTATCGTGGATCATGGGGGTTGTGGGGCCGTGGGCGCAGTAAATCCCCACGACCGCCCCCTCGGCTTCGCAGCCCACAAGGCTATAAGTAGGGGGGAGAGGGGGGCACGCGCGCCCCTTCTTCCCACTACTCCTCACTCTCTTCCTTCTCACTGCTCCTCGCTCTCCTCCCTCTTCTTCTTCTTCGCTCCGCCGCGTGCCCAAGCTCCGGCGAATGCCGCGGCGATCAGCTCGCGATGAGTTCTTCCTCCGCCGCCGCGCCTCCCCCAGTGCGCTCCGGCACCTGGGACGGCTCTGAAGTTCATGAAGACCAAATCGAGTTCCTCCGCCGGACTCGTCGGCTCCCCGGCGAGGATTGCGTGTAGGTGCGTCTTGCACCGAAGGGGGAGATTTCCCCCGCGCCGCAGGAGGGCGAGCTGGTTATCTTCCGCACGCACTGCCTGCGCGGGTTGGGGCTGCCAGCGAGCAGTTTCTTCCGATCCTTCATGGAGTTCTACGGCCTCCAGCCGCACCACCTCACCCCCAACGCAGTGGTGCTGCTGTCCGCCTTCGTGGCCTTGTGCGAAGGCTTCCTCGGAGTCCTCCCCGATCTGGAGGCGGCGGCTCTGGAAGACGACACCGAGGGAGGAGGAGGAACAGCAGGCGACTTCAGGCCTTCGGCCACTTTCGCCGACTGGCCTGACGACGACGCTGAGGGAGAAGTCGCCCCTCGCCATCGGCCAGGAGCCAGCCAGCCTGGCGCGGGCTCTTCTGCTGCGCCGGGGGCTCCAGGCGGCAGGAAGAAGCATAGGGCCGTGCCGACCTTGTTCGGCAGTCGGCCAAAGAAGCCCAAGGGCTCGGCTGCGGCGACCCGGTGGGACGAGGCGGCTGCGAAGGCCATCCGCTTCCGTAAGGAAGTGAAGAAGCCGCCATTGGTCTCTGCGTGAGTATTCTGTCTCGATGCTTTATTCTTTCTCTGTGGCTTTGCCTGAGTCTTTTGCTTGCTTCCCTTTCTTTAGGGCTCCCCTCACTCTTGAGAGGGTCACCGCCGCCTCCGTCATGGGGTCAGCAGAGACGTCCGCCACCACTCGACGGATTGACCCCGCTGCTGACCTCCGGGAGGCGATGGAGCGGAATGCGCAGGAGAAGCGCAACGAAGAAGAGGCCCTTCGCCTGGAGAAGGCGGAGGCCGACAGGGCGGAGGCCTCCGTGAAGAAAAAACTGGCGGAGGCTGAAGCCGCCGCCGCGACGAAGCGGCAGGCTGAGGAAGCCGCATGCCGCCAGTCGGCGGTGCTCGTCACCCTGTTGAACTCTGCGCCGCCGCCTCCGGAGTTCACGGGGCAGACTGGGAAGCCAGAGGGGAGAACCCCATTGTGGAGAGGGAAGGCGGCGACCCCTCTACGCCGGACGTGAACGTTCCGCCGCCGCCTCCACCGCCGTCTGAAGGTGTGCAAGGCAAGCAGCCGGCGGACCCTCCGGTGCCGCCGACCGAAGATGAGGCCGTGGCGAGGCTACTCCTCCAAGTCGGCTCGCCAACGCGCCGCCGTCTGGAGAAGGCGACTTCGGCACCCCGCCCCTGGAAGCCGGCACCGCCATCTCGGCGATCCCAGACGCCGAAGCGACGAGCGCCGCGCCCATCGGGTGGGTGCGAGGAGGCGGCACAGGGCCGCTGAACCAGGCGCTTCTGGACGTCCAGGCGAAGCTTCGTGCCGAGGGCGACGCTCTCCAGAATTGCACCAAGGCGTACCTGGCGTCACGGGCAGCCGTCCGGGTATGTTTTTCCTTTGGTTTTTGTTTTCTTGTTCCTCTCTATGGGGGCGCACCAGCGCACCCACTAGGTGTAGTCCCCGAGTTTCGGGCTGGCTGCTGAGCAGGCGGCCCGGAACTCCAATTGATGAACTCTGGGTATTAACTTTTTGTCTGAAACATTTGTCGTAGGACTACCACAACCTCCGCGTTACTACCTTCAACCGTAACATTGAAGAGCTGGGCAAGCGGACCGCCGATCTGTTGGAGAGCCGGAGTAAGTCTTTTTCTTTCTTTGCGGGGGCGCGCTGGCGCACCCGCGGGCTGTAGTCCCCGAGATTCGGGCCGACTGCTAAGCAGTTGGGCCGGATCTCTCTGGCGACCTTCTTTACCTGATGACTTAACGCCTTCTTTCTTCCTTCTTTTTAGGAGCCAACGCTGCTCTTCAACAGCAGCTGAGCGACGCCAACTCTGCTTTGCGCGCCAAAGAGGAGGAGTGCAGCAAGCTCGCCACAGAGCGCGATCTGCTGGCCACTCAATTGGCAGATCAGGAGCTGCTTGTGAAGACGTAGAGGGAGGCGGAGGAGACGGAAACCGCCCTCCTGGCTGAGTTCGCAAGAGAGCGCTCCTCCTGGTCTGACAAGGAGGCGATGCTGGCCTCCGGCTTCCATGAGATTGAAGACATCGTTGATGGTGATTTTCTTTTTTACTTTCTTTCTTCGAGCTGCCGATTTAAGTCATGCCGACTCCTGGTTTTTGACTTGCTTCTTTGTTCCTTCCTGTCTTTGTAGACTTCTTTCCTGGGCACTCGCAGGCTGCCATCCAAGCCATCGAGGCTGACTGTGAAGGTCGGAGGGCGGAGGGCGGAGGGCGCAGATATTGCCGCCGACGCCCCCCGAACTCTTGACGAGCACCTCCTGAGCATCGAGGCTCGCCTTCGGCCGGCTCACCGGATGCTGCGCCGACTTCAGCGTGTTGGTGCCCAGGCGATTGCCGCCCTGTTTGCCGGACATGCAGGCTCCGCGCACCCCCAGCCTGACGGCCGACTGGCTAGAGATCGTGGCTGGTCGTCTTGAGGCTTGGAAGGGCTCTTCGGCCCGAGCTGGAGCGCGCCGGGCCTTGGAGTTCGTCAAGGCAAGGTATCCGGGGCTGGATCTAGACCGGCTCACCACGCTTCGGTCGGAGGCCCTGCCAGAGCTGGCAGCTGCTGAAGACGCCCTCGTCAAGCATGCTGCAGCGATCGCCGAGTACACCGACACCAGCATCTTCGTCCCTGAGCGGTCTGAAGACGGCGAGGAGGTACCACCGGAGTGGTTTGGAATGAACCCAGACTACGGCGAGGACTCGGCGGAGGTGATTGGCTCCAGCGTCGAGGAAGAAGGCGAGGCGAAGGACGGAGGCGAGACGGAGGCACCAGAAGACGGAGCAGACGGCCCGCCTCAGCTCGACCGCGCCTCCAGCAACGAGCCGCGTGCGACCGACCCGACTGCTGCCGGAGGCGATCAAGCCGAGACTAGCCAGCCGGCCGCCCCGACGCCTGACGCTGCCGCCTCCTCCAATCCTCTGAATCCGGCTGATGCTTTAGTAGTATTTGAAGAACTTGTTAATTCGCACAATTCCACCCGCGGGGTGTATTTTGAACTTCTGCTCGAAGATTCGGCCAAGGGCCTATGTTATGTAAATATATTTATCCGAGTTCTATCTTTTCTTGCTCGTTGCTCTTTTGGCTTTTTTTCCTTTGCTGCTTTCTCTTAGTTGCCTGCCTTGCCAATCGGACAGCCGCTTTGCGGACTGTCGCTGGATCAAGTGCTTGGCTACTTTCGGAAAGCAAGTACTTAGCCGTTTTTAAGAGTTTTTGAGCAAGTTGAATAGAAGGCGGCAATCCAACTATTCGAGAATCGGTTTGCGAAAAAATGCTGGAAGCCGTCTTGAGCTATGCTTTATGCTTTGAGTCCTTAACTATTTTTCAGGTGAACGGCCATTCTACCTTACCTCTGCCCACCGTACAGTCGCTCTGCGAGCTGCGGCTTCTAGCAGAAGACGGTTTAGGTGTTACACACTACTTGTCCGGCTGTAGGAAGCATTTCATAGTGCAAGGCGGCAAGTCCCTGGGCCAACTTGTCGAGCCCGGTGCCAAGCGGTATGACAAAAAGTAACATACTTGTAGGCATAATTTTTATCATACAAACAAAAGAGGGCAGTCCCCGAGCTCGTCTCGGGGGGCCCGAAGTCTTGTTACTTTAATACAAAAGGTAGCGTGGTACATACTGCATCAACTGTAAAATCTTCGGAGGAGATTTGCATTCCATGGCCGCTCTGTCTCCTTGCGGGAGTCGTCCCTCTTGCATGCTTGGGGCTTCTGAGCGTCAATCAGGTAGTAGGAATTGTTGCCCAGTACTTTGCTGATGATGAAAGGGCCTTCCCACGGCGCCGACAGCTTGTGCTGGCCGGCTGTTCGCTGGATCAGCCGGAGCACAAGGTCGCCTTCTTGGAAAGATCTTGGCCTGACCTTCTTGTTGTGGTATCGGCACAGGCTCTGCTGGTAGATGCTGGACCGGCTGAGTGCCAACAGCCGGCCCTCTTCCCGCAGATCAACGCCGTCTTGGCGTGCTTCTTCTGCTTCCTCCTCGGTGTACATGGTGACTCATGGGGAGTCGAACTCTATGTCCGTTGGGATGACGGCTTCGGCACCGTAGACGAGGAAGAAGGGCGTGAAGCCGGTTGACTTGTTTGGAGTCATGCATAGACTCCAGAGGACGGCTAGAAGCTCGTCGAGCCAGCAGCCAGCCGAGCGCTCCAGAGGCTCGATCAGCCGAGGCTTGATGCCGGACAGGATGAGGCCGTTTGCTCGCTCCACTTGGCCACTTGACTGTGGATGGGCGACGGACGCTAGGTCCAGTCGGATGCCCTATGTTGCGCAAAAACGGGCCAAGGCGCCTTTGGCGAAATTTGTGCCGTTGTCGGTGATGATGCTATGTGGTATGCCGTACCGAATTGTGATATCGGAGATGAAAGTTACGGCCGTCGGACCGTTCAGCTTCTTGATTGGCTTTGCTTCTATCCACTTGGTGAACTTGTCCACTGCGACAAGTAAGTGAGTTAAACCACCTCGTGCTGTCTTGAATGGTCCCACCATGTCTAGACCCCAAACTGCGAAAGGCCAGGCAATGGGGATGGTCTTGAGTGCAGAAGCTGGTTGGTGCGGCTTGGAGCTGAACTTCTGGCACCGTTTGCATTTTTGGACCAACTCCTTGGCCTCTTCCGAGGCAGTTGGCCATAAGAAACCGTGTCGAAAGGCTTTGGCGATGAGTGCTCTTGAAGCCGCATGGTGGCCGCACTCGCCTTGATGGATGTCTTTGAGAATCGTTTGGCCTTGCTCTGGCTCTACGCAGCGCTGGTAGCCACCAGTGACGCTGCGCCTGACCAGCTCTCTGTTGACTATGGTGTAGGCTACTGCCCGGTGTTGTATTTGCCAAGCTGAGGTCTCATCAGTCGGCAGCTCTTTGTTCACCAGGAATTTGCGGATGGGCTGGGCCCATGAGGGTGCTCCTATTTCTTCGACTGCCAGAACTGCGACTTTGACGAGGGCGGTTAGGCTGGGAGGCGGCGGGTTGGAGTCAACAACCGCTTGCTGGGTTAATGAAGTCCCCAGGCCGACTTGCGCGGTCCTTGGGCCGAGTTCTAGAGTATTCGAGTCCGCCACCGCAGTCCCCGGGCCGGGTTTGACTTTGGCGGCTTTGGAGTCATCCGCCAAAATCCCCACGCCGACTGGCAGGGCTCTGGAGTCGGATCCGACGTCTTCGGGAGGAGCCGGCACAAAAATGGAGTCTGATTCTGGTGAAGGCTTAACAAACGGCTTGAGGAGGCGTTGAAGGGCGACGCCAGATGGTATTGCTTGGCGGGTAGAGCCGATTCGTGCCAAGGCATCTGCTTGGTCGTTGTCGTTTCTTGGCACATGGAGGAACTCACACCCTTCGAAATACCCGCTGAGTTGCTGTACGAGCAAACGGTAACTCGCCATGTTTGCATCTTTCGCGTCCCAGTCGCCAGATGATTGCTGGACCACTAAGTCCGAGTCGCCATAACACAAGATCTGGCGAATGCCAAGCTCTTTAGCAAGCCGGAGTCTGTGAATGAGCGACTCGTACTTGGCGACGTTGTTGGAGGCGGTAAAATGGATTTGAAGTGCGTATTTGAGCTTGTCGCCTTTAGGAGAGGTGAGGACGACGCCGGCTCCCAAGCCGGTGCGCATCTTGGAGCTGTCGAAATGCATCCGCCAATGGGTGGAGTCAGGCGCCGGAGGTAGGTACTGGGTCTCGGCCTAGTCGACGAGGAAGTTGGCCAGTGCTTGTGACTTGATAGCGGTGCGGGGCTGGTAGTGGATGGTGTAAGGAGCCAGCTCTATGGCCCACTTGGCCACTCGGCCAGAAGCATCTCGGCAAGTGGGGTCGTGCAGACCACCGTGATTGGATGCTCTTGAAAGTAAGGCTTCAATTTCTTGGCAGCAAAGTGTATGCCATAGCACATCTTCTGGTAGTGGGGGTAGTTCTGCTTGGAGATCTACAGTACCTCACTCAGGTAATATACCAGTCTCTGGATAGGTAGCGCCTTGCCTTCCTCCTTGCGTTCCACTATGATGACCGTGCTGACTACCCGGCTGGTGGCGGCGATGTACAGGAGCATAGGTTCTTTGGGAGTCGGAGCCGCCAGGACGGGTGGAGTAGTCAGCACCTTCTTCAACTGGTGAAAAGCTTCGTCCGCCTTATGGTTCCACTCGAAAAAAGTGGTCTTCTTCATGAGTTGGTATAAGGGGAGAGCTTTCTCGCCCAGCCGACTAATGAATCGGCTGATGGACGCCAAGCAGCCGGTGAACTTCTGCACATCCAGCAGTCGGCTGGGTACCTCCATTCTCTCAATGGCCTTGATCTTTTCTGGGTTGCATTCTATGCCGCGTTCAGAGACCAGGAAGCCGGGGAGCTGGCCGGCTGGTACTCCGAAGACACACTTCTCGGGATTGAGCTTGATCTGGAATCGGCGTAGGTTCTCAAATGTCTCCTTGAGATCTTCCAGCAGCGTTCCATGCTTTTCCATCTTCACCACCACGTCGTCTACGTAGACGTGGGCGTTCCTGCCGAGCTGCTTGAGGAGGCACTTCTGCATGCAATGCTGAAAGGTGGCGCCAGTGTTCCTTAAGCCGAAGGTCATGGTGAGGTAGCAGAAGGCTCCAAACAACGTGATGAAGGCGGTCTTCAGTCTGTCAGCCGGGTTTAGCTTGATCTGGTGATATCCTGAGTATGCATCCAAAAAACTCAACAGCTCGCATCCGGCTGTGGAGTCTATCACCTGATCGATTCTTGGTAGAGCAAATGGGTCCTTGGGGCAGGCCTTGTTGAGGCTCGTGTAGTCAATACACATTTGCCACTGCTTGTTCTTCTTCAGTACCAGGACCTGATTTGCTAGCCATTCTGGAAAGAACACTTCCATAATGAAGCCGGCTGCTAGGAGTCGGGCTATCTCTTCTCCGACAACTCTTCTCTTCTCTTCTGATAGGCGGCGCAGGGGCTGCCTGACCGGCTTTGCATCAGATCGGACATGTAACTTGTGCTCGGCGAATTCCGTCGGTACACCTGGCATGTCTTTGGGGGACCATGCGAAGATGTCCTGATTCTCACGGAGGAAATCAACAAGCTCGCCTTCCTATTTGCTGTCGAGGTTTGCCCCTACGACGGCGTACCTCTCTGGGTGCTCCGGATCCAAGGGTATCTTCTTTGTCTCTTTGGCCGGCTTGAACGAACCCTTAGCCTCCGACTCTTTTGGGTTGGGCGATACCTCGTGCTGCTTGCCGGCCATCGCCACAACTCGCTCAAGGAGCCGCTTCTCGGCCGCGATTACCAGGGACTCGGCCAGCCGACTGCTCTCAGCCGCGCAAGCAGACGACTTCCGATAGTCGCCAGCCACAGTCAGAATTCCCCTGGAACTGGGCATTTTCATCTTGAGGTAGGCGTAGTGGGGGACCACCATGAACTTGGCCAAGGCGGGTCGGCCAAGTAGCGCATGGTATGGGCTCTCAAGGTCCACCACCTCAAACCAAACAGACTCTCCGCCGAAGTGATCTTTGTCTCCAAAGAGGACGGCCATCAGGATCTTGCCAATTGGCGAGCAGGAAAGCCCAGGAACAATGCCGTGGAACATAGTTCGGCTGTACTGAAGCTGTCTTTGCTTGATTCCTACCTTCTCCACGGTGTCCTTGTACAGGATATTGATTGTGCTGCCTCTGTCTATCAGAACTCGTGAGAAACGCGCGGCTGGTCTGTCCGTAGCAAAGGTGGCGTCCAGGACCAAGGCATAGGAGCCCGGACTCGGCATCACTTCTGGGTGGTCAACCCTGCTCCAGCTGATGGGCTTCTCAGACCAGTGCATTAACTTTGGCGTCTCCGATGCTACTGCATTCACCTCTTGTCGCTGTAGCCGCCTGCTGCGTCGATCATCAGCCACACTGGTAAACACCATGTAGGCTCCGTGCTCTTCCGGGTATTCGTCTTGTACTGCGCCGACTGGCCTGACAGCCGGCTGCTGGGGCGGCAGCAGAGGCGGCTGCCTAGCAGGCGGGGGAGGCAGGAGGCCGTCTCCCTTGGCGATCCTGGTGAGCCAGTGGCACTTCCGGGTGGTGTGATTCGACAGCTTCACGCCGCTATGGAACTTGCAAGGTCCATCCAGGGTCTATTCGTAGGAGAAGGCCGGCAACCAGTTTGGCTTGCCGCCTTTCTGTTGCTTGGGCGGAGGCTGCTCATTTGGCTGCTGGGCTTCAACGGTCGCGACCTGCCGGCTGCTGGAAGCCGGCTGTGGGGCCTTGCGCTTGTGGTCGCCCTGATGTTGTCGCCGGCTGGCATCGGTCGCCGGAGTTCTTGGAGTTTGAGGAGCCACTTTGCCAGTTGTGCTGATTTGAATTTCCGCCTTCATCGAAGAGTCGGCCGTGGCGTACTTGTCCGCTATGATCAGCAGCTCGTCGAGGGTTTCTGGCTCATCGCAGAGGAGCTTGTGCTTGAGGAGGTTGCCTTCTCTGCACACGGCTGTGAAGTACTCGATGGCCTGCACCTCGTGCACGCCCTCGCAGGAGTTCCGAAGCTCGGCCCAACGCGTGAGGTAATCGCGAGTCGACTCGTTGGGGCCTTGCACGCACAAGGAGAGCTGACGAGGGTTGGGAGGACGCTTGTACGTGCTGGTGAAGTTGCGGATGAACGCTTCGGTGAAGTCGACCCAGCTGTTGATGCTGCGGGGCTTTAGGCTGTTCAGCCATGTCCGGGCCGTGCCCTGGAGCATGAGCGGAACGTACTTACGGCAAGACGGTTGTTGCCGTTCGCTATGCTAACAGCTGTGGAGTAGTCGACTAGCCAGTCTTCCGGCTTCACGGAGCCGGTATACTTGGGCGTGTCTCTTGGGAGCGTGAACCCTCTGGGAAAGGGCTCGTCCCGAATGCGGGGCCCAAAACAAGGCGGACCCAGCTTGTCTTCTTCTTCCAGCGCTAAGGATCGGTGAACTCGGTCGATCTGGTGGCGGGCGTCATTCTCTCCAACTCCCTCTCGGCGGCCAAGGCGGGCGCCGAGAGTCGGGTGGTCAACAGGCGGCGGGGAGACTCGCCTCTCCTTGCGGGGAGGGGGAGGCGGACAGTCGTCCCGTCGTTCCACTGCTCTCGGGCGGCCGTCTTGGTCGCGCTCTATGGTAATGCGAGTCCGACTGTGGCTGACTGCCGGCTCCTTGTCTCTTCTTCCTCGGGCACCGCCACTCGGCGTCCGAGACATCGCGCCTTGATCTCGGTGAAGGTCGTCGTTTGGCCGCTGCGGCGCCTCCGTGCGGCAGCCGGCCTCGTTCTGCGCGGCGGCCGCGTCGAGGAGCCGCTGGAGTCGCTCCATCATGAGGCGGCGCTCTTCGCCCTCGAAATTGTCCAGCTCATCCGCCACTGCCTAGGTGGCTCGGATGTTCTCCGCTGGTGTAGCGTACACAGGGTGGCCTGCCCCAAACAGGTTGGCGATGGCCACGCCGCGCTGCTGGACCGCACCAAGGCGGCTCAGCCCTGCCGGGGCCGGCGAGTTGCCGACGGCGCGATCCATTTCCCGCTGGTAGGCTTCTGACAAGCGTCTCATGCTGGCCAGCTTCTTCGCGCCTTCAATGAGCTGAAGGCGGCGCACCTCCAACGTCTCTGCGTCAGCGTCTTCTGGAATGGGCGCAGTTAGGTCTTGCAGCGCCGTGCTGAGTGAGTCGTGCGCTCCTCCGCCGGGGAGCTCATCATGACTGATGACTAGCACCTCGGTGACGGTGCTTCCGTTGCTCTCCGCGTGAGGGAGAGGTTCGTCGTAGACCACCACATTGGTGGGGAACGTGTCGAGCCACGCGGTGTCGGAGTCGACCAGCATCGGGTCGGTGGAGCCTACGGACTCCAAGTCTACGGGGCCGCCCGTGCCTGCGTTGGACACAGGTTCGTCGGAGAGGCGGACCTCACCGACAAGTTCGGCCAGGCAGCTGGCTGCGCAGGCGATCTCAACGCCACTTAGCACGTCGGTGCAAACTCCGTCTGGCGTGCCTGCCTGGCTGCGCTCGCCAGGTTGAAAAAGGGTTCCCGTCCAGAACAGGTCTCCGGATGGCGGTGCACCAGGCCCCATGGTGGGCGCCAAATGTCGGGGGTTTGGTGCGACATATGCCAAAGGATGGCTTATCATGGTGGGGGCGAGTAGAACATCGCCGGTGCCTGGAAACGGGATGAGGCGAAGACATGCACACCGGCGAATCTTACCCAGCTTCAGGGCTCTCCGAGGAGATAATACCCCCACTGCTGCTCTGCGGGGTCTCCGCATGATCACTATGGCAAAGTGTTTACATGGTTGCTCCTTGAGCTGTTTCTAGGAGGTAGGAGAGAGCAGGGCTAGCTCTCTCCCTTCTATATGATCTGGTCTAGAGCTAATGGGTTTCAACCCTTTGCATGGGTGCCCTGGGGGGTTTATATAGGCCTACCCCCCAGGGGTACAATGGTAATCCGGCTGGACGCGGGCCCCATCGTCAGTTCCTCTGGCCTACGTCTTCTCTGCCGACCGCTGGGGCCCGCCGACTGGCCTGGTACGGAGCTGACAGGCCGCGTCCGCCGCGGGCGGGTCTTGCCGGCTACTGATTACTGTAGCCGTGCTTCTGATGACGCGGGCTTGATCATGAGGTCGTGGCAACAGCCCTGCCGCCCGGCGGGCGATCACTATCGCCACTCCCCATCACATCTTGATTAATGGCGCGTGGGCCCCGGGGGAGGGCTCGGACGACCCCCCCCGGGCCGACTCCCGACGGGTCCGACTGGTGGCCCTCTTGCCGTCTCCTGGGGTCTCACCGACTAGTGGGACCTGCTGCCTCTAGGACGTATAGACAAGCCGTCGTGGGTGCAGGATTCGGTCCTGCGGTGCTGATGTCAGGGCCGGCGTGGCAACAGTGCCACACCGCACGGAGATCTTCCGGGGTACGGCGTGCTGTGGCCATGCCTGCCCTTGGTAAGGGGCAGGAGCGGGCTTCATTGTTGCCACTCCCCTGCCCCGTCCCACTTGATGAGATCGTGAGGGGTGTTAGAGTCGCAGGCCGACTCCCCAAAGCCGGCTTTCCCTGAAGTCGTCCCTGGGACTCGGCCGTGGGTGGTCAGTCGGCTGTCTTGCCGTTGACGTCCTGAAGGCGGCTCTTTGTCCTGGGGCCTTGAGGGGCGCAACCTGCCCTGATGTCTTGAAAGGTTCTAGGCTCGGGTTGGCCTTCCCGTGGCCCATTACTCCGACAAATTCCAATATGTTCCAATATGACAACGGCCCGCCCGGCGGTTCAGGAGGAGGTTTCCACGGGCCGGGTTACGGAGGCGGTGGTTCCGGTTCAGGATTTCCAGGCAATCAAACCAGACACGTCAATCAAGGACACCAAGGCAACCAGGGAGTTTACAACCATCAGGGGGGTCAGCAGCAACAGCAGTCAGGTTATCAGAGCAATCCCAAATAGTTGAACAGCGGGCAATATCATGTCTTCACTACTAGTTTGTGCAAGCGTGATCAGAAGCTTCACAAAAGGGTAGTCAACTCTGTTGAGCCGGCAGTACCTCAGTATTTACGCTGGTCGGAGCAACCTATTTTGTGGAGCAGAGAGGATCACCCGCCTCGGGTTGATAATCCAGGTCATTTGGCCCTGGTGGTAGCCCCTCATGTTGGGGGATACAAGTTCACGAAAGTGCTCATGGATGGGGGAAGTAGTATCAATATTTTGTATTATGATACATTCCGCTGCATGGGGTTGACAGATAAGGATCTTAAACCGTCGAATACGGTATGTCATGGTGTGGTGCCTGGTAAGTCTGCATATCCTGTTGGTAAGATAGCTTTGGAGGTAGCTTTTGGAGATGACTACGATTCAAGGTCAGAAACAATGACATTTGAGGTGGTGAAGATCAAAAGTCCATACCATGCCTTGTTTGGGCGGCCAGTTTATGTTAAGTTTATGGCAAGGCCATGTTATGTTTACCTGCAGCTTAAAATGCCAGGCCATAAGGGGACTATCACGGTACATGGAAGTAGAAAGATTGCTTTAGAGTGTGAAGAAGGCGATGCGGCTTATGCTGAGTCGGTTTGTGCCACGGAGGAGTCAAAATTCTATAAGGAGCAAGTTGATCCGGCAGATGTGACCTCCTTAAAAAAAGCCAACCATGGAACATGATCCAGTATTGAAGTTCAAATCAGCTACAGACACTAAGATGGTTGACTTTGTCCCTAGCGATTCATCCAAACAGTTCAACATCAGCGCTAACCTGGATCCCAAATAGGAAAGCGTGCTCATCGAGTTCATCCGTGAGAATCAGGACATCTTTGCATGGAAACCTTCTGACATGCCAGGTGTACCGAGAGAACTCGCTGAGCACACACTCAACATTGATCCAAAATTCAAACCGGTCCGACAGTTCCTCCGCCGCTTCAACGAGGAAATTCGCAAGGCTATAGGTGAAGAGGTCGCCCGTTTGTTGGCTGCTGGTTTTATTGTTGAAGTTTTTCATCCAGAGTGGTTAGCCAATCCGGTGCTGGTTCTTAAGAAAAAGGGCACTTGGCGCATGTGTGTGGACTACACAGATTTAAACAAGGCTTGCCCTGCAGACCCCTTTGCTCTCCCTGGCATTGATCAGATAATTGATGCTACGGCGGGTTGTGACGGTTTGTGTTTTTTGGATGCTTACTCTGGTTATCATCAGATCAAAATGGCAGTTAAGGACCAGGAGAAGACAGCCTTTATAACTCCCTTGGAGCCTTCTGCTATGTTTCCATGCCCTTTGGACTCAAGAGTGCCCAGGTAACTTGCCAGCGATGTGTTCAGAATTGCCTTCATAAGCAAATTGGGTGCAATGTTCATGCGTATGTAGATGATATTGTGGTCAAATCCAGAGAGGAGGAGACTTTGATAGATGATCTACGGGAAACCTTTGACAATCTCCGGGTTTACAAGATCATGCTCAATCCGGAGAAGTGTGTTTTCGGTGTCCCGGCAGGCAAGTTCTTAGGCTTTCTGGTTTCAAACAGAGGCATTGAGGCTAATCCAGAAAAGATTGCAGCGATTACGTCCTTGGCTAAACCGGCGTGTATTAACGATGTGCAACGTCTAGCCAGCCGGATTACAGCCTGGAGCCGGTTTATCAGCCGCCTTGGAGAGAAGGCCATCCCCTTATATCAGATGCTCAAGAAAACTGATAACTCTGTCTGGAGTGAAGCAGCTGATAAGGCGTTTGAAGATCTGAAGAAACAGCTCGTGGAACCGCCCGTGCTGGCAGCACCGATCGATAAAGAGCCATTATTATTATATGTGGCTGCTAATGCCCGGGCTGTCAGCATAGCCATTGTGGTAGAGCGCAAAGAGCCTGGCAAAGAGTATCCGGTTCAACGGCCGGTTTATTATATCAGTGAGGTGCTCATTGAGTCAAAGCAGAGGTATCCGCATTGGCAGAAGCTGGTGCATGGGGTGTTTATGGCAAGCCGGAAGCTCAAACACTAGTTTCAGGGCCATCCTATCACAGTAGCCAGTTCAGCTCCTCTGGGCGACATCATTCAAAACAGAGAGGCAACTAGCTGGATTGCCAAGTAGGCCACTGAGGTTGGATCCCACGGGCTCAAATATATACCCCGCACGGCGATCAAGTCCCAGGCACTCGTAGATTTCATCAACGATTGGACGGATTTATAGGCACTTGAGGAGAAACCAGATAATGCATATTGGACTATTCATTTTGATGGGTCCAGACAGCTAGAGGGTTTGGGGACTGGAGTCGTATTAACTTCCCCATGAGGTGATAAGTTTTGTTATGTCCTCCATTTAATGTTCCCTTGTACTAACAATGCAGCTGAATATGAGGCTTTACTCCATGGTCTTCGGATGGCTAAAGAGATGAATTTGAGCCGGGTTATGTGCTTCGGCGATTCAGATCTAGTGACTCAGCAAGTGTCTGGCACTTGGGATTCTAAGGACCCACTCATGCCTGCATATCGGCGAGAGGTGGACACAGTGGCTGGTCACCTTAAAGGTTATCAGGTGGACCATATAGACCGACGGAAGAATGAAGCGGCGGATGCTTTAAGTCGTCTTGGTTCCCAACGTAAACCGGTTCCGCCCAATTTCTTTCTTGATGTGTTGCACAATCCGTCAGTCAAAATACCAACCGAAGAAGATTTGGCTCTTCCTGATCCGGAGGCTCAGTTGGTGGCAGCTCTGCATGCCATACCGGATTGGACGATCCCATATCTGGATTACATGAACCGTTGCGAGTTACCAGCTGAGGAAACGTTGGCTCGACAGATAATCCGGCGTTCCAAGTCCATGACCATACTCGACGGGGAGTTACATCATTACAGTGTTTCAGGAGCAATTCAACGATGTGTTTCTCCTCAAGAAGGTTGTGAGATTTTGCGAGAAATTCTTGAAGGGGATTGCGGTCACCAGGCCGGTTCTAAGTCGTTGGTTGCTAAAGCCTTTCACCATGGTTTTTACTGGTTGACGGCGCATGCTGATGCGGAGGATTTAGTCAAAAGATGTGATGGATGTCAAAAGTTTGCCCGCCGTGCGCACGTTCCGGCTCAAGAGTTGCAGATGATCCCAATTACGTGGCCATTTGCCACTTGGGGGATCGATATGGTTGGGCCCTTCAAGCGCTCTAAGGACAAGAAGACCCATCTATTAGTGGCAGTTGATAAATTCACTAAATGGGTAGAGGCAGAGCCAGTCAGCAAGTGTGATGCAGCCACGGCGGTTCAATTCATCAAAAAGGTGATATTCCGGTTTGGCTTTCCACATAGCATTATAATAGATAATGGCACTAACTTTTCAAAAGAGAGATGGAAGAATTCTGTCAGCGTGAGCACATCCGGCTTGATCTAGCATCAGTGGCTCACCCCCAATCTAACGGTCAAGCGGAAAGGGCAAATCAAGAAATTCTACGGGGTATCAAACCAAGGCTTATGGTTCCCTTAAAGCGGACGCCGGTTGTTGGGTCGAGGAGCTACCTTCTGTGTTATGGAGCATCAACACCACACCCAATAGGTCTACGGGTTACATGCCTTTCTTCATGGTTTATGGAGTAGAGGCGGTTCTTCCTAGTGACATCCATCACGATTCGCCCCGTGTGGCAGCTTATGTTCAAGCCAATAATGAGAAGGCACGTCAGGATTCTCTGGACCTGTTGGATGAAGAGCGGGATCTTGCAGCAGCGCATTCGTCAATCTATCAACAAGATCTTCGACGTTATCACAACCGCCGTATTAAAACTAGAACCTTTCAAGAAGGTGATTTGGTGCTCCGGCTCATCCAGGATCAGACTGATATGCACAAGTTATCCCCCCCTTGGGAAGGACCATTTGTGGTTAGCAAAAATCTGCCCAACGGATCCTACTACCTCATTGATGTTCGAGAGCATGAAGACTCACGTCAATCGGAGGAGGAGACAAAGTGGCCATGGAACTTAGCTCTCCTTCGGCCTTACTATACTTGAAGCCATAGGATTTTTCACCTGTACATATTTATGATAGTGTATATACCATATAATAAACCGGAGCCTCCGTTATAAGTGGGGTATCTGTTCTTTCTTATATCATATGTGTGCTTTTACAAGTTAACGGTCAAAGCGGAGTCTTTGTTAAACCAGATTTAGCAGCTGCATAAAGATAAAGAAAATCACTAGGGGGCTTGGTCATGTTTGAACCACAGCTACACCTCTTGATAGGCATTTCAGCCACACAAGGAAAAATTTGTGGAGCCA
The DNA here is from genome assembly GCF_003073215.2 of Triticum urartu. Taxonomy (NCBI): domain Eukaryota; kingdom Viridiplantae; phylum Streptophyta; class Magnoliopsida; order Poales; family Poaceae; genus Triticum; species Triticum urartu. The sequence continues at coordinate 506,857,683 of NC_053026.1, read as the reverse complement.
AATAGAGTATTGTACACCGTACAAACTCAAAACATAGGCACACGTTGAGCATCGCTCACAAAGTTACTTGGGGGCTCTTTTTGCAAAGCAACAAAGAGTTTGAAAGGACCCTCATAATTGGCTATCAAGCCACGGCTTGGAAGCCTGGTGGATTCACCTAAAACCCCGGGTTAACCTGCCTTCATCAAGTAAGCCACTCCTATCCAGGTAATCCTGGCATGACCCACCGAACGTTTGACGAGTCAATATTTTACAGACCCTGAACTTGTCATAGTTAAAACAGTGATTGGTTAATTGGAGGCCCATCTTAAAAGGCTTTGTTAAATGGTTTAACTCAGAGGCCTGGCAGCCCATGAAAAGCCTCGATTTGGAGCCTGGCAGCTCGTAAAAAGCCTCGCATATTTTCCTATTTGAATTTTGTTTGTTGACAATCATAAGTATGTTTTGATAAACCGGCATCCTTGATCCGGCTTGCTTTCCAACCACCAGTTGTTGGCTCATGATCAATTATAAACCGGTGGTCACTGACCCGGTCTGGTTTGACTAAATCACCAGTGTTATGAAGAAAATCCGGTAGGTGTACCGGTCCGGTTTAATAGATAGACCAGCATTATGAAAATGAGATTATCAAACGTATCGGGTTGGTGTTAAACACCTTTGCTGTATACACGTTTGCTCACTCAATGAGGTATGTTCTGTACATTATTTTTAGTACAAACACTTGATTATTCATCTCAAGTACTATATACTTCTTGGATATTATGACATGTTTAGCGGTAAACCGCTAGACACTTTTAAGTTTTTTGTACCCAGGAAGGCAAGTCATCATAGACTATGCATAAAACATATCCTGAAGGGCAGCACTGAATGTCACAAAGGGTTATGAAACATGCTCGATGGCATGGCAGATAAACAAAGTTTCAGCTATCCTATTACGTGAAGCTTCAAAGCGGCTCAAACAGTGCCATTGTTTTTTCACAGTAGCCATATAAACCGGCGACCGGATCAAGACTCTTCATCACGACGGTTTGACGGTTGTGGATCAGTTGGTGTTGGCACTTCTCATCCCTCCCCAGCCGCTGGAAATCAGACGTTGACCAGTCGATTCCGATTAAATCTTGGAACACTGCCTCCTCATGGATAAGATCAGAAGGGTTAATATCAGGGGCATAAGTGTGCTTACGAATCGGAGGCACAAGTTCTTCTACTTCATGGATATCGGCCGGCTGTCTTTTCCCTTCTGCATTATAAAACGGTTGAATATGGGACAAATCGATGTCCTCAGCCAATTTGCTTGCTGCTGGCCGCATCTGTTTGGTTAGCCGCCGAAGATCATCATTGTCAAAGTTTGAACCGTCTTCTTTAACACCTGGATATCCTTTAATGATATCCTCCGCTTCAAGGTCGGGAATCCAGGCCTTGGCTCGAATAAGGGCGGTTAATGCTCCTTCCCTCGCAGTGGCCCTTTTCAAGTCGGCAATACGCGCCGGTAACATGCCCAATTTCCCAAGGGTTTCCTTAATCAATGTTGGCGCCGGTTTGTTATAAGCCGCTGTACTAATGGCTTGCTGAGATCCAGAGTATAGCTGCTCAACCAATGTATATGCCGCTTTGAGCTTCATCCGCATATCTGCACCAAGATGAGTGATCCGAGTTCCTGCCAAAGATTTTATCAACATTTTGGTCAGTTTTAAGATTCGTTGACTAGTGCAACATACATAAGCAGATACTTACCAAAGATAGCAGAGGTCATAGCGTTGATTTGGTGCTTCAAACCGGCTAGTTCTTCAGCCACCAGTTTCAGGGATTCCTCGGCATCTACAGCTCAACAGGCTTTTTCAGTTTCCTAGTCAGCACGAGCTTGATTGAAGGATTCTTTTAATTTTTCCATTCCGGCCAGGGCCTGGGTCAGCTCCTCTTTGGCCTTTGCAGCTTCGGCCTGTTGAGACTTCACATTTTCTTGTAAGTCAGAGTTTTGGGTATCTTTGCTTTTCAGTTCAGCCTGCAACATTGAAGGTATATTCAACAAAACAACGTATTTATGCACTAAGTATAAAGCATATAACAAGTTATCTACTTCATACCTGGGGGCTAATGCCTGTTTGCTCTCAAATACTACCCTCTATGCAAGTCTCCAGAACAATGCAAGCATTATCCTTGACACTTGGGGGCTAATGTACGTTTGTTCTAAACCGGCGGTGTGGATTAAAAACTGGATTAACTTGCCAAGTTAAAACCGGCCTTTGGGGTCTATGCTGCAGAACGTTATGTAATTTTTCAAACATGAGTCTTATCTATGATTGAGGACATGCCTTGGAACGGATTAATGATGGGATATTTAAAGTGTTACAAAGACCCGGTTTATGATTGACAATCATAAAACGGCTCTTGGGGGCTACTTGGAACAGTATTTCAGCTATAAATCAATGTGCAAGGCAGAAGAGTTTACCTCGTCTCATTCTTTCATCAAATTCACCAAACCGGCTTCATAATCCCGGTTTGAGTGCAGACGGTTCAAGAAGCCGGAATGAAGCTCATCAGCGTTAAGATGAGCATAGTTTGATAAGTCGCTGCTCCATTTACCCTGTATCCCTGGCAATTTTCTCTTCTTTGGCACTATGCCGAGCCAAAATGACGGGATGACCAGGAGAGCTATGGCCTGCTCCAGTAATAATAACGTCATCACCTTGGCCTTCAGGATTTTTGGTGGATGATGACGAAATTTCAATGTATTTCATTGGATTAGCCCGGTTTGGTTCTGCCGGTTCAGTATCAGGGGCGACAGGCTCAGCATCTGTTGGTTCGTTACTATGTTGGCAGTCAAGGGGTGGATTATCAAAAGTTGTTTCAGGATGGAGGTCTTCCGGTTCACCAGTTTGCTCCGGTTCACCTTGAGGGCGTCTTGGATTAGGGGGTGTCCGGATGGCCGGACTATACCTTCAGCCGGACTCCTGGACTATGAAGATACAAGATTGAAGACTACGTCCCGTGTCCGGAAGGGACTTTCCTTGGTGTGGAAGGCAAGCTTGGCGATACGGATATGTAGATCTCCTACCATTGTAACCAACTTTGCGTAACCCTAACCCTCTCCGGTGTCTATATAAACCGGAGGGTTTTAGTCCGTAGGACAACATATAGAACAACAATCATACCATAGGCTAGCTTCTAGGGTTTAGCCTCTCCGACCTTGTTGTAGATCTACTCTTGTACTACCCATATCATCAATATTAATCAAGAGGGCCCGAACCTGGGTAAAACTTCATGTTCCTTGCCTCCTGTTACCATCCGGCCTAGACGCACAGTTCGGGACCCCCTACCCGAGATCCGCAGGTTTTGACACCGACATTGGTGCTTTCATTGAGAGTTCCTCTGTGTCATCGCCGTTAGGCTTGATGGCTCCTACGATCAGCAATAGCGATGCAGTCCAGAGTGAGACCTTACTCCCCGGACAGATCTTCGTCTTCGGAGGCTTCGCACTGTGGGCCAATTCACTTGGCCATCTGGAGCAGATCGAAAGCTATGCCCCTGGCCGTCAGGTCAGATTTGGAAGTTTAAACTACACGGCTGACCTCTGCGGGGACTTGATCTTCGACGGATTCGAGCCACTGCCGAGCGTGCCGCACTGTCACGACGAGCATGATTCAGCTCTGCCGCCGAACAGTGACCTGGAGGCCGCACCCGCATCGGCTTCGACCCTTAATTCAGAGCCAACTGCGCCGATCGAGGATGGGTGCTTGGACGCCGCCTCGGGGGCTGCGATCCCAACGGCGATCGAGTCGAACACCAGCCCCGCACTCCGCGAGACTCATGACTCCAAGGAGCCGGACTCCTCTCCGGACTCCGAACCCTCCACGCCCCTGCTGATCGAATCCGATTGGGCGCCGATCATGGAGTTTGCTGCCGCGGATATCTTTCAGCACTCGCCTTTCGGCGATATTCTGAAGACACTACAGTCTCTCTCTTTATCAGGAGAGCCCTGGCCAGACTACGGTCAGCAAGGTTGGGATACGGACGATGAAGAAATTCAAAGCCCACCCACCACCCACTTTGTAGCCACTGTCGACGATTTAACCGACATGCTCGACTTCGACTCCGAAGACATCGACGGTATGGACGCCGATGCTCGAGACGATGAAGGACCAACGCCTATTGGGCCCTGGAAAGCCACCTCGTCATATGACATATACATGGTGGACACCCCGAAAGAAGGAGATGGTGATGGAACAGCGGAGGATGACCCCTCCAAGAAACAACCTAAGCGTCGGCATCAGCGGCGCCGCTCAAAATCCCGCCAAAGCAAATACGGTGATTCCAGCACGGGAGATAATAATACTCCAAAGAGTGCCTTAGAAAACCCCCTCCAGCAAGATTCAGCACAGGAGGATGGAGAAGCCAGCCCTCATGAGAGAGCGGCAGACAGAGAGGTCGAGAACGATAATTATATGCCTCCCTCCGAAGACGAGGTAAGCCTCGACGACGATGAATTCGTCATGCCAGAGGATCCCGTCGAGCAAGAGCATTTTCGACGCAGGCTTATGGCCACGGCAAGAAGCCTGAAGAAAAAATAGCAACAACTTAGAGCTGATCAAGATTTGCTAGTCGACAGATGGACTAAAGTCCTTGCGGCCGAAGAGCATAAACTCGAACGCCCCTCCAAGAGCTACCCAAAGCGCAGGTTGCTACCCCGATTAGAGGAGGAAGCACTTAAACCTACATCACAAGCACTTGATACGGCCGACCGGCCTCCTCGTGGCTGTGACAGAGAGGCCTCTCGGCCCTCCACTCAAGCCGCACCCCGTACCAAGGCATGGGAAAATGCGCCAGACCTGCGAGATATGTTGGAGGACAAGGCAAGGCAAACAAGATCGATCTACGGATCGCATGGGCGCCCCACGACTCGAGACGATAACTGTCACGCCGGACACAAATCCGGTTGGGCCGAACACAGTAGACAAAGCTCATTGGGGCTACGTCGTGATATAGCCCAGTACAGAGGCGCCGCACACCCACTATGCTTCACAGACGAAGTAATGGATCATCAAATCCCTAAGGGTTTCAAACCCGTAAACATCGAATCATATGATGGCACAACAGATCCTGCAGTATGGATCGAGGATTATCTCCTTCATATCCACATGGCCCGCGGCGATGATCTCCACGCCATCAAATACCTCGCACTCAAGCTTAAAGGACCAGCTCGGCATTGGCTTAACAGCTTGCCAGCAGGATCAATCAGTTGTTGGGAGGACCTGGAAGCCGCATTCCTCGACAATTTCCAGGGAACTTATGTGCGACCACCAGACGCCGATGACCTAAGCCACGTAATTCAGTAGCCAGAGGAATCAGCCAGGCAATTTTGGACACGGTTCCTAACAAACAAAAATCAAATAGTCGACTGTCCGAACGCAGAGGCCCTAGCAGCCTTCAAGCACAATATCCGTGACGAGTGGCTTGCCCGACACCTTGGACAGGAAAAGTCAAAATCTATGGCAGCACTCATGACACTCATGACCCGCTTTTGCGCGGGAGAAGATAGCTGGCTTGCTCGTAGCAACAATATGACCAAGAACCCTGGTAATTCGGATACCAGGGGCAATAGAACCATGTTTGATTCCATTCCTTTGGGTGGCTATGATGTTTGGCATGAGGAAATTCTACTTCTTTCTGCTTTTGAATCGAGACACCACCAAGCTCTATGTTTGGGCCATTCACAAACTCTGTGCGCCGGTTGAAGTGAAAGAAATCCCAGAACAGTTCTGCAGTTGGTTCTTCTTGTAAATAGACTTCACAAAAGACATGGAAATTTCATATGTTGGAGACTGAGTTGGGACCAATATCTTGTGGATGGAGTTGGAAGCTGGCAAGCACATCTCGATAAAATTTTGACCCTGGCGGTTTGAAACCATGGCTTATATGGTCAACAAATATTACCACTTCGCCTTGTATTGGGGATGAAGGATTCTCAGTTCCTGGAGCTCGCCATTTGATCTCAGTTTTCTTAGGAAAAGAGCCGATGCTAACCATCTCATCCAGTTGAGCCTCAGTAACCCGGGAACGAGCCCAGTTGCAGGCAGTGAATTGTTTGGCCATTGCAAAGCGAACAAACTGAAAATGAAAAGCCAGTTTATAAATTATGCATGATCATACACACGAGACAAGGGAGTAAGAAACGTACTGATATAATAAATGGTACAACCCGGAGACTAGTATAATGAGAAAGAAAGGTAATGCTAGCGCAGGATTGATCAGACACTGTTAAACCGGAGCATAATTATGAAGGTAATATGCTCTTCCGGTTTATCAGAGGGCTAATGGCATAGACTATTTATCCAATGTCAAATCACTTGTGTTGGTGCGAGGAGAAACAGATCTCACAGTGATGTATAAAACTTTCGGATCTAGAGATAAGACAGAAAAGCAAAAATAATTAGATCTTGAAGGGGTGCAGAACTGAAGCAATTTTTGACAGACATATCAGTTCTTTGCGCATAAAGATTTGTGATGACCGTGGTAGGTAAGCTACGGTAAGAGATGCATCAAGCATGAAGTGTCCATCTATTAAAGGAAGAACAGGGAAGAATAGCACTGATGAACTTCGGAAGAACTACGAGGAATATTGAAACCCTAGAACAGATCTATGGTGAAAAAAGCAGAGAACTTACTGGAGCTGGTGAGGAAGCGGAAGGGCGTCGCGGTTCTCTGGTGAGTTCAGGGCGATGCAGTGTCCGAGGTCGGAGCAGAGACGACGGTCGATGGTGGCGGCGGAGTTCCAGAGGCTGAACGGCGCGAGGAAGACGATGCGAAGAGGCACGGGGGGAAACGGTGAAAATAACCCCTCGGTCCTATTTATAAGGCGAAGTGAAAAATGGCAAGTGCGGGAATCAAGGAGTCCAAAAAATGGATAAGTTAATAAAGGTGTCACCTCGATAACTGGATATATATTAAATGAAGGAAATCTCTGATGGATGACGTCAGGACGGTTTGTCGTAATTTTGAAGTATGACATCACGGCGGTTTACAAGATCAAAAATGAAGACAAGAGAGAAGATTTTTCTAAAGTGTGGAAGATTGACATGAACAAGTTCAAACCAATCTGGGGCCTAATGTTGGGGATATTACTACTGGAGGTAAACCGGCCCCATGTAGTGTCACAGCCCTAGAATTAGATTGCAATTACTATCATAAGCACCATGCATCAAGTCTATATTTGTTTGAAATTTGAAATGGGGATGACAAGCCCTAGCACTAAATGAAATGCAATTAGGATCAAAATAAAAATATTTTCAATGAACCCAGAATGCCCTTTAGAAAAGTTCATCATTTTTGATAAAGGTGAAAACCACTGCTAAAAATGACGCACATATTTTTAGGCCATTCTGGATTTTTGAATAACCCATATTGTATTTGAATTGGGGCATTTAAATACTATTAATATTTTTAAAATGCTCCAATAATTCTGAAAATAGTTAAGGGCCTCTGTAATAATTCATTTAATGCCCACAATTATTTTCAGGAATTATTAAAATGATTTGGGTTATAAACTAAATCAAAACAAAATAACATAAATAGAAAACAGAAACAGAATTAGAAAGAGAGAGAGAAGCCCACCTGGACCTTACCTGGTGGCCCAAGTGGCTGGCCCAGCCCACCTGGCCCCCTCCCCTGTCGTCTTCCTCCTTCGCCAGGAGGATGGGCGTGTGGCCGCCGTGCGCGCACACGCGCCCCGGCCACCTCCTGCTTGCCGCTTCCCCGACCCCCCTGGAGATGCCACGCACCTCCCTGGCGCCACATCCACTTCTCCCTCCGACCCAATCCTCCTCTTCTCTCTCTCCCTCCCGCGACCGAACACCACCATCGCCGCCGCTCGCTGCCAATGCACCCATCGAGCTCGCCTGACCTCCCCACCGTATCCCTAGGCTCCGCCGCGGCTCTGCACGTCGACGAGAAGAACAAAACAAGCCCCGGGAGCCCCTCAGCCTCGCCATCGCCGCCGTCCTCATCCTCAGGAGCCGACCACCACCGTCGTCGATTCGCCGGCCACAGGACATCCCCGAGCAAGCCGAACCAATCATCGTGATCACTGTGAGCTGCACCGTCGTTTCCCCCTAACCCCGCGGCCTAGCGCTCGCTGCAGCACCATTTTCCATGACGCCCGAAGCACGCCGCCGCACGAAACTGTCGCCGACGAGGCTCCGGTGGCCAATCGGCCCCGTTCATATGCCCGTTGGCTTTGTGAGAGCCTGCAGAACGCGTAGGTGCTACCCGTTGATCCTCCCGTGCACGGTGTCATCGTTTTCATTGGCGCCTGAACTCCGGCGGCCGCAACCGAGCTCGCCGCCATCGACTCCGGCCACCCCAGGCCCGGAGACCACCACCATCCGATGCGCCATCGCGCCAGCTCTCCGTAGGGCCAAAGGGCGCACCGAACGGTGCATGATAGGCGAAACCCGAGCCACCCCAGTGTGTCTCCGCCGCGATTTTGGTCGTCGCTGGTGAAACTCCGGCGAGCCAACGTGGCACACTTAGTTAACACTAATGACGCCATTAGCTGATCACTGTGCCACTGACGGATGGGCCACACGTGCTAATTAACCCCGGATTTTATTCCCTGTTTAACTTAGACTAACCCACCGGGCCCACATGTCAGGTTGACTTTGTTGACGAGGCAGTTGATTGGGCCCACACGTCAGCGACCCTAACCAGCACTGGTTCACTGACTAGTGGACCCCACTGGTCAGGTTTGACCCGTGGCAGCCCTGTTGACCTGCTGAGGTCAGCATGACGTAATGCTGATGCAATAATGTAATTTCTGGATTTATTTCTATTCAGGAAATTCCAGAAAATTGCCTAAACTTCTAAAAATCATAGAAATTCAACTGTAACTCCAAATAAGATAAATTATATATGAAAAATTATTAGAAAAATTCAAGGAATCCATCTGTACCATTTTCATGCATGTTTGAACAATGTATGTCCTCTGTTTTGGACAAAACAAATAAAGGGCATTTAAATAATCATATATGGAGTTGGAATTTGAATCTTGTATTCAAACTAACTTCATTTAAATCATAACTAGTTGCATTAGCTCAATCAACAGCATATTGCCATGTCATGATCATGCATCATATTGTTGCATCGCATTGATTGTGTTCTTCCTTGTTTGCCGGTAATTGTCCCCTCTCGGTAGACACTGCTCCGACGCTGTGATCGTTGACACTGATGAAGACTCAATGTTATCTTCAGAAGTTCCAGGAAAGCAAAACCCCCTTGTTCATTCTGATACAATCCCACTCTCTCGCTCCTGCTCTCTTTTACTGCATTAGGACAACAGTGATTCAACTGTTACATGCTGCGGTAGTTGAACCCTTTCCTCTCCATGACCTGTCATTGCCACAGTAATTAGATGAAACCCACTAGCATGAGTAGGAGTTGTTTGAGGCCTGATGTGCCTACTCATTCATGCTTGTTCAGCATGCCTGCTACTTCTTAGAGTTGAGTCAGGTCCGATTCATCGGGGATGAATTGGAATGTGGTGAACATGTCCTCCTGTTGAGACCTAAGTGTGTGAACACGATTTGGTAAAGGTAGTAGTGAGAGGCCATGTAGGAGTACATGGTGGGTTGTCTCATTGCAGCCGTCCTCAGGAACTGAGTTCTGTGTTTGTGATCCATGAAACAGCTAATACCACACATTGGGCCCTAAAATATGACCCCGCTCGACTTACTGACCCCTCTCGTCCTCTGTCTAGGAGTTGCAACTAGTTTCTAGTGTTTATAGGATATGTGTTGGCGGCCGTGCATAGCGCTGACCCTAGGGGTGGGCTATGATGCGGTAGATACACCGTGGCACGGTGTACCGGGTGCCCGTTTGGTGTCTCGGGAACCCGGCACACATCGTTTGGGGCTGTGAGCGAAACTCTGGCCGGATCTCCTCACGGATGGAACCCGAATAGGAGATAAACCTGGACTAGAGACTTTTGCGGTTAGTCAGGTCGTGGTCTACACCCACGTCGGCTTTCGCTTGAAGTCTGCCGAGCACATGTCGTGTGCAGACGCTAAGTGGTGGAAACATGTGTGACGAAGTACACCCCTGCTGGGTATAAAACTATTTGAATAGCCGCGTCCGCGGTAAAGGACTTCTGGGTTGCCTATAACAGTTCATAGAGAAGTGAAAGTGGATACTCTAAAATGCGCAAGATAAGCGTGAGTGCTATGGATGGCGTTCTCGTAGGGAGACGGGAGCGGAGCCATAGTGGTGTATTGATATGGTGAATATGTGGACTTGTGTGCGCCACCTCAAAAGAGTTACTCGCAGTCGTAGTTTAAGATAGCCACCGAGTCAAAGCTAGCTTGCTGCAGTTAAACTCCACCACCCCCTTGTTGATACCGATGCATATGTAGCTAGTTCTGATGTAAGTCTTGCTGAGTACTTTTGTACTCACGTTTGCTTAATTTATGTTTTGCCGAGACTTCAGTCTCGCTAGTAGTTTCGCGTGGACTTGGACGTTTAGGTTGATACCTCAGCTACGATCTTGTGCCCTCGGCAGGATCTGGTAGATAGTCAGGCTTCTCAGCCTTTTTCATTTGTAGATGTCTGTACTCAGACATGTTAAGCTTCCACATGTGCTTTGATTTGTATGGTATGATTGTTGGGTCATGAGACCCATGTTTGTAATATCTCGCTCCTCGGAGCCTATTGAATAAATATTTGAGTCGTAGAGTTATGTTGTGATGCCATGCTGTATTTACACATATCGAGCATATTGTGTGTATGATTGAAATGCTTGGTATGTGTGGGATCCGACAATCTAGTTGTTTATCCTTGGCAGCCTCTCTTATGGGGAAGTGTAGTCTAGTGCTTCCATGAGCCATAGTAGTCCGCTACAGCCCGGTTCACCGGAGTCCTGCTGGCCCAGCACTACTGCTCAGGACACTTGACTGGTCGGCATGTGTTTCACTTGGTTCCTATTTCTGTCCCCTCGGGGAAATGTCACGCAGTGACATCCGGAGTCCTGCATAGCCTGCTACAGCCCGGGTTCCCGGAGTCCTATTAGCCCAGTGCTACAGCCCGGATTCACACGCTGCGGACCGACATGCTCGATGTGATTCATGTATGCCTGTCCCCATATGTTGGTGCCGCTTTGGGTTCACGACTAGCCATGTCGGCCCGGGTTCCCTGTCATATGGATGCTAGCGACACTATCATATACGTGAGCTAAAAGGCGCAAACGGTCCCGGGCCATGGTAAGGCAACACCCATGGGAATACCGTGCGTGAGGCCGCAAAGTGATATGAAGTGTTACCGGCTAGATCGATGTGACTTGGAATCGGGGTCCTGACAGCGTTGGTATCAGAGCTTGACTGCCTGTAGGATTACCAAGCCAAACTGGTCAAAGTTGAGTCTAGAAATGCTTTAGTTATATAAGGGAATGGATTGTGGAAGGGAACGTAAGGCTCTTTTTACTCCTTATCCTCATGACCTTCTGATCTGAGTCATCTTATCCTTTCTACGGGGTTAAGAACTAGGCTTCTCTTCTATCTCTCAGGATGACGTGTTACTAAACCGTAGTTGCCTAGGATTGTTAAGTTCAAGCCCCAGTTCTATTTCTACTACTTCCATGTGTTGTTAATTAATCTCAGAACCTTGATATTATGATGTTGAGAGGTCATGCCACTATTTTGCAGGATGTCTCAAATCTTCTTGAGCATTTACAGCCGTTATGCTGTCCGAGTCATCCCAGGTTTCTAAGTAATCTGATGCATTTGCAAACCCTTCCTCTTGTTCATGATGTCCATTTGGGCCAGATTAATCACACCGATCGGTGAGTTGAGGTATTATGTAGCCTCGACATATATGTTGGATCTATTATCATGACCCTAGGTGTTTTAGGGAGTCACCTAGTAATCTAGCCATGTTTTGTGTTCCGGTGTGATGATTCTGGCCATCATTATTGAAAGCATCCCGTGATGCCATTTAGTAGTAGATATTCTATTCCTGGGTTTTTGAACCCGAGATTCACCCTACTTCATGTTGTTAGTATTTGCTAGTTCCCTTAAGATATTAGTAACCTTTGCGATAGTCCTCGAGGTCCGTGGTATTTCCTTCTTCCAAATACCATGAACCATTAAGGTAGAAGTTATTTGAACAAGAAGATCACTATTAGAGTACTCCTGAGGAGTTCTCCATTCATAACTGTGATTCTGCCAGTTCTGCCTTTCTGCATGGGTTATTCGGAAGAAAAATGTTGAACTCGTTCGACATACTAACCCATGAATCCACAACTCAAAATGTTATATGCTCTTTGAGTTGTCCATTCTCAGCTGTATTCCGACCATCATCTATAAATTGATAGTGAGGAATAGTTGTGCATTCGTGTTCATCGATGCCTATTATTCTTGTGGTCCGTCAAGCCATTCTATTTCAGAATGACTAGGAGAAACAAACTCCAGTACATCATCCATATCCAGGATTGGGTCAAAGTAGTTGTGTTCTACAGATCAAATGCCCATCCAGCTTTTGCTCTATTCTACCCTGGAGTATTACCCCTTTTATCTCAGGATTGTCATGAGAATTGCACCATCTCTCATGAATTCTTGACGCAGTGATACTTCTTGCCATCATTTTATATTCCTCGGTCCCGTGTTGTCGCAACCGGAATGCCAGCAAGTGAACCATGATGTGTGAAATCAATACTCCTAGCAACCGTGTTGCTTTGTAGTAAATGGACAATATTCTTATTCCTAGCGTGTTGGTTTTTGAGCTACCATTCTAAGATTGATCGTGCTACCTAATCCATATCTCCGGGTGCACTCATCGACCAATGAGTTAGGATTGTGACAATCCCTCGCTCCTTGATGATATCGTCTTGCCCTGAAAAGCAAGATTGTTCTCGAGCTTAATAACATATCGGTGGTTCGTGATTTTCCGAATATCTTCTCGGAAGTATTACCAGGTTGTTCCCTGATCACTATGTTGAGTTCGTGATCATGTTGGATTTTCTCTAAACCATCCATTCTCCAAGAATCTATGTTGGATATCCCTGAGCTAGTTGGTTGAGCTAGACAACAACTTGGAGAGTTGGAAGATAAAAGGCTTTGCCGAATTTGGTTCTTTCTGAAGGGATATCTTTGTGTTGTGTTTGTGTTGAAAAAAGATGATATCTTCACCAATTGGTCCTCGTGATCAGTTGTTGGATCTATTGTCTTTTCAAAACTTTGACTTGAGTATGGGCTATCGTCAAGTCAAATCAGAACCAACGATGTTCGTAGTGTTGTCTTACTCGTGGTTGATCCCTCGAGAATACACCATTACATCTTTTGGTCTGACCAATACTATCATCGTGTTCACATGATGGTGGAAGTCCAGTGATATGCAAATTCCGGTGAGTTGTTGTTGAGCCCATCAACAGCATTTTGTCCCCCCCATGATTCATGTTGAACATCAACCTAGCATTGGAAACTTTGTAAGCAATGCCTTCGTGTTCTGTTCATGAAGCTTATGCTTGGATGGAAGAAGTGACTTCCTCAAATTCATGTGCATTTGGAGCAAGTTGCTGCCATAAGTTCGAGAAAGATTGTTTTGTTTCCTCTGGTACCATCCCAAGTTAGTTATGCATACGTGCGAAGTATTCTATGGTTTGGTAGATTAATTACCTCCAATCCATATGTGTCCCTAGCACACCAAGCCATTGACTGATTTGTTCTAGGAGAAGGAGTTAAGTGCTAATCCATGGTAATGCACAAGACCTTGATATCCTCGATGATGGTTTCCCACCTGAACTCGGTAGTGTTTCATTATAAGACTACTACGTGGTCATGCTTGTCTTGGATAGCGTGTTCACAGGTTTGTAGCAGAACCAGCTCATGTTTTGGAGCTTGCTATCACAGTTCATTCCCCAAGAATCTCGCAACGTCATCTCGTCAAATTGTGTTGCAAACCTTCATTTTTCTTTCTAGACTGGATGGGTCTGGAATATCCTAACACCAACCAGATCTGAATCTCAGGTAGATATGATGGTTGGAACGTACTCTAAGAACTATAATGTTGGTCTCTCTATAACCGGTAACGTGGATGTCGTGGCCAACACACCTAGCCGGAAGGCCTATTATTGTAGTATCTTGGTTAAAGAAGTTGGTCACCTCCCCATAAAGATTTCGTAGGATTTACCTCCATAGTTAATCCTTACGGATTCTTGAGCTTCCGAAGTCCGACCTTTTACCTGATGTTCTAGATATCAAACCATATCTATAAATGGATTACGCTAGCACATCAAGGAGAACCTTAGAAGCAGAGTGCTAAATGTCTCTCGGTCAATCGTCCAGATTCTGTTCCCTTAGCCTCGCTAAGGGAAGATCTGAGAAGGTGTTATCTTCCTTTGTATCCGCATCATCCATCACTAGTCATCATGGTGGTATGTCGTGTTGCCAGGATCCTTGCCACGGATGTTGGTAGAACCTTGATGAATATGGAAATGCTCAAGTTCCTGAGAGCACGCGCAAGCAAAATCATCCCTTGCGTTGTCTTCAACAAGGTAGTCCACATCATCCTTTCTAGTCCAAGTATGTCATTCTTTTGAACTCCTTCAAATGATCGATTATGATTTCCTTAGGCTGGTATAAAGAGTTTCAATGATCTCCGAATCAAAAGTGATTCTTTTTTCCACTTAAGGGAATAATTCTACGAGTCACCTTCCCCGAGGTGTCACATTACGAAATCATGGCAAATATCTCCTTGCTACTTTGAAATTCATGCTCCATCCTATTTGAGTATGGAATTGTTGCCTACCAAGTGAACCTTCGCCATCCATTTCACTCCGTCCCTCTAGGTGTATGCTTTGTGTCTCAGCTCAAGAGATGTTACTATGTCTCATTCCATGAGTTGATCTTGTGATGATTAAGATCATCCTAAGTTGCTCGAACGTCAGGGAGGTCGATTCTTCTTAAATTCTCCCTTTCTACTCGTTTTCATGTTGGATGTAGTTCTCAAAGCAAGACGTCGAGATCAAGGTGATGCAATGAATCAACATCCTCGAGAAAGAGATCTGGATCATGAAGGTCGTGTTAGCTTTGTATCCCCTCTGTCTTCTTACCTCACGTCTTGAATCTCGGGACGAGATTCTTGTTTAGTGGGGGCGAGTTGTCACAGCCCTAGAATTTGATTGCAATTAGTATCATAAGCATCCATGCATCATGTCTATATTTGTTTGAAATTTGAAATGGGGATGACAAGCCCTAGCACTAAATGAAATGCAATTAGGATCAAAATAAAAATATTTTCAATGAACCCAGAATGCCCTTTAGAAAAGTTCATCTTTTTTGATAAAGGTGAAAACCTCTGCCAAAAATGATGCACATATTTTTAGGCCATTCTGGATTTTTGAATAACCCATATTGTATTTGAATTGGGGCATTTAAATACTATTAATATTTTTAAAATGCTCCAATAATTCTGAAAATAGTTAAGGGCCTCTGTAATAATTCATTTAATGCCCACAATTATTTTCAGGATTTATTAAAATGATTTGGGTTATAAACTAAATCAAAACAAAATAACATAAATAGAAAACAGAAACAAAATTAGAAAGAGAGAGAAGCCCACCTGGACCTTACCTGGCGGCCCAAGTGGCCGGCCCAGCCCACCTGGCCCCCTCCCCTGTCGTCTTCCTCCTTCGCCAGGAGGATGAGCGTGTGGCCGCCGTGCGCGCACACGCGCCCCGGCCACCTCCTGCTTGCCGCTTCCCCGACCCCCCTGGAGATGCCACGCACCTCCCTGGCGCCACATCCACTTCTCCCTCCGACCCTATCCTCCTCTGCTCTCTCTCCCTCCCGCGACCGAACACCACCATCGCCGCCGCTCGCTGCCAATGCGCCCACCGAGCTCGCCTGACCTCCCCACCGTATCCCTAGGCTCCGCCGCGGCTCTGCACGTCGACGAGAAGAACAAAACAAGCCCCGGGAGCCCCTCCGCCTCGCCATCACCGTCGTCCTCATCCTGTTGAGTCAGGTCCTATTCATCGGGGATGAATTGGAATGTGGTGAACATGTCCTCCTGTTGAGAGCTAAGTGTGTGAACACGATTTGGTAAAGGTAGTGGTGAGAGGCCATGTAGGAGTACATGGTGGGTTGTCTCATTGCAGCCGTCCTCAGGAACTGAGTTCTGTGTTTGTGATCCATGAAACAGCTACTACCACACATTAGGCCCTGAAATATGACCCCGCTCGACTTACTGACCCCTCTCGTCCTCTGTCCAGGAGTTGCAACTAGTTTCTGGTGTTTATAGGATATGTGTTGGCGGCCGTGCGTAGCGCTGACCCTATGGGTGGGCTATGATGCGGTAGATACACCATGGCACGATGTACCGGGCGCCCGTTTGGTGTCTCGGGAACCCTGCACACATCGTTTGGGGCTATGAGCGAAACTCCGTCCGGATCTCCTCGCGGATGGAACCCGAATAGGCGATAAACCTGGACTAGAGACTTGTACGGTTAGTTAGGTCGTGGTCTACACCCACGTCGGCTTTCGCTTGAAGTCTGTCGAGCACATGTCGTGTGCAGACGCTAAGTGGTGGAAACATGTGTGACGAAGTACACCCCTGCAGGGTATAAAACTATTCGAATAGCCGCGTCCACGGTAAAGGACTTCTGGCTTGCCTATAACAGTTCATAGAGAAGTGAAAGTGGATACTCTAAAATACGCAAGATAAGTGTGAGTGCTATGGATGGCGTTCTCGTAGGGAGACAGGAGCGGAGCCATAGTGGTGTATTGATAGGGTGAATATGTGGACTCGTGTGCGCCACCTCAAAAGAGTTACTTGCAGTCGTAGTTTAAGATAGCCACCGAGTCAGAGCTGGCTTGCTGTAGTTAAACTCCACCACCCCCTTGTTGATACCGATGCATATGTAGCTAGTTCTGATGTAAGTCTTGCTGAGTACTTTTGTACTCACGTTCGCCTAATTTATGTTTTGCAGAGACTTTAGTCTCGCTAGTAGTTTCGTGTGGACTTCAACGTTTAGCTTGATACCTCAGCTACGATCTTGTGCCCTCGGCAGGATCTGGTAGATAGTCAGGCTTCTCAGCCTTTTTCATTTGTAGATGTCTGTACTCAGACATGTTAAGCTTCCGCATGTGTTTGATTTGTATGGTATGATTGTTGGGTCATGAGACCCATGTTTGTAATATCTCGCTCCTCGGAGCCTATTGAATAAATATTTGAGTCGTAGAGTTATGTTGTGATGCCATGTTGTATTTACACATATCTAGCATATTGTGTGTATGATTGAAATGCTTGGTATGTGTGGGATCCAACAATCTAGTTGTTTATCCTTGGCAGCCTCTCTTATGGGGAAGTGTAGTCTAGTGCTTCCATGAGCCATAGTAGTCCGCTACAGCCCGGTTCACCGGAATCCTGCTAGCCTAGCACTACTTCTCAGGACACTTGACTGGCCGGCATGTGTTTCACTTGGTTCCTATGTCTATCCCCTCGGGGAAATGTCACGCGGTGACATCCGGAGTCCTGCATAGCCTGCTACAGCCCGGGTTCCCGGAGTCCTGTTAGCCCAGTGCTACAGCTCGGATTCACACGCTGCTGACCGACATGCTCGATGTGATTCATGTATGCCTGTCCCCATATGTTGGTGCCGCTTTGGGTTCACGACTAGCCATGTCGGCCCGGGTTCCCTGTCATATGGATGCTAGCGACACTATCATATACGTGAGCCAAAAGGCGCAAACGGTCCCGGGCCATGGTAAGGCGACACCCACGGGAATACCGTGCGTTAGGCCGCAAAGTGATATGAAGTGTTACCGGCTAGATCGATGTGACTTGGAATCGGGGTCCTGACATGTAGCTGGGTTGATTCTTTGAAGATTAGAAGCCCATGAAGATGTAAAGATGCTGGCGCTTTACAGAGGGCCCAAAGGCGAGTTACAGTATGTAAATGTAAACTGGCCTAGTCATGTAACTTGTATAGTAAGATAGAAAGAGAGAGGCCGAATCGGATACGTTTATAAACCGGCTTCGGGACTTTGTAGCCCGGCGGGCGTCAACCTATGTATATAAAGGGACGACCCAGCCGCGGTTTAGGGACAGACCACAACAACTCGAGAGCCAGACAAAGCGGATTCGCTCCCTGGCCTTCGAAACCCTAGCAATACCAATCACAACTAGACGTAGGCTTTTACCTTCATCGAAGGGGCCGAACTAGTATAAACTCTCGTGTCCCCTTGTGCGGTTTAACCCCCTTAAGCTAACCCGTTGTGATGGCTCCACGACTATGTCCTTTCACAAGGACATCTGCCATGACAAACCCACAACAATCGCCGATGTTCTCCTTGGGTGCATCCACCATGTATACATCACAGGAGGAAGTGGCCATCCAGCGTCCGGTGAACGGCCGGTTCTGGGCCTCTTCTTTCCGGCATCGTCGTCCATACCGTCGATGTCCTCGGAGTCGTAATCAAGTGTGTCGGTCAAATCCTCGACCGTGTGTATGAAGTGGGCGGCGGGTGGGAAGCAAAATTCTCCACCGTCAGCCCCTAGTTCGAACCGGATATAGTTCGGCTGTGAGTCCTCCACCAAGGACAGGTTCTTTAACGAGTTTAGCACATCGCCCAAAGGTGAGTGCTGGAAGATGTATGCAGCGCTAAACTTGAAGATCGATACGTGATCAAGTTCGGCGTCCGCGGGCTGACGTGGTTCGAAACTTATGGCCAGAGACGAGTCCAGAGTTCCGGTGACAAAGACGTCATGAGAGGTTAAGTCTATGTGTGGCTCCAACACCGTGGTGGGGTTGATCCTCCCGTCCTCAGATGGTGCAGTCTGCTTCGGCTCAAAGGCCGGAGCGGTTACAGGAGCGATATCCTAGATGCGATCAGATGACAGATTTAGGTCATGATCATGGGGTGACCAGGAACGGTCGCCGCGGTCTCGAATCCGGCGAAGATTAAATCTCCACAGATGTCCGCCACATAGTTCAAATTCCCAAGTCTGACCTGATGGCTAGGGTGTAGCTATCGATCTGCTCCAGGTGGCTAAACGAGTTGGCCCACAGTGTGAAGCCGCCGAACGCGAAGATCTGTCCGGGGAGGAAAGTTTCTCCTAGGACAGCGTCACTATCGACGATTGAAGGGGCCATCAAACCTTTCATCGATGGCACAGTGGAACTCTCAATGAAAGCACCAATGTCGGTGTCAAAACTGGCGGATCTCGGGTAGGGGTCTCGAAGTGTGCGTCTAAGGTCGATGGTAACAGGAGACAGGGGACATGATGTTTTACCCAGGTTCGGGCCCTCTCGATGGAGGTAATACCCTACGTCCTGCTTGATTGATATTAATGAATATGAGTATTACAAGAGTTGATCTACCTCGAGATCATTGTCGGCGTTCTGGGAACGTGGTCCCGAGACTTGCCTGCCTGCGGCCTGCGGCGTGGCTTGAGTGGGGGCCCAGTGTGGCCCAGCTTCATCAGCTCAAGCTCATGACCCTCGCAAGGGGCCAAGCCTTGCGGGGCGGATGACATGAGGCTTCCTCAGGAGCAGCCTCATTAGGAAGGCTCGCGAGGAGGCGGAGAGATCAAGGCAGGGGTGCCTCGCGAGGAGCCCGTGACGCAAGCCATGACGATCGAGATTAGGCGGGCGCCGGCCTGCGCAGTGTCCTTGTTTCCCCTTCAGTGCAAAGGGAGCAAGCACAGGCCAAGGCATCGGGCAAAGGTTACCATTCCGGTGCAACCAAACCAAGGTTACCATTTCGACTGTGGACTGCCCGGCGCTGGCGCCAACCCCACCCAGATCAGTGGTGTCGGTGGCCCGATGCAGTTGCCCTACTCCGAGAACGGCGCGAGCTCCGAGGCTCGTAGCTGTCCTCGCTCGTCTCCGGAGTCACGAGAAGCTCGGGGGAGCCACTGGATTCCCCAGCTCCTCCGCTGCCGCCTGAAGAGCTGCTGGAGGGCCGATGGGTAGGCCAGGTCCTCGCCAGTCCGATGCCCCTACCGCTTTCGCTGGGGCAGCACTCCAACCGGCGTCCTTCAGCATCGAAGACCTTGAAGAACATCAGGGAGGCGCCGTCATATTCAAGATGAATTACGAGGGCACCCTCCGTCCGGCAGACCCGGGCGATCTCACCCCAGCCCCGGTTCATGTAGACCTTGTCCGGAGCGACGACCGCGACCTCCGCTCCGGTCGCGAGGGTGCGGTAGTCGGCGTCCAGCAGCCACAGCTCAAGAGACCCGCTCGGCGGCATCTCGAAGGCGAAGGAGGGAGGAAGGCGGATCCAAGAGCATGGGGCCATGGCGGCGTGAAGCACGAGCTCACAGGAGGAGCCCTCGGCGTGGACTCTAGGAGGAACGACGCGCACCACCGTGACTCGCCGGTGTCGGCGGCGGCACCGTCGGTGTCGCTCGACGCCCTCTTCCCTAGGGCCCTCGATTAGAGCATACAAGGGCAGTGGAAACCCAGGCGGCGGCCGCTCATACCAGGGCCTCGGCGCCTCCTGCCAAGCACCCTCATCTCGGCAGCAGGGGACTAGCCATTTCTTTAGCGGAATAGGGTCAGGACCTTTCGGGGGGCCTTTCCTTTCTCTTCTGCAGAAAACCGGCAGATTGGTGCCATTGGCGTAAAGAGAAGCAAGGACGAGGAAGATAAAGGAAAGGAGTAGCAGGAAGGGATAAGCTAATGAGGCACACGCGACCCCGTACTTATAGCCGGAGAAGGCCAACTGCCGGCCACCATGATCGCAGGTAATCATGACCCATTTCTCTGCATGCAGGGACTTGACAAGTCGAGCGGTTGCCGAGGCGTCATGGGGAAGCGTAGACGCCCGCGTCCAACCAATCGCTAAGCGGCGCCCGAGGCCGCGGGCTATTGGGACCCGCAGCGCTTCGCGCTTGCCCCTTAGCTTGTCTACTAAGCCAAGCTCGGGCGCGCCTTGTGCCTGGGGGCTACTGTCAGCGTTCTGGGAACGGGGGTCCCCAGACTTGCCTGCCTGCGGCCTGCGGCATGGCTCGAGTGGGGGCCCCAGTGCGGCCCAGCTTCATCAGCTCAATCTCAAGACCCTCGCAAGGGGCCAAGCCTTGCGGGGCGGACGACAGGAGGCTTCCTCAGGAGCAGCCTCATCAGGCAGGCTAGCGAGGAGGCGGAGAGTTCAAGGCAGGGGTGCCTCGCGAGGAGCCCGTGACGCAAGCCATGATGATCGAGATTAGGCGTGCGCCAGGCGGGCGTCGGCCTGTGCAGTGTCCTTGTTTCCCCTTCGGTGCAAAGGGAGCAAGCACAGGCCAAGGCATCGGGGAAAGTTACCATTCCGGTGCAATGAGACCAAGACCAACAGAGTGGCAGGACGGAGGTCACTGTGGAGCCCAAGACAGCGTCATCACCAGTGCTTTTGGCAGCCGAAGACCACCTTTGGTGAGGATAACTTGTACTAGATGTTCCCCTTCAAAATGGCCAATTGTTGGTGCCCTTCCCGCTCATTTTTTGGGAAGAGGACGAGGGCCTCTATAAATAGGACTAATCACCATAGAGAAAAGAGAAGAGAAAGCAGAAGAAGAAGAAGAAAAAAAGGAAAGGAAAGAAAGAGAGAAGAGAAAGAAAGAGAGGGAGAGAGAGATCCAGACCGAGAAGAACACACCGCTCCAGCTCAAGAACACCTCTCGCGAGGCCGTTCTCCCCCCTATGTTATTCATCATCAGCCCCTGGGGCAATCCACCACACCACACACTGGAGTAGGGTATTACACCACATCGGTGGCCCGAACTAGTATAAACCTCGTGTCCTTTGTGTGTTCTTCTTTCCAGCCTAGATTTCTTGCGAGCCATAGAAGCGCGAGTCGGTAGGGGAAAGATCTCCATGCGCACCCAGAGTTCGAACCTTAAGGGTCTGCCGGAAACCGAAATCCAACATTTGGCGCGCCAGGTAGGGGTGCACCGGAATCTTTCTTCCGCTGTTCGCGTGTGATCTTCCGTCGTGTCAATGGCTGACGCTCGTCGGGCTCGCACCGAGCGCCGGGCTGCTCTGGCCACCCGTGTCGCCTAGACGGCTCCCGTTGGCAGACGCCCTCATCATTCCCCGTCGCCTGCCTTCACCAGCCCGGCGGGGAACGAGCAGCAGGCCTCGTCCCAGCATCCTTCGGTGCGGCGGGAGGGCCGCACCGCAACCCCGTCACTGACTCCAGCCGGTTCGTCGTCCCACGCCCGTTGCGCCCCCACGTTCGCGCACGGCCTCGCTGCTCCTGGCAAGAGAGCTCCTGCACTACCGCCCCGTCGACAACCTCTACGAGGATAGGCTCGCCCGCATCACCGAGCTCGTCAGCGCCGCAGGGGGCTCTCCTTTGTCGTCCCTCTCGCTGCCTCACCCTCCATTCCGCGCAAGGGGCGAGGATCAGGAGGCGCCTCCGCCACCTCCTCCCCAAAAAGGCGCCCTGGCTCCAAAGCTCGCAGCCCCAGGGCGAGACCCTCCATGTCTGGCGCCTACACGGCAAGAAGGGAGCTGCCAAGAGATCCCTTGTCCCCAAGAAGGTGCTCGCGTGCTCCCAGCACTGGCGCGCCAAGATCGCGTCCCTGCGCCGAGACCCCGCGCTGCTCCAAGCGGCGGCGTGTGGTAATCACCAAGAGCAGGCCCAACACCAGCAAAGGGCGCCGGTGGCCACAGCAGGCTGACGCGCCTTCACCCCCGAGCTACACACTGTCACATGGCCAGACAAGTTCAAGCCTGATCTGCCCCCTCGAAGCCGCCAACGGAGATGAAAAGGTCATGGTGAACTAGTTTCCCATGGCGCTCAAGGACGGCACTCGCATCTGGCTCCTGAACCTGGCTCCCAGCACGATCTCCTCCTGGGACGAGATGCGCACTCGCTTCATCGCCAACTTCCAGGGTACTCGCGACCGGCCCCCGGCCATAAGCGACCTGCGCCGCATCAAGCAACAGCTAGGGGAAACCCTGCAGAAATACATCCAGCGCTTCAATAACACTCGCCTCAAGATTCCCAGGGTGACTGAGGAAGCCATTATCTCAGCCTTCTCCGACGGCGTGTGCGACATCAAGATGAAGGAGGAGCTGACAATCCATGAAGACCTCTGTGCGTCCCTGGGGCTGTTCAACTTGGCGGCCAAGTGCGCCAGGGCTGAGGAAGGATGCCTCTCCCTCCTCGAGCTCCCGGCTGCCGACCCAGAAGAGAAAAAGCCCAAGGCCAAGGATGTGAAGCGTAAGGGAGCTGCCGTGCTCGCAGCGGAATCAGACACCAAGCGAGGCAGGGATCAGCCTCAGTCATCCAACGGCAGCCGATACTGCGTGTACCACGACCTCCACACCCACAACACCAACGAATGCCAAGAGCTCAGGGCCGTGCGAGATGGGTGTATCGGCCGACGCCCCGAGCGCAACGACAGGGGCTATGGCCGAGGAGGAGGAAGGGGTGGAGGACGATGGGAAGACCGTGGCCCTCGCCAAGGGTGGTGACCAACCTCGCGAGGATCGCTGGCAGGACCAGCCTCGCGAGGGAGGCTGGAGGGATCAGCCTCGTGAGGATCGCCCGCACGGCAATGTAGGCCTCCCTCCTCTATCGCCACCACCAAGAAGGAATGAGGACCAACATCAAGACGAGGGGGCTGGGGGCTTCCAGGAGCCGCGCGCAATCGCTTGCATCTTGGGTGGCGCCCAGGCCCCAGCATCGCAGCGCATCTTCAAGTAGTTTGCTCACGAGGTGAATGTAGTCCTCCCTAAGCTTGACGCCACGCGCCCTCTCAGGTGGTTTGCGTGCGCCATCACGTTCAGCTCAGCGGATCAGCTCAAGTGCGCGGCAACGGCCGGTGTTCTCCCGATGCTTTGCTCCCCAGTCATCAGCAATGTGCAGGTCACCAGGACCCTCGTTGATGGTGGAGCAGGACTCAACGTCCTGTCCGTCGAGACGTTCGAGAATCTCCAAGTGCCGTATGATCAGCTCCAGCCGACCAAGCCTTTCTCAGGAGTCACTGATGGTTCTACCATTCCGATAGGTCAAGTTCGCCTGCCAGTCACCTTTGGGCAGCGCAACAACTACGGCACTGAGCTCATTGACTTCGACGATGCCCACATTCGCCTGCCATACAACGCCATCCTCGGGTACCTAGCCCTAGCCAATTTCATGGCAATGACTCACCATGGCTACAATGTCCTCAAGATGCCAGGAAGCGGTGGAGTCATCACCGTACCCTGTGAGGAAAGGGACGCGGTGTGTTCACTTGAGCGTGCGTTCCAAGCCGCAGCAATCGAACACCTAGATCATAGGAGCGGAAGACTTCCTGAGGCGACCCTTAAGAAGAAGAAGGATTCGCCTGGCCCAAGCCATAAGGAGGCAGGCGCCTCCGAAGGCGTTGCGTCAGGATTCACACCCGTTCAGGGAGCGCCACCCTCTGTCACATAGGAAAGCGCGCCCGGCACCCTCCTCAGGCAGGGCTCGGGGGCTATTTCTTGGAGAGCCACCGACTTTGCCAAGGTCACGAGCGAGGCGCTCGGGCACCACTTGGAAGGGGTGCTTCCAGGCATGTTTCCCTTAGGAAGGTACGAGGCAAGGAAGACCAAACCCTCAGGAGTTCATCGCAGGAAACACCCAGGAGGTACGGGAGTCGAGAGTCATGCGCGGCAGCCGCCGCTTGCCCACTGTGGCCCCACATCCAGGCGAGGATGGTGGGCTGCGTGTCTGCATCGACGTGCCAGGGCTCAACCGAGCCGCGTCTCAGGAGCGCCTCTGGCCTTTGCGCATGGGGCGTTGCGAGGGTCCACTTCATAGCTACATTCGCATGCCTTTCGGCCTGCCGAAAGCGGTCGCCGCTCATCAACGCCTGCCGAGGAGCATTCTGGAGGCTCAGGAGATCAGGCATTGTGCGGTCCTGGCGGAGGTGGAGATGGTCCTCGAAGACCTACCCGTGCCCCGGAGCCTCCCGAGGCTCCTGGGCCTGGGGGCTCGTGAGGGTCGGCGTCTTCACCGCGCGTCGCCCACTTCTGCGGCATCACTTCATCTTCAACGGCATCAGGTGACATCTTTCAAGTTCCATTTTAAGTTGGGAGAGCCCACAAGGCCGCGTCGTTCCCAAGTCGTGTGGGTTCGTCCCTGCGGCACGTATCCGTTTTGCTTACGCTCTTTACCTACCTTGTTGGGTGCGGCCCTCGGGCTGCATCATCCCCAAACTGCTCGGGCCTGGCCCAGCGGCGTTTGCTTTTCCCGCATCTACTTGAAATGAATTTGCTCCTTCGTACTTAACATACCTGACCTAATCGCTTGCTCGATTGACACCTACCCATGGAGCCGCTCTCTCTGGCACGACGTCTGCGTACGGGTCCGTCGTTGCAACACCGATAAATCTGAGTGGTCGAGCTCTGGCCACGGCAGCCCCGCAAGGCGCCACCTCACCAAGCCCTCAGTTCCCCAATCACTCCCTCGGAGCGACCAATGGTTGGCTGGCAACCGTAGTGACAAGTCTTGTCTCTCCTTGTGATTGATATGCAGGACCCACTCCAGGAGCAACGTTGGGGACATCGCGGGCTATCTCTCCCTCTCTCCGGCATGGACCGCTTGCACGTTAAAAGGGGGGCACCTGAGCATCGCGACTCATGGGCTCCTACTGGCTCTCCAGCCCTCACCCCCTGGCCTTGACCCACGGCATCGCGACCTGTCATACCAGTGGCGGCTGAGCTCGCTCGTGGGCCGGGACCTGAGG
Source organism: Triticum urartu (assembly GCF_003073215.2). NCBI lineage: Eukaryota > Viridiplantae > Streptophyta > Magnoliopsida > Poales > Poaceae > Triticum > Triticum urartu. The sequence goes on along the minus strand of NC_053026.1, from coordinate 506,832,003 downwards.
ACGTAGAGCATTAAGGAAAGTGTGGTGAAGTGGGAAGAAGCTCGCGAGGACCTAACCCAGCAGCACCTCAACTATCCCCAGTCGGGCCGGGTGCCCCGTCGAAGAACTACCCCAAACTCAAAAGATAAGTCACGCCCTTACAGGAGTTGGACCAACGCAGCACCAAACCCTCGCCTAGTGCAGCTCTGCCACGACGACATTACCTTCCTTTCTCGCCCAACGAGGGCTGCTCGAGCGCTAAAGGGGACCACTCGAGCATCATGACTCAGGGGCTCTTACCGGACCTCGGTCCGCTCACCTCCTGGCCTTGACCATGGCATCGCGACCTGGCATACCAGCGACGGCTGAAGCCTTCCTGGGGACTGGGACCTGTCAGCGTAGAGCGCTAAGTCCTTGTGAGGATAGAAGGGGGGAGCCGAGCCGGGACAGGACTGTCGCCTCTCTCTCTCTCTGTATTCGCTGGTTAGTTGAACACTAGAGAGTTTTGCGCAGCGTAATACTTGCTGCTTTTCAGCTTTCCTCTCCTTTTATTCCTTAACAGAAAATGATCGTGCCGCGGCTCCAGCGCTCCTACTGAATCATGCCATCCCACGATCGAGCACCTGGTCCACGACGCCTACAAACTCTCCACGGATCACACAGACCGTGTCTCGTGGGAGCTGGCATCTAACTAACCTGACGAAACATGCTAACTGAACTTTTAACTGAAGAAAAACAACTACTCTGACGCTAGACTGCTAGCAACAACTAGCTTATTGTGCAACAAGGACAAGCATCTCACATCGATTCATATTAGCGATATAATGTTTGCAAAAGACATGGCAGGCGCCTTACATACCCCCGTGGGGTGTTGCTTCGATTCCTCGCAGGGAACAAAAGGTGATAATCCTAAGGAATGATAATTGCCCGCGCCTCTGCAAGCGACGCCATCATCAACAGTGGACTGCCCGGCGCCGGCGCCAACCCCAAACACATCGGTGGTGTCGGCGGCCCAACGCAGTTACCCTACTCCGAGCACGGCACGAGCTCCAAGGCTCGTAGCTGTCGTCGCTCGTTTCCAGAGTCACGAGAAGCTCAGGGGAGCCGCTAGATTCCCCAGCTCCTTCGCTGCCGCCTGAAGAGCTGCTGGAGGGCCGATGGGTAGGCTAGGTCCTCGCCAGTCTGATGCCCCTACCGCTTTCGCTGGGGCAGCACTCCAACCAGCGTCCTTCTGCATCGAAGACCTTGAAGAACATCAGGGAGGCGCCGTCATATTCAAGATGAATTACGAGGGCACCCTCCGTCCGGCAGACCCGGGCGATCTCACCCTAGCCCCAGGTCATGTAGACCTTGCCTGGAGCGACGACTGCAAGCTTTGCTCCGGTCGCGAGGGTGCGGCAGTCGATGTGCCGCAGCCAGAGCTCCAGAGACCCGCTCGGTGGCATCTCGAAGGCGAAGGAGGGAGGAAGGCGGATCCAAGAGCATGGGTCCATGGCGGCGTGAAGTACGAGCTCACAGGAGGAGACCTCAGCGTGGACTCCAGGAGGAATGACGCGCACCGCCGTGACTCGCCGGCGCCGGCACCGTCGGTGTCGCTCGACGCCCTCTTCCCTAAGTCCTCGATTCGGGCGTACAAGGGCAGTGGAAACCCAGGCGGCGGCCGCTCATACAAGGGCCTCGGTGCCTCCTGCCAACCACCCTCATCTTGGCGGCAGGGGACTAGCCGTTTCTTCGACGGAAGAGGGTCAGGACCTTCTCGGGGGGCCTTTCCTTTCTCTTCTCCAGAAAACCGGCGGATTGGTGCCATTGGCGTAAAGAGAAGCAAGGACGAGGAAGAGGAAGGAAAGGAGTAGCAGGAAGGGATAAGCTAACGAGGCTCACGCGGCCCCGTAGTTCTAGCCGGAGAAGGCCACTGCAGGCCACCATGATCGCAGGTAATCATGACCCATTTCTATGCATGCAGGGACTTTGACAAGTCGAGCGGTTGCCGAGGTGTCATGGGGAAGCGGAGACGCCCGCGTCCAACCAATCGCCACACGGAGCCCGAGGCTGCAGGCTATTGGGACCCGCGGCGCTTTGCGCTTGCCCTTAGCTTATCTGCTAAGCCAAGCCCGGGCGCGCCTTGGGCCCGGGGGCTACTGTCGGCGTTCTGGGAATGGGGATCCCCAGACTTGCCTGCCTGCGGCCTGCGGTATGGCTCGAGTAGGGGCCCAGTGCGGCCCAGCTTCATCAGCTCAAGCTTAAGAACCTCGCAAGGGGCCAAGCCTTGCGGGAAGGACGACAGGAGGCTTCCTCAGGAGCAGCCTCATCAGGCAGGCTAGCGAGGAGGCGGAGAGATCAAGGCAGGGGTGCCTCGCGAGGAGCCCGTGACGCAAGCCATGACGATCGAGATTAGGCGGGCGCCGGCCTGCGCAGTGTCCTTGTTTCCCCTTCGGTGCAAACGGAGCAACCACAGGCCAAGGCATCAGGCAAAGGTTACCATACTGGTGCAATGAGACCAAGACCAACAGAGCGGCAGGACGGAGGTCACCGTGGAGCCCAAGACGGCATCATCACCAGTGATTTTGGCAGCCGAAGACCACCTTTGGTCAGGATAACTTGTACTAGATGTTCCCCTTCAAAATGGCCAATTGTTGGCGCCCTTCCCGCTCATTTTTTGGGAAGAGGACCAAGGACTCTATAAATAGGACTAACCACCATAGAGAAAAGAGAAGAGAAAGGAGAAGAAGAAAAAAAAGGAAAGGAAAGAAAGAGAGAAGAGAAAGAAAGAGAGAGAGATCCAGACCGACTAGAACACACCGCACCAGCTCAAGAACACCTCTCGCGAGGCCGTTCTTCCCCATGTATTGTTCATCATCAGCCCCTGAGGCAATCCACCACACCACACACTAGAGTAGGGTATTACACCACATCGGTGGCCCAAACCAGTATAAACCTCGTGTCCTTTGTGTGTTCTTCTTTCCAGCCTAGATTTCTTGCGAGCCATAGAAGCGCGAGTCGGTAGGGGAAAGATCTCCGTGCGCACCCCAGAGTTCGAACCTTAAGGGTCTGCCGGAACCCGAAATCCGACAATCGTAATGGCTAAACCCTAGAGGTCTAGCTGGTATGGCTATCATAATGAATATCTGCCGTCCTGGACTAAGTCCTCCAGTTTATATAAGCACCAAGAGGATCTATGGTTACACAAGGTCGGCTACAAAGAAAGGAATCTACATATCTGGTTGCCAAGCTTGCCTTCTACGCCATGGAGAGTCCCATCCGGACACGGGTACAGTCTTCGGTCTTCGTATCTTCACAGCCATCAGTCCGGCCCCTGGATAACAGGTCGGACGCCCGAGGACCCCTTAGTCCAGGACTCCCTCAATGACGAAGAACAAAGATCCCCCTCTCCGGAGCCCCAAACGAACTCTAGATCTTCCCTCTTGACGAAAATAGGGCTTGGTGGCGGCTCCGTGGATCACGATAATTCTTTCTCCTTCATTTTCCTCCAAAAATAGGCATTTATAGTGTCAGGGTTGAGGTCTGCGGGGCCACTAGGTGGGTACAACCCACCTGGGCGCACCAGGAGAGGGGGGCGTGCCCTGGTTGGTTGTGCCCACCCAGGGGCCCCTCTTTGGTAGGTCTTGGCTCTAGAAATTCTCATTTATTATATAAAAAATCCTCGTGAAGTTTCGTTCCATTCCGAGAACTTCAATTTTTGCACAAAAACACCATGGTAGTTATGCTAAAATTAGCATCAGTCCGGGGTTAGTTTCATTCAAATCATGAAAATTAGAGTCCAAAACAAGAGGAAAAGCATGAGAAAAAGTAGATACGTTGGAGACGTATCAGGCTCCCGGTAGTCCGGTGATCGTGCTGCCAGACATGAGGAAGACAAATTGATCGGCGGGCAACCATTTAGGTGAGGTATTATTATACATGTGTTGTTCAAAACTAGCACCGCTTAGTTGATTTCAATGTAATGAAATCCGTCATGTTTGTATGAAACTACAGTATTTTATATGAATTCCATCATTGTTTATATGAAATATCGCCGTGTTTGCATGAATTTTGTCCGGTTGGTTGAGTTGCTGTCAGAATGTGTGCGGCTGCAGTTGGATGGCGTAATTTGCGCGTCGTCGGTCGGTCTGTGGCCGGCTCGGATGGCGTGGTGGGACAAAAAAAGCACAGCTCGTGCGATCTTGTCTCCAATGCGCACGCTAGAGGATGCATGAGCACCCGAGCTATTCCTCGTTCATCGGTGGCAAAGGCACTGGTGGACAAAACGGTCGCCAATATTTTGGCTACCCCGGGCAAGATCCAAACAGAACATTCAAATCACTCGTTCACCGTGAAATTTTGCCACGTGTTGTTTTCATGGACTAGCAAGATGCCCGTGCATTGCACGGAACATCAAGATGCATTTTTTTTACAAAACACCTGTTGTGATTGACCCATGCAGGAGTAATCCAATGTGTAAAAACTAATGATATCTCGAGAATTTTATTATAAAAATGGTATCTCGAGAATTTCATCGAAAAAATGAAAGATGAGAGATAAGGTGAGGAGGAGTGGGGCATGGTGGTGACTGGTGGTCGGACTGGGCGGAGGCATGGGGATGGACGGCGCCGACAGGCGGCAGCGGCCACCATGCTAGATTTTTCTAGAGAGATCCTTTTTTAATTGCTCAGCAATGAGGTTGTGGGAGATAAGGATGAACGAGGCAAGGCCTTATCTGTAAATGTGGAGAGAGGTGCGGGTATCTTTTGTAAAATTGTCATAGTTTGCTTTCTATCCGTCAAATATAGATCGGAGGTCTATATTACAAGATGGCACGCACATCATCATCACCAACTCGGTTTTTATAAGAGTAGAGATAGAGATATTTCGCTGTGTGAAAAAAAATTTAAATATGAACGAATAATCGGTGTTCGCGGTCTTCTGCCGAGAGCCCGGGAAACAGTTGGATGGCCTCATAGTAGTAGTAGTGTAGAGTACTACTAGTACTACTAGATAGTGATTGTTTACTATTGTATCTACGTACTAATTGCAACACATGCATGTGTTAGTAGTATAATGATCACTATCAGGTGGTTGGTGCGACATATGCCAATGGGTGGCTTATCATTGTGGGAGCCAATAAAACATCGCCGGTGCCTGGAAACGGGATAAGGCGAAGACATGCACGCCGGCGAATCTTACCCAGCTTCAGGGCTCTCCGTGGAGATAACACCCCTACTGCTGCTCTGCGGGGTCTCCGCATGGTCACTAGATTGGCAAGTAGCTACAAGAGGCTCCTTGATCTATTTGGTGAAAGGATGAAGAGGGGCAAAGCTTGCCTGCTCCTTCTCTCGTTGCGGTGTCTAAAAACTATCAAAGAGAGATCTCCCCCTACATGGGTGACCTGGGGGTTTATATAGGCCTAACCCCCAGGGGTACAATGGTAATCCTGCTGGGCGCGGGCCCCAGCCGTCTGTGTCTACGCTGGCCGGCTTCTCCGCCGACCGATGGGCTCGCCGCCTGGTAGGCCCTGCCGGCTGCCGGCCCTCTGGTCGACAGGCAGGCCCCACCGCTCGGGAGTTTTGTCGGAGGCTGGTTACTATTGCCTTGCATCTGGTGACGAGGGCTTTGTCGTGGTAAGCATGGCTACAGTGCCATCGCGAGGCGGCTTTACACTTTATGCTTCCGGCTCGTATGTTGTGTGGAATTGTGAGCGGATAACAATTTCACACAGGAAACAGCTATGACCATGATTACGCCAAGCTATTTAGGTGAGACTATAGAATACTCAAGCTTGGCCGCCTTTGGGGTCTCCCTGACTGAGGGGGCCCGCCACCCACGGGTCGTACTGACCGCTCACTGTGGGTGACGTCACGATCAGCGTGGCAATAGTGCCGCGCCGGACGGGTGATGGCCGCCCCGTACGACGCACTGTGGCCATGCGTGCCCCGGGATTCAGGGGTGGCAGGCTTCAGTGTAGCCACACCGTGTCTTGTCGCCTTTATGTGGATGCAGACTCTGAGGGCACGGTCTTGGCCGCTTGCAGAGGGGCCGGCTCCTGGGAGTCGGCCTTCTCATGGCTGGCTTCTTGGAGTCGGCCTTCTCGTGGTCTTGTTTCTCAAGGATTTCAGGGCTAGGCCGCCTTTGCGCAGCCGACCTGAGAGGTAGCCGGCTGGGGGCAGGCGGCCCCACGTCTTGGACGCTTGGAGGCTCGATCGGCCTGTAATTTTTCTCAAGTACCAGGGGAAGCCGCCTAGGCTACCCGTGGTCATTTATTCCGACAGTAGTCCCCGAAGCTGGTTGGGCTCCGAGGCAGAAAAAAGACGAGGAGCTCAGTCAGCTTCCTATCTTGAGGGGCCGGGAACTGGGAGCCGGCTTTGACTAGGCGTGTCGTCTCCTAGGGATTTCGAAGCTTGAAGGCGGGTTCTAGTTGGCGCGCGAGTCAGGCTGCGAGCTGACCGTTCGTCGCTTGCGCGCCACGTGGCACCCCACGGCTGGAGGGGCCTGCCAGCCCACGCGCGCGACGGGACGCTGCCGCATTCCGGGGCCCGCCACTACAGGGCCTCGGCCCACACACGGATCTTCTGCGGCCCAGTTAGACCACGCGCCACCCAGCGGCGGTTTCCGCATGCCGTGAAGGCACAATAATCGCGGGGCGTGGGGGAGTGGGTGCAGTTAATCCCACGTCCCCCCATGCCCTGCCTCCTCGGCTTTGCCGCACGAGGCTATAAGTAGGGGGAGAGGAGGGGAGCGCCAGATGCTCGCGCGCTCTCCCTCGTTCTGCCCCTTCATTTTTCTTCCTCCTCTCCGCCACCACAGTCACCCGCCGCCGCTCGGCCTTCCCGCCAATCTCCTTGGCTTGCCGTTGCTTCGTCGTAGCAGGGTCGCGCGCCTTTCTTCCGCCGCACCTTTCTCATCGCCGCGCCGTTCCCACGGCGTTGTCGAGCTCCTGGGATGGCTCCAACGTGCACGACGACCATGTCAACTTCCTCCGCCGGACATGGCGGCTGCCGGGCGCGGATTTCTTTCGGGCCCACCTTGCGCTGGAGAGGGAGATCTCGCCAGCACCGGAGGAGGACGAGAGGGTAATCTTCTGCTCGCACTGCCTGCGCGGCTTCGGCCTACCGGCAAGCAGGTTCCTCCGCTCCTTCCTCGAATTTTATCATCTCTAGCCACATCACCTTAATCCGAACGCGGTGATGCTGCTGTCGTCCTTCGTCGCCCTGTGCGAGGGTTTTCTCGGTGTCCTCCCCACCCTCGAACTGTGGGGAGAGTTCTTCCAGTGCAAGCTTGGCACTGTCGTCGCGGGCGTGCCCGCCCCATGCGGCGCCTTCATCGCCATGCAGAGGATGAGCGACAACAACCCGTTTCCGCCCATCCCGCTGATCCAGTCGGTGATGCTCTGGCAGAAATCCTACTTCTACGTGAAGAACATCGCTCCCCAAGGCGACTTCGTCAATCTGCCGCCTTACAGAGCTGGCCACCGGCTGGGAGGCAGCCCTCATGGTCCTTTCGGGCCAGGTCGCTGTCTCAGGGTGGGGCCGCCTCTGTTGCACGGCTCCGGGTGATGATCCAGTCGGAGGGCCTGATTGGGTCTGACCTGGTGGCTGTTTTCGTGGAGCGCCGGGTGCTCCCGCTTCAGGGCCGACCTCATATGATCTATCAGATGAGTGGCCGCTTCGACCCATGCCGGCTAAGCACCAAGGAGATGCCTCACACCGAGGTGTCTTACATGGTGAACTATATTTCCAACTACAAGCTCACCGAGGAGTGGAAGTACGGCAAGGTGCCGTACTCTCGCGGCAATCCTCCGCCGGTAGTAAGTTTCTCTTCTTTTCTTCTTTCCTTGTTGCTGGGTTCATGATGGCCGACTCCTAACCAGTCGGCTTGTTTTGGCAGAATCCCATGCTTCTGCCGGCAGCCGGGGCTGCGGGGGGTGGAACGCCCGTTCCTCCCTGACCGCACGATGGAGGACGTTGACGACCCGGACATGGGGGCGACCGCCATGGAAGAATACGTCACAGGGAAGGCGGCGAGGCAGGCGGCTCTGGGCTCGGGGCCGCCTTCGAGGATTGGCCGGATGATGCCGAGGCTGAAGTTGTCCCGCGCCGTCAGCCGGCGCCCGATCATCCAGGCGCAGGCCCATCCGCTGTGCCGGCTCCCCATGGCGGTGCGCAGAAACGCCGGGCCGCGCCGACCCACTTCGGCAGCCGGCCGAAGAAGCCCAAGAGTACCTCGGCGGCGACCAAGCGGGATGAGGCGGCCACGAAGGCGGCTCGCTTTCGTAAGATGGTGAAGCAGCCGCAGTCGGTTTCAGCGTAAGTGTTATCTTTCTTACGTCTTTCTTTTTCTTCTTTGGTTGATATCTTTCTAAGCCTTCTTCTTGACTTAGCAAACAGGGCCCCACTTTCTCTTGAACAGGCTCCTGCCGCCTTCGTAGTCGGACCCGCGGGAGGGTCCTCAAGCTCCCGCCGTGTAGATCCCCGCGCCGATCTCCTAGAGGCGACGGAGCGAAACGCGTGGGAACAGCGGGAGGAGTGGGAGGTGGAGTAGCGGAGGGCGGCTCAGGAGGCGAGGGAGAAGTCAGCAGAGGCATGGGCCGACGCGGGTGCCAAGGCCCAGGCGGAGGCCGCAGCCACGGAGGAGGAGGCGGAGGCCCAGCGGAACCAACCTCCGCTGCTCGTCATCCCCCTTCGCGTCGCGGCACCCGACATTCCAGTGCCCCCGACGGAGGAGACCAGCCGCGGCGAGTCGACGAAGGGGAAGGAGGAGGAACCGACGCCGCCGGCTGGAAAGGGCCAAGGTAGCTGGCCCGACGCGCCGCCCGCGCAGCCGGCCGGAGGTGAGCCGACTGTCGGGGCAGACCTTGTGGTCCTGTCACCGTCCCGTCGATGCGCGGAGAAGGCGACTTCAGCGCCAGATCCGCATAATTCCACTAGCGCCGCCCAGTCGGCCCAGGACCTGGAAGCGGCTAGCGATAGCTCATCCGGGTGGACGCTGGGCGGTGGGACGGCCGTGCTGAACATGGCGGCACAGGACATACGGAACCGGCTTCAGACCCAAGCTACCGCGCTGAAGCAGTACACCCAAGAATTTCTCACGACGTGAACGATGATCCGGGTGAGTCCTTTCGTTTTTCGTTGGTTGCTCCTGATTTCTTCCGTGGGGGCGCGTCACCGCACCCACTGGGTGTAGTCCCCGAGTTTCAAGTCGGCTGCTGAGTAGGCGGCTTGGAACTTCTTGGTAGACTCTAACTGTCGTCTGTTCTTACTTGTATCACTTATCTTGTCTGCAGGAGTATCATAACCTCCGCGCGGCTGCCTTCAGCTCCCAGGCCCAGGAGTTGAATCAGAAAACCACCGATCTGACCGAGAGCCGGAGTAAGTGCTTCATCTTTTGTCTCAAGTGGGGGCGCGTCAGCGCACCCACTGGGTGTAGTCCCCGAGATTCCGGCCGACTGCTGAGTAGTCGGGTCGGATCTTTTCCTAACAACTTCTTTCTTCATATCTCCAGGGGCCAATGCTGACTTGAGGAGCCAGCTGAGTGGAGCCCAGACCGCCCTTCGTGCCAAGGAGGCCGAGTGCACTGCCCTGGCTCAAGAGCGTGACCGCCTGGCCAAGAAGCTGGCCGACCAGGAGGAGAGCGACAAGGCGGCCCTGAAGGCGGCGCAGGACAGTGAGGCCGCCCTCAAAGCCGAATACAAGACCGAGGCGGCGAACTGGGCCGAGGCCAGGCAGGCACTGAGTCAAGGCTACAGCCAGGTAGAATATTTGATCGATGGTGAACCGCCTTCTCCGTCGTTTCTTTGCCTGCCTCCTACTATCTGGTTTGTCTTTTGACTTTGTGCCACAGCTTTCTTCCTTGTGCAGATTAGTTTCCCAGTTACTCTACCGCCGCCACTCAAGCCATCGAGGCCTATCGCGACGCGCGACGGCAGGCGGGGGCCGAGGTTGCACCGGGTGCCAGCCGGACACTTGAGGAGCAGCTTCTGGCGCTTCAAGCCCGCCTGCAGCTGGCCCACCGCATGCTCCGCCTTCTTCAGCGCGCCGGGGCGCAAGTGCTGGCCGCCCTCTGGCCCGGCGAGGTGATCCCGCACACCCCAAGTCGGACCGCCGACTGGCTGGAGGTCGCATGTAACACCCTCGATGCGACTATATCTCCCACGTGTCGAGGCAAGACTTAGAGGCATAATCGCATTGAAGGCATATGTCGCAAGTTAGGCAATCTTCACAACATCCCATGTAATATGAATAATAAAGGGGAGATAACATAGTTGGCTTACACTCGCCACGTCAATCAAGGTACATAAATAACATTACATCATCCAAACACTCATGGCCCGACTACGGCGCCAAAATAAAAGATAACCCAACAAGTGACACAGTCCCAATCACCCCCAACTGGGCACCACTACTGATCAACAGGAAAGGAAACATAGTAACGTTGAGAGTCCTCATCGAACTCCCGCTTGAGCTCAAGCACGTCTCCAGGAGCGGAATCATCAGGCCCTACATCTGGTGTAATAGTAATCTGTGAGCCACAGGGACTCAGCAATCTCGCACCCTCGCGATCAAGACTATTTAAGCTTATAGGTAAGACAAGGCAAATATGGGGAGCTGCAGCAAGCGACTAGCAAAATATGGTGGCTAACCTATTCGCAAAACAGAGCGAGAAGAGGAGGCAAAGCGCGAGCGAGAAACTAGAGAGCAACCTGCGCAAACATTACTCCAACACCGTGTCCGCTTCCCGGACTCCGCCCAGAAGAGGCCATCACGGTAACACACTCAGTTGATTCATTTTAATTAAGTTAATGTTCAAGTTATCTACAACCGGACATTAACAAATTCCCATCTGCCCATAACCGTGGGCACAGCTTTCGAAAGTTCAAATCCCTGCAGGGGAGTCCCAACTTAGCCCATGACAAGCTCTCACGGTCAACGAAGGAATATACCTCCTCCCAATACATTCCGATCAGACTCGGTATCTCGGTTACTCAAGACACTTCGACAGGTTAAAACAAGACCAGCAACACCGCCCGAATGTGCCGACAAATCCCGATAGGAGCTGCACATATCTCTTTCTCAGGGCACACTCAGATTGTCTTAGGTACGGGTAGGCCAGCCCAGAGTTGCCCCTGGTGGCCACCGGCAGCTGACAGGTGGACCAACACTCAGAGGAGCACTGGCCCGGGGGGGTTTAAAATAAGATGACACTCGGGCTCCGGAAACCCAAGGGAAAAAATGCTAGGTGGCAAATGGTAAAACCAAGGTTGGGCATTGCTGGAAAAGCTTTAATCAAGGCGAACTATCAAGGGGTTCCCATTATAACCCAACCGCGTAAGGAACGCAAAATCCGGGAACATAACACCGATATGACGGAAACTAGGGCGGCAATTGTGGAACAAAACACTAGGCGAGAGGCCGAGCCTTCCACCCTTTACCAAGTGTATAGATGCATTAAGATAACATAGTAATATAATGATATCCCAACAAGTAATAAAGGTTCCAACAAGGAACGGCCTCCAATCTTCACCTGCAACTAGCAACGCTATAAGAGGGGCTGAGCAAAGCGGTAACATAGCCAGACAACGGTTTGCTAGGACAAGGTGGGTTAGAGGTTTGACATGGCAATTTGGGAGGCTTGAAAGCAAGCGGTAGGCATCGTAGCATTGGCATAGCAAAAGAGCGAGCAAACTAGCACAGCAAAGATAGTAGTGATTTCGAGGGTATGATCATCTTGCCTGCACAGTTGTCAGAGTTGACTGGATCCTCGAAAGCAAACTCAACGGGCTCCTCGTTAGCAAACTCGTCTCCCGGCTCTACCCAAATAAGACAAACAAGCAACAAGGACACAATCAACCACGTGCAAGATCTCAAACAATATGATGCAATGATGATATGCTATGCGGGTTGCGATGCGGGATGCATATGCAAGATTTGACAAGGAAAGCATGAACCTGGCATCAACTTGGAAATCCAAGTGTGCCACTGGAAAGATGAGATGAAATCGCTTGAAAACGATATAAAGAACGTCGGAATCGGAGTTACGGTTTGGACATGGCAAGCGTTTCAAAAATGACACCGGTCTGCGATTTACAGCAAGTAGCCATTTAAATGCAATGAGATGAATAATCTATAGCACCCAAACATTACAACAAAATACATGGCAGGGATGCATTCATGATTCTTAACAAAATTCTAGCACTGAGCTACGGCCAATTCATCCATTAACAGGTTCAAACAAGCATGGCAGGCAAAAATGCATATGGCAAACAGATCTCAGACTTAGTGAAATTAACACTTGTCTGGAATTTCAGATCAGGTAGCTCTCTTCGGAGAAACAAAAATACATCCTACAGGACCTGAACATGGCAAAGTAAAGCATGGCATGGAGCTACTCAAAGAGCTTAACAAAAGTCCCTTAGTGACCTTGAGCCAAAAGGGAACAGAAAATACAATTGCAAGCATGTGAACATAACTGGAGCATGCTGAAAACATAACTTAAGTAGGCATGTTTACGAGCTCGATGCACTCACCACAGGGCAAGTCATGATAAGCTAAGCATACATCTATCAAGAACACACAAAATTCAAGCTAGACATGGCAAGAACAATAGCATAGTATGCACAGTTCAACTACAACATCATCGGCAAAATTGCAAACAAGTTGACAATATGCCCAGATTCACAAAGTAGCAAAAGTAGAGCTCCATTGACTCAAGCTAGGGTGCTCCATAATTGCCAACAAAGACATGGATGGATAGAGCACTACAAGATTAACAAAACATCCTTACTGATCATCCTCAAAAGAGGCACAGATCACTAGGAAACAACATGCACATATGCTAACATGAGATACATAGCTCAAGGACTTGGTGGAATTGCTAAGTCCCTGAAAACAGAATTATCAAGTGCACCACTTTGCAAGCTTGTGCTAGTCACCACACACATCACAAAAATACATGGGTTGCACCTCTAGAAAGATGGAAAAACCCTTAACAAAACATATGTAGAGCATCAGGGCATAACATGCACACATTAATCATGGCAAAAATGACAAAAAGCTAAATGGAGCAGCAGATCTGACAATTAACTCAAGTAGCCCTCTTCTAACAGCACTTAGGGAATCAAGATGAACTCAAATGAAAATGATGCAATGTAATGAAATGATTTACTCTCTTAGATGAACATTTTGATATGCTATATGCATGAATCGGAGCTACGGATGCAAAGTTACGAGGCTATGAACAGGAGCACTTGGATCTGGAATTTCGGGACTTAGAAGGAAAAAAACAACCTCTCCGGAACAGATTTAGGGTTTCGGCGGGCATGCGGCCCGAGGCAAGTCCGGCGAGCTCCCTCGGCTCCGGCGAGCTTGACGGAGCGGAGGGGAGGTGAGGGGGAGGTCGCCCCGGCCTCTCCCGGCCGGATCCGGCGGCGGGGAGGCGACGCGGCGCGGGGAGGCGGCTGGGCGAGGCTCCGATGGCGGCGGCCGGCGACGAGGCGGCGCACTGGCGGCGGCGGCCGAGGCGGCGAAGGCGGCGCGGGCGAGCGGCGTCGGGGAGGAGAAGGGCGCGGGCGCGCGGTGTCTGCCGGCCGCGGGGGCCCCGGCTGGGCCGTGCGGGCCTCGGGCGGTGGTGGCGGCGGCTTGCCACATGGCAGGCGGCTAGAGGCCGGGGCGGTAGCGGACGAAATGCCCGGCGCGGCGGACATGTCCGGGCGCGCGAGGTGGATTTTTTTAGGGTTTCGGGGGAGAAGGAGATCCGAATTTCGGGGGGTCTATTTATAGGCATAGAGGGAGCTAGGAGAGTCCAAATGAGGTACGGTTTTCGGCCACACGATCGTGATCGAACGCTCTAGATGATGGAGCAGGTTTAGGTGGGTTTTGGGCCAAATTGGAGGGGTGTTGGGCTGCAACACACACGAGGCCTTTTCGGTCCCTCGGTTAATCGTTGGAGTATCAAACGAAGTCCAAATGGTACGAAACTTGACAGGCAGTCTACCGGTAGTAAACCAAGGCCGCTTGGCAAGTCTCGGTCCAATCTGGAAATTTTTAATCCCCACACACGAAATAAAGGTAGAAAAGACCACCGGAGGAGAACGAAGCGCCGGAATGCAAAACAGACAACGGGGAAAAAGCTCGGATGCATGAGATGAACACGTATGCAAATGCAATGCACATGATGACATGATATGAGAAGCATGACAACGATAACAACACACGGAGACAAAGACCCGAACCCGAGAAAATAAAATAACTTAACGCCGGAAACGGCAAGAGTTGGAGTACAAATTGGGAAAGTTACATCCGGGGTGTTACAACACTCCACCACTATGAAAGGATCTCGTCCCGAGATCTAGGAATAAAAGAACGCCGGGTACTCAAAACGGAGGTGATCCTCACGTTCCCAGGTAGCTTCACGGTCGGAATGGTGTGACCACTTGACTTTGAGAAATTTGATTGACTTGTTGCGAGTCTTGCGTTCAGTCTCTTCAAGAATAGCAACTGGGTGCTCACGATAAGAGAGATCTTCTTGGAGCTCAATGTCCTCGAAGTTGACGGTGCGGTCAGGAGTCTTAAAGAACTTTGAAGCTGGGAGACATGGAACACGTCATGAACATTTGCAAAGTTTGAAGGAAGCTCGAGTTGATAGGCGAGGTCGCCTCTCTTGCTGACAATCTTGAAAGGTCCCACGTATCTGGGGGCAAGCTTCCCTTTGATACCGAAGCGACGAGTACCTTTCATTAGAGAGACGCGGAGGTAAACATGATCTCCGATCTCGAAAGTCAAATCACGGTGCTTACTATCATAGTAGCTCTTCTGGCGGGATTGGGCTGCTTTGAGGTTATCACGAATGACTTTGCACATTTCCTCTGCCTCTGTGATTCAGTCATTACCCAAAAGCTGACGTTCACCGGTTTCAGACCAGTTGAGAGGGCTACGGCACTTCCTGCCATACAGAATTTCGAATGGGGCCTTGCCCGAACTTGCTTGAAAACTGTTGTTGTAGGAGAATTCAGCATAAGGAAGACAATCCTCCCACTTCATGCCGAAGGAGATCACACAAGCCCTGAGCATATCTTCAAGAATCTGGTTGACATGCTCGACTTGACCGCTAGTTTGAGGATGGAAAGCTGTGCTGAAGCGGATGTTGGTGCCCATGGCCTTCTAAAAAGAATCCCAAAACTTTGAGGTAAAGATGCTGCCACGTTCTAAGGAGATCACTTGTGGAATACCGTGCAGAGAGAGAATACGAGAGGTATAGAGTTCTGCCAATTGAGCTGCAGTGATCGACTCTTTGATAGGCAGAAAGTGAGCCACTTTGGTGAGTTTGTCGATGACAACGAATATAGCATCATTGCCACGCTTGGAATTTGGAAACCCAGTCACGAAGTCCATCTCAATGTGGTCAAACTTCCATTCTGGAATGGCAAGAGGTTGGAGGAGACCTGCTGGCCTTTGGTGTTCTGCCTTCACTCTTCTGCAGACATCACATTCATTGACGAACTGAGCAATCTCGCGCTTCATTCGAGTCCACCAATAAGCTTGCTTGAGGTCCTGATACATCTTCGTGCTCCCAGGGTGGATGGAGAGTAGAGAATTGTGAGCCTCGTTCAAGATCACTTTACGGAGGTCACCTTTGGGTACAACAATACGATCCTCGAAGAAAAGAGTGTCCTTGTCATCAAGGCGGTAGCACTTGTACTTGCGTTGATTCTTGGCAATCCCAATCTTCACCTTTTTCACCATAGCATCAAGAAGCTGGGCTTGGCGAATCTGGTCTTCCAAGGTAGGAGAGACTTGAAGGTTGACGAGGAAACCTTGAGGAACAACTTGCAGATTAAGTTTGCGGAAAGCTTCACAAAGCTCGGGTTGATAAGGCTTGAGAATCAGACTGTTGCAATAAGCCTTTCTGCTCAATGCGTCAGCAATAACATTTTCCTTGCCTGGAGTATACTCGATACTCGGATTATACTCTTGAATCATTTCGACCCATCGAGTTTGCCTGAGGTTGAGATTAGGCTGAGTGAAGATGTACTTGCGACTCTTGTGATTAGTGAAAATGTCCACTTTTCTTCCCAATAAGAGATGTCTCCAAGTCAAAAGAGCGTGCACAACTGCCGCCAACTCGAGATCATGAGTGGGGTAGTTATTCTCATTAGGCTTCAACTGGCGAGAGGTATAAGCAACAACTTTCTTCTCTTGCATCAACACTGCGCCAAGACCTTGGAGAGAGGCATCACAAAAGACCTCGTACGGCTTGGATTCATCAGGCGGAGTCAGAACTGGAGCAGTGATGAATTTCTCTTTCAAAGTGTTGAAAGCAATGTCACACTCCGGAGACCAAACGTACTTGACGTGCTTTTGGAGAAGATTTGAGAGAGGCTTCGCGATCTTAAAAAAGTTTTAAACGAATCTGCGGCAATAGCTTGCGAGACCGAGGAAGCTACGGAGTTGCTTCACGTTCTGAGGAGGTTCCCAAATCACAATTGCAGACACCTTCTCAGGATTCACGGCAATGCCCTTGGCAGAGATGATATGACCAAGATAAAGAATCTCATCGAGCCAAAATTCACACTTGGAGAACTTGGCGTAGAACTTGTGTTCTCTGAGCTTATCGAGCACCAAACGCAAGTGCTTGGCATGATCCTCCTTGTTCTTCGAGAAAACCAGAATGTCGTCGAGATAGACCAAAACGAAGTCATTGGTGTAGGCGTTGAAGATGAAGTTCATCATGCGAGAGAACGTCGGACGAGCGTTGACGAGGCCAAAAGACATGATAGTGTATTCATATGAACCATAGCTTGTCCTGAAAGCCGTCTTGGGAATATCTTGCTCACGGGTTCGAATCTGATGATAACCCATACGGAGATCAAGCATGGAGAATACTTGGGCACCTTTGAGTTGTTCGAACAGCTCGTTGATGTTGGGAAGTGGGTATTTGTTCTTGATGGTCTTCTTGTTCAATGAACGGTAATCAACACAAAGTCGGTCCGTTCCATCCTTCTTCTTCACAAAAAGAACACCACAACCCCACGGAGAAGAACTAGGCCGGATGAGACCCATTTTCTCTTGAATATCGAGTTCCTTCTTCAGCTCCTTCAACTCTTCAGGTCCGAGCTTGTAAGGGCGCTTGCACACAGGTTCCGTGCCGGGCTCAAGATCAATGACGAATTCAACTCGCCGATGCGGAGGCATTCCTGGAAGCTCTTCTGGAAAGATGTCTTGATATTCGCAAACGACTGGAATTTGCGAGATAGCATCGAGTTCACCCTTGTCATTGAGAGAAAACAGACGGATGGTATCATCACGAGCGGCAAAGACAATTACATCCTCAGACGAATGAGTCAATTGAATCTGCCTGGCAACACAATCAAGATGCGCCTTGTGCTTAGAAAGCCAATCCATTCCGAGAATAAAATCAATATACGAGTCACCAAGAACCATAGGAGAAGATAGAAACTTCTAGTCTCCCAAAGTGATAGTAACATCCGGAGCAATGGAGTTAGCCTGCATGCGCCTACCGGGAGAGACAACTACTAATGGACTAGGCAAAATTTGCAAAGCCAAACCATGCCTAGATGAAAACGGTCTCGAGATGAAACAATGCGATGCACCCATGTCAAAAAGAACTTTAGCTGGAATATCGTTAACAGGAAGGTTACCCATGATGACATCTGATGAATCCTCTGCCTGAGCTGCACTCAGCAAATTGACCTTGGCGTGCTTGGGGTTATGCTTGACCACAGCTGACAGGAGGAGGAGGAGGAAGACGCCTTTGGTTGAAACACTTGTTGGCATAGTGACCCTTCTGTTGGCACTTGTTGCACGTGACCTCTGAAAGCGGACGGTGATAGGGAGCACTCGATCTTGGAGCTTGAGACGAAGTCTTGTTCTGAAAGCCAGGGTTGGGTGGGTGGGAAGAACCACTGCCACCTTTTCTCTTCTGCTGATACGGCTGACGGAACGGAGGAGGAGGAAGCCAATACTTCTGCTGCTTGGCCACTTGAGTAGAGGAAGAAGGAGTAACATCTCTGACTCGCTTGTTGGAAGCATCACACCTCAACTGAGCAGCCTCTTGCTTCAATGCCATGTTGTAGAACTCATCGTATCTCAAGGGCTCAAAGAGAACAAGAGCTAGCTGAATTTCTTCTCTGAGACCACCCCTGAACTGATATATCGTGCTCTTCTCATCAGGTATGTCCTGCTTAGCAAAGCGGGCGAGCTTCTGAAACAACTTGTTGTAGTCATAGACAGACAAAGAGCCTTGCTTCAGGTTGCGGAATTCCTCACGCTTGCTTTCAACCACGCTCTGGGGAATATGATGAGCTCGGAAATCTCGACGGAAATCATCCCAAGCGATAACACGTCCACCTCTGGAATCCTTGTACTGCTGGAACCGTTCTGCAGCTTGATCTTTGAGTTGGAAGGAAGCGAACTTGACAAAGTCCTCAGGCCTGACATTACTGCACTCGAAATGCTTGCACAGATCCACAAGCCAATCGTCAGCATCGGTTGCCTCAACACAATTGCTGAAAGTCTTTGGCCCGTTAGCAAGGAACTGGTTGAGTGTAGCAAAGTGATTCTGATTGTTGCCTTGATTCCCTTGGTTGCCTTGATTGCGCTCTTGAAGAATTTGCATGATCAACTGTGTGTTTGCATTGGTTGCGGCCATCACAGCTTGCCATGCCTCCGGAGGTGGTGGCGGATTAGGATTCGGAGTCGTGCGCATTGGTGGAGCCATCCTGAAGAGGTTGACCTCCATTAGCACCTGATAGACAAATATTGAAGCTGAATCCAACGGAATGAAAATTGCAACATATAGTCTTCACTTCCGAACAAAATGAACGAATGCATTCCTCTTGAAATGGTCACATATCCATAAATTGAGAAGCCACGTAGAATTAAGGTAGAGAAATAAACCAACAAGGTACGGATCAAGAACGAATAATCGGTAAGAAATCCCAATCTCAAACCAATATCCGTGGAAGAACTAGAGCTACAAGAATTCCCACCTATGAAACTCCCGAACCTTTCCGGTTATGCAATCGGGTGTTGGGGATATAGGGGAAGCATAATATCTCACCCAAATCTAGCAAATCCTACATCCAGCTGTATCCATCCTTCAACACATAACCAAGAAACCTTCGGAAACCATCTACCTCAACCTTCGAAAAGCATCCGTTATACAAGTTATGGCGATACTCCCTAACTCCCGCCCCAGTACTAGGTGGCGTCGAGGTTATCTCACCAACGAACTGCATAAAAGAGATTTTCGATGTCGGCATACTAAACTCAGGTATTCCAGAATTGCAACGATAAAATTATGACGACAACACCTCAGAGCTCAACTCCCTGGGAAACTTCCACAAAACCCTTACAGGAGGCACCAAGACAATGTTCTCGTCATAAAACCATCGGAACGATTCCAAGATACCCGCGTGATCCTAAATTTTTTTTTGTGAAATTTGAGAAGAGAAGAGTCAAAACTCTAGGTCAGGATGCCTTACCAGAGCGATGAGGAGACTGGGAAGTAAAAATAATTCCTAAACTCTCCGATATATAATTCCTAAATGACTCAAAACATTTTTCTAGACACAACTCGGCTGCTCAAACGATCAAGCAATGGGGCTCTAAGGTCGGGGAAGGTTCTGATTACCAACTTGCAACACCCTCGATGCGACTATATGTCCCACGTGTCGAGGCAATACTTAGAGGCATAATCGCATTGAAGGCATATGTCGCAAGTTAGGCAATCTTCACAACATCCCATGTAATATGCATAATAAAGGGGAGATAACATAGTTGGCTTAGACTCGCCACGTCAATCAAGTACATAAATAACATTACATCATCCAAACACTCATGGCCCGACTATGGCGCCAAAATAAAAGATAACCCAACAAGCGACACGGTCCCAATCACCCCCAACTGGGCACCACTACTGATCATCAGGAAAGGAAACATAGTAACGTTGAGAGTCCTCGTCGAACTTCCACTTGAGCTCAAGCGCGTCTCCAGGAGCGGAATCATCAGGCCCTGCATCTGGTGTAATAGTAATCTGTGAGCCACAGGGACTCAGCAATCTCGCACCCTCGCGATCAAGACTATTTAAGCTTATAGGTAAGACAAGGCAAATATGTGGAGCTGCAGCAAGCGACTAGCAAAATATGGTGGCTAACCTGTTCGCAAAAGAGAGCGAGAAGAGGAGGCAAAGCGCGAGCGAGAAACTAGAGAGCAACTTGCGCAAACATTACTCCAACATCGTGCCCGCTTCCCGGACTCCGCCGAGAAGAGGCCATCACGGTAACACACTCAGTTGATTCATTTTAATTAAGTTAAAGTTCAAGTTATCTACAACCGGACATTAACAAATTCCCATCTGCCCATAACCGCGGGCATGGCTTTCGAAAGTTCAAATCCCTGCAGGGGAGTCCCAACTTAGCCCATGACAAGCTCTCATGGTCAACGAAGGAATAGACCTCCTCCCAAGACATTCCGATCAGACTCGGTATCTCGGTTACTCAAGACACTTCGACAGGTTAAAACAAGACCAGCAACACCGCCCGAATGTGCCGACAAATCCCGATAGGAGCTGCACATATCTCTTTCTCAGGGCACACTCGGATTGTCTTAGGTACGGGTAGGCCAGCCCAGAGTTGCCCCTGGTGGCCACCGGCAGTTGACAGGTGGACGAACACTCAGAGGAGCACTGGCCCGGGGGTGTTAAAATAAGATGACCCTCGGGCTCCGGAAACCCAAGGGAAAAAAAGGCTAGGTGGCAAATGGTAAAACCAAGGTTGGGCATTGCTGGAAAAGCTTTAATCAAGGCGAACTATTAAGGGGTTCCCATTATAACCCAACCGCGTAAGGAACGCAAAATCCGGGAACATAACACCGATATGACGGAAACTAGGACGGCAAGAGTGGAACAAAACACTAGGCGAAAGGCCGAGCCTTCCACCCTTTACCAAGTGTATAGATTCATTAAGATAACATAGCAATATAATGATATCCCAACAAGTAATAAAGGTTCCAACAAGGAACGGCCTCCAATCTTCACCTGCAACTAGCAATGCTATAAGAGGGGCTGAGCAAAGCGGTAACATAGCCAGACAATGGTTTGCTAGGACAAGGTGGGTTAGAGGTTTGACATGGCAATTTGGGAGGCTTGAAAGCAAGTGGTAGGCATCGTAGCATTGGCATAGCAAAAGAGCGAGCAAACTAGCACAACAAAGATAGTAGTGATTTCGAGGGTATGATCATCTTGCCTGCACAGTTGTCAGAGTTGACTAGATCCTCGAAAGCAAACTCAACGGGCTCCTCATTAGCGAACTCGTCTCCCGGCTCTACCCAAACAAGACAAACAAGCAACAAGGACACAATCAACCACGTGCATGATCTCAAACAATATGATGCAATGATGATATGCTATGCGGGATGCAATGCGGGATGCATATGCAAGATTTGACAAGGAAAGCATGAACCTAGCCTCAACATGGAAATCCAAGTGTGCCACTGGAAAGATGAGATGAAATCTCTTGAAAACGATATAAAGAACTTCGGAATCGGAGTTATGGTTTGGAAATGGCAAGCATTTCAAAAATGACACCGGTCTGCGATTTACAGCAAGTAGCCATCTAAATGCAATGAGATGTATAAGCTACAGCACCCAAACATGACAACACAATACATGGCAGGGATGCATTCATGATGCTTAACAAAAGTCTAGCACTGAGCTATGGCCAATTCATCCATTAACGGGTTCAAACAAGCATGGCAAAAATGCATATGGCAAACAGATCTCAGACTTGGTGAAATTAACACTTGTCTGGAATTTTAGATTAGGTAGCTCTCTGCGGAGCAACAAAACTACATGCTACAGGACCTGAACATGGCATAGTAAAGCATGGCATGGAGCTACTCAAAGATCTTAACAAAAGTCCCTTAGTGACCTTGAGCCAAAATGGATCAGAAAATACAATTGCAAGCATGTGAACATAGCAAAAACATAATCAGATCACAGACTTAGTGAAAACTGGAGCATGCTGAAAACATAACTCAAGTAGGCATGTTTACGAGCTCGATGCACTCACCACAGGGTAAGTCAAGATAAGCTAAGAATACATCTATGAATAACACACAAAATGCAAGCTAGACATGGCAAGAACAATAGCATAGCATGCACGGATCAACTACAACATCATCGCCAAAATTGCAAACAAGTTGACAATCTGCCCAGATTCACAAAGTAGCAAAAGTAGAGCTCGATTGACTAAAGCTAGGATGCTCCATAATTGCAACCAAAGATATGGATGGATAGAGCACTACAATATTAACAAAACATCCTCACTGATCATCCTCAAAAGAGGCACAGATCACTAGGAAACAACATGAACATATGACAACATGAGATAAACAACTTAAGGACTTAGTGGAATTGCTATGTCCCTGAAAACAGAATTATCAAGTGCACCACTTTGCAAGCTTGTGCTAGTAACCACACACATCACAAAAATACATGGGTTGCACCTCTGGAAAGATGGCAAAACCCTTAAAAAAACATATGTAGAGCATCAGGGCATAACATGCACACATTAATCATGGCAAAAATGACAAAAAGCTAAATGGAGCAGCAGATCTGACAATTAACTCAAGTAGCCATCTTCTAACAGCATTTCGGGCATCAAGATGAACTCAAATGAAAATGATGCAATGGAATGAAATGATATACTCTCTGAGATGAACATTTCGATATGCTATATGCATGAATCGGAGCTACGGATGCAAAGTTACGAGGCTGTGAACAGGAGAACTTGGATCTGGAATTTCGGGACTTGGAAGAAAAAACAACCTCTCCGGAACAGATCTAGGGTTTCGGCGGGCACGTGGCCCGAGGCAAGTCCGGCGAGCTCCCTCGGCTCCGGCGGGCTTGACGGAGCGGCGGGGAGGCGAGGGGGGGTCGCCCCGGCCTCTCCCGGCCGGATCCGGTGGCGGGGAGGCGAGACGGCGCCGGGAGGCGGCTGGGCGAGGCTCCGGTGGCGGCGGCCGAGGCGGCGAAGGCGGCGCGGGCGAGCGGCGTCGGGGAGGAGAAGGGCGCGGGCGGCGCGGCGTCTGCGGGCCGCGCGGGCCCCGGCTGGGCCGCGCGGGCCTCAGGCGGTGGCGGCGGCGGCTTGCCACGTGGCAGGCGGCTAGAGGCCGCGGGCGGCGGCAGAAGAAATGCCCGGCGCGGCGGACATGTCCGGGCGCGCGAGGTGGATTTTTTTAGGGTTTCGGGGGAGAAGGAGATCCGAATTTCGGGGGGTCTATTTATAGGCATAGAGGGAGCTAGGAGAGTCCAAATGAGGTGCGGTTTTTGGTCACGCGATCGTGATCGAACGCTCTAGATGATGGAGCAGGTTTAGGTGGGTTTTGGGCCAAATTGGAGGGGTGTTGGGCTGCAACACACACGAGGCCTTTTCGGTCCCTCGGTTAACCGTTGGAGTATCAAACGAAGTCCAAATGGTACGAAACTTGACAGGCAGTCTACCGGTAGTAAAACAAGGACGCCTGGAAAGTCTCGGTCCAATCCGGAAATGTTTAATCCCCACACACGAAAGAAAGGTAGAAAAGACCACCAGAGGAGAACGAAGCACCGGAATGCAAAACGGACAACGGGGAAAAAGCTCGGATGCGTGAGATGAACACGTATGCAAATGCAATGCACATGATGACATGATATGAGAAGCATGACAACGATAACAACACACAAAGAAAAAGACCCGAACCCGAGAAAATAAAATAACTTAACGCCGGAAATGGCAAGAGTTGGAGTACAAATTGGGAAAGTTACATCCGGGGTGTTACAACGCAGTCGGCCGCTTCGAGGCTTGGAAGGCATCAGCGGCCCGGTCCGGCGCTGGGCGGGCGCTGGATTTCGTCCGAGCTTGGTATCCTGGGCTGAACTTGGAGCAGCTGAGCACCTGGTGGCAGGAGGCTGACGAGGAGCTGGAGGCGGTGCGGCCGGCTATCATCTAGCGCGCCTCGGCAATCACCGAGTACACCGATACCAGTGCCTTTGCTCCTAAGGTGGATAACGCCGGCGTCGCTCAGCTGGAGGAGTGGTTCGGGCTGAACCTGGCCGAAGGTGAGGACTCGGCGGAGGAGATTGCCTCCAATGATGAGGGCGAAGGGGAAGAGGGAGAGGATGGTGAAGATGCTGCGCCGGACGGTGAAGCGACCAGCCCGCCTCAGCCTGATCGTGCCTCTAGCAACGATGCCGAGACTCGCCAGCCGGCCACTCCTCCAGCCGGCACCACCGACTCCACCAACCTACCCAACTCGCCCGTCGTTCCCCTGGCTTGATCCACCGTCCTTGCTTTCCTGCTTGTTACTCTTTTGAACAATCTTTAAATTTGTGCAGTTCCACCCACTGGGGTGTATTCAGACTATGTTGAATGCTGGCATTACGAAGGTCTTTT
The DNA here is from genome assembly GCF_003073215.2 of Triticum urartu. NCBI lineage: Eukaryota > Viridiplantae > Streptophyta > Magnoliopsida > Poales > Poaceae > Triticum > Triticum urartu. Next base: position 506,807,585 of record NC_053026.1, on the reverse strand, counting down.
CTGTAAATATTATGTATCTGTTTGGCTTCCGTTCACGTTTGCTTTTCATCCTTTTGGCTTTTTCCTTTGCCGCCTTTTCTTAGCCGCCGCCTTCCCAGCCGGACATCTGCTCTGCAGTCTGTGGCTGGAGAAGGACTTGGTTGTTTTGGGAAGGCAAGTACTCGAGCTTTCTTAGATTGTAGCAAGGTGAATGAGAAGCCGGCCAGCCGACTGCTCTAGTAGCCGGCTGGCGGGGCGGGAGGCCGGCTCGTGTTATATAAGTTCGTTGGTCCTTAGCCGTTTTTCGTGTGGGCATCCTTTCCTGCCCTTGGCTCTTGCCAGTCGGACAGTCGATTCTTCGAGCTATGACTTTTGGCAAGAGGTGGCTTGGGTGCCGGCACACTACCTGTCTGACTGCAGGCAAAACTTTATATATAACTTAAGGCGGCGAGTCCCCGGGCCGACTGGTCAGGGCTTGTGCCGGACGAAAAGACAAATGTAGTAACATATTCATAGGCATGATACCCATTATCCATAGATAAAAAGGGTAGTCCCCAAGTGCTCCTCGGGGGACCCTTTGTCTTGTACTTAGTACAAAAGTTAGCGTGATACATACTACTTTTTAACTGTAAAATCTTCGGAGGAGATTGGCGTTCCATGGTCATTCCGACTCCTTGCCGGAATCATCTCTCTTGCGTGCCTTCGGCTTCTGCGCGTCGATTAGGTAGTAGGATTCATTTCCTAGAGCTCTGCTGATGACGAAGGGGCCCTCCCAAGGGGCCGAGAGCTTGTGCTGGTCGGCTGTTTGCTAGATCAGCCGGAGCACAAGATCACCCTCTTGGAAGGATCTTGGCTTGACTTTCCGGTTGTGGTAGCGGCGGAGACCCTGCTGATAGATGGCGGACCAGCTGAGGGCTAACAGCCGGCCCTCTTCCAGCAGGTCGACACCATCTTCACGTGCTTCCTTGGCCTCAGCCTCCGTGTACATGGTGACCCGAGGTGAGTCGAACTCGATGTCAGTTGGGATGACAGCCTCGGCACCATACACAAGGAAGAAAGGGGTAAAGCCGGTTGACTTGTTTGGGGTAGTGTGCAAACTCCAGAGGACGGCCGACAAGTCGTCACGCCAACAGCCAGCCAAACGCTCCAGTGGCACGACCAGTCGGGGCTTGATGCCGGAGAGGATGAGGCCGTTTGCTCGCTTGACCTGACCGTTTGACTGCGGGTGGGCGACGGATGCTAGGTCCAGCCGGATGCCGTGTGTTGTGCAGAAACGTGCTAGTGCTCCTTTTGCAAAGTTTGTGCCATTGTCGGTGATGATGCTATGCGGCACGCCGTACCGGGTTGTAATATATGCGATGAAAGTGACGGCAGTCGGCCCATTCAGCTTCTTGATCAGCTTTGCTTCAATTCACTTGGTAAACTTATCCACAGCAATGAGCAAATGTGTCATGCCACCGCGTGCCATCTTGAATGGGTCTACCATGTCCAGCCCCCAGACGGCAAAGGGCCAGGTGAGGGGGATGGTCTTGAGTGCAGAAGCCGGCATGTGTTGCTTGGAGCTGAAAACTTGGCACCCTTTGCAGTGTTTGACTAGTTCCTAAGCGTCATCCAAAGCAGTCGGCCAGAAGAATCCATGGCGAAATGCCTTGGTGACGAGTGATCTTGAGGCTGCGTGGTGGTCGCATTCGCCTTGGTGGATGTCCCTGAGGATTGCTACGCCCTTCTCTGGTTCGACGCAGCGCTGGGAGACTCCAGTGACGCTGCGCCTAACAAGATCTCGGTTGACGATTGTGTAAGATCCGGCTCTGCGTTGAACTTGTCTTGCCGAGATCTCGTCGGTTGGTAGCTCTTTGTTTACTAAGAAGTTGAGGATGGGCTGGGCCCATGATGGAGCTGTGACTTCTTCTATTGTCAGGACTGCCACTGTGATCAGGGCGGGTGGGCTGGGTGGTGAAGAGTTGGAGTCGGCCACCGCCTGTTGTGTTGATGCAGTCCCCGAGCCGGCTGCAGTAGCCCTCGGGCCGAGTTCCGAAGTCCCCGGGCCGGGTGCGACTACGGCAGTCCCCGGGCCACCCGTCGGAGTCCCCGCGACACCTGCTTGGTTTCCCAAGTCGGATCCGACTGCGTCGGGGTCCGTTGGCATGAAGATGGAATCAGATTCTGGAGATGGCTTGATAGACGGCTTGAGGAGGCAGTGGAGAGACACGCCGGTTGGTATAGCTTGCCGGGTGGAGCCTACTCGTGCCAGGGCATCTGCTTGCATGTTTTCGGCACGTGGTACATGAAGGAACTCACATCCTTCAAAATATCCACTTATTAGTTGAACGAGGAAACGATAGCTCGCCATGTTCGCGTCCTTGGTGTCCCAGTTGCCGAATGCCTGCTGGACCACCAAATCCGAGTTGCCATAGCACAGGATCCGGCGGATGACGAGCTCTTTGGCTAGCCGGAGCCCGTGTATGAGCGCCTCGTACTCGGCCACATTGTTGGAGGCGGCAAAATGAATTTGCAATGTATACTTGAGCTTGTCTCCCTTGGGAGAGGTGAGGACAATGCCGGCTCCCAAGCTGGTGTGCATCTTGGACCCATCGAAGTGCATCCACCAGTGAGTGGAGTCGGGGGCCAGTGGCAGGTATTGGGTTTCGGCCGAATCGACGAGGAAGTCGGCCAGTGCCTGGGACTTAATAGCGGTGCGAGGCTGGTAGAAGATCGCGTAGGGTGCCAGCTCAATGGCCCATTTTGCCACCCGGCTGGATGCATCTCGGCTGCCTATGATCTCGGCGAGCGGGGCAGCACACACGACAGTGATGGGGTGCTCTTGAAAATAGGGCTTGAGCTTCTTGGCAGCGAAGTACACACCGTAGCACATCTTCTAGTAGTGTGGGTAGTTCTGCTTCGAGGTGGATAATACTTTGCTTAAATAATACACTGACCTCTAGACCAGCTGAGCTCGGCCTTCTTCTGGGCGCTGGACTACAATAACTGTGCTGACTACCCGGCTAGTAGCGGCAATGTAAAGGAGCATGAGCTCTTTTTCAGTCGGTGCCGCCAAGACAGGCGGCGTGGTCAGCATCTTCTTTAGCTCGCGGAAGGCTTGGTCCGCCTGGTCGTTCCACTCGAAATGAGTGGACTTCTTCATGAGTCGGTAGAGGGGGAGAGCTTTCTCCCCGAGCCGGCTGATGAAGCGGTTCAGGGAAGCCAAGCATCCGGTGAACTTCTGGACGTCCCGCAGCTTGGTGGGAATCTCCATTCTCTCTATGGCCTTGATCTTCATCGGGTTACACTCGATGCCGCGTTCGGAGACCAGGAAGCCTAGGAGCTGGCCGGCTGGTACTCCGAACACACATTTCTCGGGCTTTAGCTTGATTTGAAATCGGCGCAAGTTTTCAAATGTCTTTCTGAGGTCTTCCAGCAAGGTGCCACGCTTCTCCGTCTTCACCACAATATCGTCTACATAGACGTGGGCATTTTTGCCAAGCTGCTTGAGGAGGCATTTCTGCATGCAACGCTGAAAAGTGGCACCGGCATTTCTCAAGCCGAATGTCGTAGTCAGATAGCAGAAGGCTCCGAATGGTGTGATGAAGGTGGTTTTCAGGCGGTCAGCTGGATCCAACTTTATCTGGTGGTAACCTGAGTAAGCATCCAAGAAGCTCAACAGCTCGCATCCGGCTGTGGAGTCTATTACTTGATCAATCCTTGGCAAGGCAAAGGGATCTTTGGGGCAGGCTTTGTTGAGGCTGGTGTAGTCTATACACATGCGCCATTTGTTATTTTTCTTCAGCACGAGGACCGGGTTGGCAAGCCATTCTGGAAAGAAAACTTCCATAATGAAACCGGCTGCCAGAAGCCGGGCTATCTCTTCTCCTACAATCCTTCTCTTCTCTTCTGACAGTCGACGGAGGGGCTGTTTGACTGGTTTTGCACCTTCTCAGACATGTAGCATGTGCTCGGCGAATTCCTTCGGAACACCCGGCATGTCCTTGGGGGACCATGCGAAGATGTCCCAATTCTCACAGAGGAAAATCGGCGAGCTCGCCTTCCTATTTGTTGTCCAGGTTTGCCCCGATGGTGGCAAACCTTTCTGGGTGCTCTGGTCCAGATGTACCTTCTTTGTTTCTTTAGCCTGCTGGAAAGAACCTTGGGCATCACACTCCTTGGGGCTGGGGGACAGGGCCGGCTGTTTGCCGGCCATAGCCACAACTCGGTCTAGTATCTTCTTTTCGTCAGCAATCACAAGGGACTCGGCCAGCCGGCTACTGGCTGCCGCGCACTCGGAGGACTTCTTGTAGTCTCTGGCTATGGTGATGATGCCCTTGGAACTCGGTATTTTCATCTTGAGGTAGGCATAGTGGGGTATAGCCATGAACTTGGCCAGGGCGGGTCGGCCAAGCAACGTGTGGTAAGGGCTCTCTAAATCCACCACCTCAAACCACACCGCCTCTCGGCGGAAATGATCCTTGTCCCCGAAGAGGACATCTATCTTGATCTTGCCGATTGGGGAGCAGGACAGGCCGGGTATGATGCCGTGGAACACAGTCCGACTGGGCATGAGCTGCTTTGTCTTGATGCTCAGCTTCTCCATGGTGTCACGGTACACACTACTAGGGAAAACCTTATACACAGAAGTTTATCAGTAGCGCAGTTTAAAAATGGGCGCTACTGCTAATTAGTAGTAGCGAGGGGTATAAAAACCGCGCTACTACTAAGTTGATAGTAGTAGCGAGGGGCATAAACCCGCGCTGCTACTAAATGGTCTCCAACAATGCCCCCGAGATCGGCCATAGTAGTAGCGAGGGGTATAAAACGGGTGCTACTACTAAGTAAGTAGTAATAGCGCCGGTAAGACCCCCACACTACTACTAACGTGTCCACCCCGGTCCGATCCACACTCCCACCCCACCACCACCTCCCACCCCACCAACCGTCCCACACCACCCACCCCCCGTCTGTCTCAAAAAAACGCAGCCCGATCCAGATCCCCAACCTCCTCTCCTGTCCAAACCCACTCGCCGCCGGCCTCCCTTCCACCTCCTCTCCTCCGTCCGTCCGCCCCCATGCCCCCCGCCGCGTGCGCCACGCCGGCGGTCGTGCGCCCGCTGCTCCTCGTCTCGCGCCGCTGCTCGCCCCCGCCCCGGCCCCGGTGCCGGCAATGAAGCCGTCCCCGCCCACCAGGTCCGGGATCCCGCCGCGGTATGACCTCGATGCCAAGTGGGACGCCTGCCAAGACCTCTCCATCCGCCGCATCGCCTACTCCTCCCTCGCCGGCGCCTTCGGAGGCCTCATCCTCTTCCATAAGCCCCCAACCCCCTCCGCCTCACCTCTCCATTCCCCTCGCTGCATCACGAGATCTGTTCGCCGCGCCTCCATGGGTATCTCATGATCTAGGGTTGCGCGAAAATAATGCTCGTGTTCCATCTCGATTGGCCTAATCTGATGAGGGATTCTCTAGCTGCATAGGTAGGGCATGCTCCTCCAAGAAAAAACATTTGGGAACGTTACTAATGCGCATGCCCTGCTTTAGGTTGCTGTAGATTGATTGTTTCCTGCGCGATTGGAGCCCCAAATTTGCGTCGAGTGCTCTGAGATTCTGATGATTGTAAGCAAAAAATTGCTTACGTTTTATTTCCTGTATGTTTGTATTCTGCAGAGGCCAGAGTCTCATTTCAATTGATTCGTCAGCCAATGTATGAATAGCAGGACGTGCTTGAATTGGGCTAGGCTATGTGATGACTTTGACTGTTAGCCAGGGAAACTTCTGTTTGTGATTTTATTGGTGTGAACAATGCTTTCCTGGTGTTAGTCATGCTCTCGGAATGGTTATGGTGAATCGTGGTTCTGAAAATAATTCAGTCTTACCATCATTTCCTCGTGTTTGGTATTTTTTAGAGAAAGAACAACGCTTTGTCTGATTGGGATTGTGGTATTCAAGAAAAATGCATGAATAATTGCTAGGCAAACTGCTTACACCATATAGGCTGCAGTATGTGGAGTCCTAAGTCAGTTTCATTCTCGAACTTTAGGGGCTTGTCCATTGATGTCTATGTGATGCTTGTTATCAGCTAATCTCAAACTGTTTCCCTGTATCCTATTCTGTTGAATAACTTGGAGTCCTTTTATTTGTATCCAGAATGAGTTTGATTTCACAAGTTCTATAAAGTAAGCAATGCAACTTGTTACTGTGTATCTGATGTTGGTAAGGGAACTATTAAAAAAGTTATTTGGCTATGTGAATTGTCTGTTTTCCACCCGATAATCCATAATTATTAGTTTGCCTAGCAATTATTCATGCATTTTTCTTGAATGTTCTCAAATTTTATAATCTTATTTACTTATTATTCAGAGTTGGCATATGCCGAAAGAAACACTTTGAGAAGAACTCAAATTTACACTTCGTGAAGTAACTGTCACTAAATCTATGGTCTAATGCATGTTTGTGACTTGTGTTATTTTATACAGGTAGCCCAACAACCCGCTGGGCATCAGTTGCACTTGGAGCTGGTGTGGTGATAGGGGCTGCGTTCACCAAACTGGTCGGCCCCTGAATGCTCATACATATTCAATGGTTCTCCTCCAAAGTGGGGAAAGGTAAGCATTTCTCTTCTCCCCCTTACCCTCTGTCTGTTTCCTTCCTCCGATTGCTTGCTGCACCACAGCAAGTAATTATTTTTTCAAAGAGGAGAAGAGGAGATGTCTTGCAATCCAACTTACCTGTATTCTTGAACAAATGAAGCACAATACTTGGCAACACCTCAAGTTTCAAACTGAATAAATTATGTTGGCCACCTGTATTTACAAAATTTACCTTGTATATGCATTGTGCTTGTCTTTCGTTAGTTAGCAACTCAACTCGACTCATGCTGGTGGCAAGATTTGAAATCACTCTAGTGCAGTTTGCATCTTTGTAACTGAACATGTTATAACATCAATATTAACAGTAAAAAAATGGACTTTGTATGTGTAGTATAAGCAAGTTCAAGTGATTTTGCGAATCTGCTTTCCTTTGGTTATGCCTAAGATTTCACAATCATTTTGTATTTAGTTTAGAAACTGAAAAATGAAGAGAGTTGCCTTTCCTTTTGTTATACATGCAGCCATGTGCTTGACGCCACCTGATGCGTGCGTTTTGTGCTCCTATCTGCTTGTCATGAAGAAATCTGCTGCTGTGATAGGAGGACGACGAGGCGAGTGGCTGCTCCGACCCTGCTACTGCCCACACGATAGAAGGTCCTCTCTCTCTCTCCCTCTCTCTCTCTCTCGTTTTTTATTCCTCTCTCCGATGAGAGTTTGGTGCAACCTACCTCATAGTTGTACCCTTGGTAGAGTGATTTGTTTGACATGTTGTTGATCTGAAGTAAAACCACTTAATCATCCTCTTCCTTTTTAAAACAAACCAGTCTTGTCATTGTTTCCCCGTGTATGGTAATTTGAAGAAAGAACAACGTTATTCCTGTCTGGGATTGTGATCTGTTGGGGACTTGAACACTGCTCTGTTCTTCAAAATTACAGCGTGTTTGCTCCTAGTGCTCAATTATATTCTGTCCTAGATCGTTATCCACCTAGACCGTTGATCTGCATAATGCAGACTTTCATTGTAATATGTAAAATGCGTATGATATGTTTTGAATATGATCGATGGTAAACTTACTGACTTACTTATTCCTGAGTTCTATCTTGATGCTTTTTGTTACAAGTGTTAAGCAGGAATTGATAGGGATGTCATATGATTTTGTTTAATCTTTGCTAATGTGAATTGTGAAATGTTGGTTAAACTTAATATGATCATCACCAAACTCTCTACCTCAGTTCTGTTTTAGTAGTGACGCAAACTGCTTACAGCATATAGGCTGCAGTATGTGGAGTCCTAAGTCCAAAAAAGAGGTCTGGACACATTTATTATTATAGTTATTACTTGGTAAATTTAGTAAGAACAAGTAAGAACTAGTAAGAGTTAAATCAACTGTGTGGGCAGCATTAACATAGGTGCTCCTGTGTCATGCTGCTACGTACTTGGTAGTTTGACCTTCTCCACCGATTAGTGAGCTCCGCCATCGAACGTAGCTCCTGTGCTGTGTTGCTATTCTAGCCAAAGGTTTTCTCTCAATTTATGCACTTTTCCGTTGAGTGCCTTTGTTTTAAACTATGAGATATGCCTATGTTTAATTCTGAAATCTCAATGCAATTTTATGTTGTTGCAAAAGGTAATTTCGGGAAAATTTCCATTGCTGCAGGATAATGAGATGTTGAAGCGGCAGACGGAATCCATGACACCGAAGTGCAATTGCGGCAGATTATCTCTATTTTTCCTTTTCATTTTTCTTATTATTGGAGTGAGAACAGGTAGAACGAGGAACTGTGTGATAGTAGATACAAAGAAACTTATGTTTGCAATTGTTAATGACATACATACTTGCATGTTGTTTGAAGTGGTCAATCGTGAGTACCAATGCATAATGATGGGGTTTTGGCTCATTTATTGGCTTCGGTGTCCAGTTAACCATGAAGTAGGACCCATGTCAATTATGTATGCTCTTACTGGATGTGTTCTAATGCTGGTGTAATAATGTGTAGGTTTATTTTTTTTTAATTTCTAATAAGTTAGTAGTGGCGTGGGGAGGAAATTGAGCGCTACTAGTATAAATGATACTAGTAGCGTTGGTTGTTAACCCACGCTACTGCTATTTCATTAGTAGTAGCGCGTGTATGTAATAGCACCAGCGTGGGTGGCACATGCTACTACTAACAAAGTTAGTAGTAGCGTGGGTTTAACCCACGCTACTACTAACTATTAGCTGTAGCGCCTAATTGGTAGCGCGCGTGCCCGCGCTGCTGATAGGCCTAAAACCCGAGCTGCTGATAGGCTTTTCCCTAGTAGTGATAGTATGTTGATGCTGCTCCCACCATCTATCAGCACGCGGGAGAAACGGGCGGCTCGCCTTTCTGTTGCGAGGGTGGCATCCAAAACCAATGCGTAAGAGTCGGGAGACGGCATCACCTCTGGGTGATCAGTCCGGCTCCAGCTGATAGGCCTTTCTGACCAGTGCATGAACTCGGGGTTGTTGGAGGCAACTGCGTTGACTTCTTGATGTTGTTGGCGCCGGCCATGCCCATCTTCTGGTAGGCTCGTAAAGATGACGTAGGCGGCATGCTCATCGGAGAATTCGTCTTGAACACCCCCGACTGCCGGTCGGGCAGCCGGCTGCGGAGGGGCCGGAGGCGGCTAACCAGCAGGCGGAGGCGGCGCTATCCCCTCGCCCTTGGAGACCCGCGTGAGCCAGTGGCATTTTCGGGTTGTGTGGTTTGAAGGCTTCGCGCCGCTGTGAAACTTGTAGGGGGCATCAAGTGCTTGCTCGTAGGAGAAAGTCGGCTGCCAAGCCAGCCTGCTACCCCTCTGCTTCTTGGGCGTGGGCCGCCCTTCGGGTTGTTCGCCTTCGACCGTGGCCACCTGTCGACTGGTGGAAGGCGGCGGGGGAGCCTTGCACTTCTGGTCGTTCTGGTATGGGCGTCGGCTGGATTCTCCTGCCGGCGTCTTAGGACTCGGAGCGAGCATCTTCCCGAAGGCATCTACTTGGAGCTTGGTCTTCATTGAGGAATCGGCCGTGGCGTATTTATCAGCTATGATTAGCAGCTCGTCAAGGGTAGTCGGCTCATCGCAGAGGAGCCGGTGCTTCAGGAGGGTGCCCTCTCGACACCCGGCGGTGAAGTACTCTATAGCTTGAACCTTATGCACCCCCTCGCAGGAAATGCGGAGCTCGGCCCAACGCGTGAGGTAGTCACGAGTCGATACGTTGGGCCATTGGACACACAAGGAGAGCTGTCGGGGCTTGGGAGCCCGCTTGTAGGTGCTGGTGAAGTTACGGATGAAGCCTTCAGTGAAGTCTAGCCAGCTGTTGACACTGTAAGTCTTGAGGCTGTTGAGCCAGGTGCGCGCCGTGCCTTGGAGCATGAGGGGCACATATTTTACGGTAACACGCCTGTTGCCGTTTGCGATGCTAACCGCGGTGGAGTAGTCGATCAACCAATCCTCCGGCTTCACAGAGCCGTTGTACTTCGGCGTGTCTCTTGGGAGCGAGAACCCTTTGGGGAAGGGCTCGTCGCGGATGCGGGGGCCGAAGCAAGGTGGCCGACATCATCTTCTTCTTCCAGGGCCAGGGATCGCGCAAGGCGGTCGATCCGGTGGCGGGCATCATTCTCGCCGACTCCTTCGCGGCGACCTAGCCGGCCGCTGAGAGTCGGATGCGTGACAGGCGGTGGGGTAGGGTATCTCTCCCCACGAGGCGGGGGAGGAGGGGGTTGCCCCGCCATTCCACGGCTCGAGGGCGGCCCTCTGTGTCACGCTCGATGGAGATTCGAGTCCGGCAGCGGCTGGCAGCCGGCTCCTTTTCTTTTCTTGCGCGGGTGTGGCCCGCAGTCGGTGTTCGGGACGTCGCGCCATGCTCTCGGTGCGGGGGAGGACTCTCGGCGCGGGCACCGGCTTCATGTCGCTCTGTGGCCGCGTCGATAAGCTGCTGGATGCGCCTGGTCATGTAGGGGAGCTCGTCAGGCCCCAGCCCATTCAACTCGTCTGCGGCCGCCTGGGCGGTGCACAAGTTCTCGAGAGGCGTGGCGTAGACTGGGTGGTCTGCTCCCAGCATGTCGGCGATAGCCGCGCCGTGCTTCTTGACGATGCCGACGCGGCTCGGCCCGTCGGGAGGCGGTGTGCTGAAGGCGGCACAGTCGACCTCGTGCTGGTGAGCCTCGGTGAGGCGTCTCTTGGTGGCTAGCTTCTGGCCCACCGCAACGAGGGCGAGGTGGCGCGCCTCCAATGTCTTGGCGTCTGGGTCGGCCGGGACGGGGGCGGACAAGTCGTGCAACGCCATCTGCAGGGCGTCGTGTGCATTTTCGCCAGAGGCGGCGCCGTGGCTGATGACCAGTACCTCGGTGATGGCACTGCTACTGCTGTTGGCTCGAGGGAGAGGGTCATTGATGATTACCACGTTGGTGGGGAAGGCGTCAAGTGATGCCGTGTCGGAATCGACAAGCATCGGGTCGGTGGAGCCAACTCGCCGGAGACGTGGAGTTGGTCGAGGAGGCTGACGAGGTGGCTTTCGGGGGCAGCCTGTGCCCGCGTCGGATGCGGGCTCATCGGAGATGCGAGCCTCTCCAAGAAGATCGGTGAGGCAGCTCGCCACGCATGCGTCATCGACGCCTTGCAGCGCGTCGGGGCAAGCGCCATCGGGCGAGCCGGGCTGGCTACGCACGCTGGGGAGGAAAAGGGTTCCCATCCAGAGCAGGTCTCCGGACGACGGTGCACCTGGCCCCATGGTGGGCGCCAAATGTCGGGTGGTTGGTGCGACATATGCCACCGGGTGGCTTATCATTGTGGTATCCAATAAAACATCGCCGATGCCTGGAAACGGGATAAGGCAAAGACATGCACGCCGGCGAATCTTACCCAGCTTCAGGGCTCTCCGTGGAGACAACACCCCTACTGCTGCTCTGCGGGGTCTCCGCATGGTCACTAGATTGGCAAGTAGCTACAAGAGGCTCCTTGAGCTGTTTGGTGAAAGGATAAAGAGGGGCAAGGCCTGCCCGCTCCTCCTCTCACTGCGGTGTCTAAAAACTATCAAAGTGAGATCTCCCCCTGCATGGGTGCCCTGGGGGTTTATATAGGCCTAACCCCATGGGTACAATGGTAATCCGGCTGGGCGCGGGCCCCAGCCGTCTGTGTCTACGCTGGTCGGCTTCTTCACCGACCGATGGGCCCGCCGCTTGGTAGGCCCCGTCGGCTGCCAGCCCTCTGGTCGACAGGCCGGCCCCACCGCTCAGGAGTTTTGTCGGAGGCTGGTTACTGTTGCCTTGCCTCTAGTGATGAGGGCTTTGTCGTGGTAAGCATGGCTACAGTGTCGTCGCGAGGTGGCTCATCACTCTAGCCTTACCTTGTCTTATCTCCTTAATGAGGCACCTCCTTCGAGGGAGAGAGCCGGCCGGCTATTGGGAGCCGGCCGCACCCCAGGCCGACTGCGGGAAGCCTGGCCGCCTTTGGGGTCTCCCTGACTGAGGGGCCCCGCCACCCACGGGTCATACTGACCGCTCGCCGTGGGTGATGTCACGATCAGCGTGGCAACAGTGCTGCGCCGGACGGGTGATGGCCGCCCCGTACGACGCACTGTGGCCATGTGTGCCCCGGAATTCGGGGGTGGCAGGCTTCACTGTAGCCACGCCCCGTCTTTTCATCGTTATGTGGGTGCAGACTCTAAGGGCACGGTCTTGGCCACCTGCTGAGGGCCGGCTCCTGGGAGTCGGCCTTCTCATGGCCGGCTTCTTGGAGTCGGCCTTCTCGTGGTCTTGTTTCTCAAGGATTTCAGGGTTGTGCCGCCTTTGCGCAACGGCTGGGGGAAGGCAGCCCCACGTCTTGGACGCTTGGAGGCTCGATTGGCCTATAATTTTTCTGAAGTACCAAGGGAAGCCGGCTAGGCTACCCGTGGTCATTTACTCCGACAATCACGTATGGATTTGATGGTAAGATTTGTGTAAGTTGGATGTCATATTATTTCTCTAACATGTGGTCAAAGTTAGCCTCCAAAACGCATTTTATACCCTATATGGCTTGAGGGAGTACATGCATTGCCGAGGTTTCTCTTAATCCTTGCATGCAACATTTTTTTAAGCTTGAAATGTGAACATGTGAATGGGAGGGACCACTACAACCCTTCCAAAAGAACTATAGTACTAATGTTATCGTACTCCCTCCGTTCATCATCTCACATGCTCAGTTTTTTCATTTGATAAGAGGCAAACCATGTGGGGCCTACCTTAGAGGCAAGGCTCTATACACTGGAGATGCTCTGTACGTATTACTTTTGATGTGTCCCGTCAACTCACAGACGAGGATAAACTTGTTTAGTACGCCGTCTCGCCCACCCATGGGCGCGGTGGCTCGTAGGATGAGGTGAAGCTTGCTTACTAGTACGCCTTGCACCCGCTCCCTCGCCCACGCACGTGGTGGCTCGCAGGACGAGAAGAAAATTTTACTACTCCCTCCGTTTACTCCTCGTCCCTACCTTGGTTAGAGAGATTATCATATTGTGTGAAATATGTCTTTTAGTATAGTAGTAGAGTGGTATACATAGGAGTAATACTACAGCAATTTCCTTGGAGTCCGCGGTGCAGCAAGCTACCCTAGGCTATGTTACTACTCCCTACTTTCTGGTTTATGGCTCAGTTTCAAAATCTGTCCAACCAAGGTAGACGGTGAGTGGTTGAATTAATTTCGTAGTTTGCACAAGTAATTAGTACGCTCCTTTTTCTCAAGAAGTTATGTTTACCGATGCATTAATTAGAATGAATGCATGCTTGAATACTAAATTTCCATGAACTTCTACATGCATTGGTGAGTTTTCTCTTGACACTACATGCAACGGGTGATTTAATGCACCTCGAAATCCAAACATGTGATGGTACTAGTACTATTAGCTAGAATTGAGACTTATAAAATAGAAAAATGATTTCTTTTAGATGAGCCCTATAAACTGGAAAGGAGGGAGTAGTAAGTAGTACCACCTCCATAGTGGGTACGCACTCGTATAAAATCGAATTTCCCAAAACTAAGTCGCTCAACATTTATTTGCTTGATTCCCTTCCTGCCTCGTTGCCTCGAACATACTATGCCAAACTCCCCTGCCCGCCGTGCGGGAAAAGACACGCCCTCGCCTTTTTTAGTCCAGGTTTGTATCGATGGATCGCGCGAAGCAGCAAAAACCAAGCCGTGTCTTGTACTCCTCCGCCGACGCTCATTTTCAAGAATTATGTACTTCCTCTCGCCGACATGTGGGACATATAGCAACTAGGTCGATGTGTCATGCACGAAATAACAGTGCAGAACAGCAAGGGGGACGCACCCCATTTGTACTGCCCTAGTAGTAGTAATGAGCAATGAGATGTCAAATCACAATGCCGCACCTTTCCAGAAGGACAAAGCAACCATTATTTCACACTTCGCTGATTCCGCTTCGCCATCATCTCGTTCAAGAAAACCATGTATTGCTTCTGCCATTGTTCTGCGTCAAGAGGGACGCGCATCACCTTGGTACATCATGACACACGGGACCACATGACAGGCCTTGCTCCCCCGCCCACCGCTCGGTAAAATCACCTCATTTTTACTACTTCCTCTGTATCGGTTTACAGGGCATGCACGTCGTTCTAGGTTGAGAATTTAGCTAGCTATATATGTGATGAACAGAGTATATGTTTAGAAACTACATCTGCTTAAGAATCTAATGATATACTTTTTGTGATATAGTAACTCATGTTTAGTTAGTCAAATGGATGACCTAGAACTACATGCACGCCCTATAAACCGAGATGCAAGGAGTAGTATCTTTTAAGATCAATGTAGTCGGGATTCACCAAGGAGCAAAACCAAGTGGTAGGATGCTCCTGTTGTGTTGGCGTAGCAACTCAAGTAGGGTCGGTCCGCACACGAAATGGCAACACACTTAAAAGGACCCCTTTGGCCGACATGTGGCTCATCCACCGCCTTGATCCATGTGCGATGCACCAAATTACAGTTTGGAGTAGCAGTTGGACTTCGAGGTACCCCGGTCGTAGCGCCGTAGTAGTAGTAAATGAGCGATGATGGGTCAAATCACAAAGCCCCACCTTCCCCGAATTAAGTTGGATGGACGAAGCAACCATCCTTTCACTCTAGAGCGGAAGAGCATAGAGAAAAGAGAAAACCAATGATGTGTGCGACAGCTACCTAGGGCACCCTAGGGTAGGAGCCTCCACTACAAATCCTTTTTTTGAAAGTGCCTCCACTACAAATATTCTTCTCCCTCGTTCTCATGAAGAAAACTGATGATGCGTGTGGTGGTAGGGTTTGTAGGAGTACTACGGCGTGCGGGGCCACATCGTAGTAAACGGGAGAGGAATTTAGTTCGAGTCGATGCCTTAATGTGTGGGCTGCTTGGTTTTACAGGAACGAGGAAGCATCTTGGGTTCGGGGACCAGTGGAGATATACGTAATAAAAATTGTGGATGTAGGTTCGACCGAAAGGCAATGATGCATGGACCCTGCATTTTGATATACCCGCGGCCATGTGAAATTTGCTACTCTACTCAAAATAATGCATAATAGTTCGTCCAAAAACATCCATAACTAATAGGAAGTGAATGTATGCTTAAAATGAAAATATAATACTCCATCCGTCTAGTTGTATAAGTCATCTTAGGTTTTTTGCTAGCTAATAGCATTCCGTGCAATGAATTAACCACTGCATGTCATGTTTGTCAGCCGGCAGGAGCCAAAGTGCTGACATTTTATTGTATAATGACCCGCGTGTTAACTTATGAATCTATGTAAAATTCATTACTAGTTGTAGTATTTCGATAATAGAGATCAGGTTGGCGGCTTGGCGGCCCGGCGTGACAAACAAGATGGAGTTTCTAGATGGTCATCGGAGTTGAGCCGACCTGGAAGAACATCCATGAAGGAGCCATACTATTTCACAATATATGTTTTACTTGTGATTGTTATGCTTCTTTGTTTCTATGCATGTTAGAATGGTAGAAATATCCCTCATGAATATCAAGTAAATTGCCATTCCTGATGTTGCACCTTCGCACGTCAAGTATGTCTAGTAGTGGGCTCATAAAATTGGGGTGCTGCTAAGTGTCCTTGAACTGAAGGGTTCGTGTCGGACACGGGCATGCTCTGCATTAGGTTAACTTGACAAGGCTATCTAAATGGTTTTGGGCCTTGTGGCAAAAGAGGTCGGGAGCCGGGGTATGAGATACCTACCCGACCGACAGGAGTCGTATAGAGATACGATTAGTAAGGAGTTGCTTACCGGATATGCATGTAGTCTAGCAGTGATGCTAAACCTCACTAGTCACATGTGCTAGTCGGATCCTGAATCACTGAGAGTTTGCGGAGGGATGTTGACTTCAGTGGGAGTATTTCTGTTTAAGGCTACAATTACTCTACATAAACACATTGCTTAGCGATTGCATATTTTTCTGTTCTAGATCAATGGCACCACCTGCTCAACCCAACTTTGCATTGAAATCAATTCTGGAAAAGGATAAACTGAATGGAACAAACTTTACTACCTGGTATAGAAATTTGAGAATTGTTCTCAAGCATGATAAAAAGGAACATGTTCTAGAGGATCCGATTCCAAAGGAACATGCCGATAATGCTACTACCACAACCAAGAATGCCTAGCAAAAACTCGTTGATGAATCAAACGAGATCAGCTGCCTCTTGCTGGCTTGTATGGAGCCCGATTTGCAGCAGCATTTCGAAGATGTTGGGGCTTTCGATATGATCGAGAGTCTCAATATCATGTTTCAGGTGCAGGCTAGGACCGAAAGGTTCAACGTCTGGCGATCCTTGATGGATTGTAAGCTGGAGGAAGGTGATCCACTGAGCCCGCATGTGATCAAGATGATCGGATATGTGCAAGCTTTGGATCAGTTGGGCTTTCCGCTCTTGGATGAGCTGGCTACTGATGCAGTTCTAAGTTTTCTTCCGCCCAACTATGGGACATTCATCTCGAACTATCATATGCATGGCATGGATAAGAAGCTCACTGAATTGCATGGGATGCTCAAAGTGGTAGAGCAGGACATTAAGAAAGGCACGCATCAAGTGTTGATGGTGCAGAAATCGGCTAAGTTCAAGAAGAGTTGGTCCAAGAAAAAGGCTAACGCAAAGGTCACGGAGACGGTAACCTGCGCCGCTGCGCCGAAGTCTGGACCGGACTCGAAGACCATTTGCTATCATTGCAAGGAAACTGGTCACTGGAAGAGGAACTGTAGCAAGTGGCTTGCAGAGCATGGCAAGAAGGCCGGGAATGCTGCTTCAGGCAAAGGTACACTTGTTGCATATGTTATAGACATTTACCTTGCTGACATGCCTAGTAGCTCTTGGGTATTTGATACCAGATCGGTTGTTCAAATTTGCAACTCGATGCAGGGGCTGGTAAGAACTAGGCGTGTGGCACAAGGGGAGATTGACATCAGGGTCGGCAACAAAGCAAGAGTTACTGCGTTGGAAGTCGGCACGATGTAGCTCCAGCTTCCTTCTGGATTTATTTTGGAATTAAATAATTGTTATTAAATTCCTGCACTTAGTTGGTCCACGGCTATGCACCCATTGTTCATGGGTTATTTATATTGAATCTAGAATAGGAACCGGTCTATAACGTGAATGTCAAGAGGCATAAGCCTAATGAGATAAATCCCACATAATTCTGGCTTTGCCGACTTGGACACATTAGTCTGAAACGCATGAAGAAGCTCCATGATGATGGACTCCTAACTTCGTTTGACTTTGGGTCGTTCGAGACATGAGAATCAGGCTTGCTCAGCAAGATGACTAAGTCTCCTTTTGCAAAGAGTTGCGAGAGGGCATCCGAGCTATTGGAACTTATACATAGTGATGTGTGTGGTCCAATGAGCACAACTACCAGAGGTGGCTATCAGTACTTTGTAACTTTTACCGACGACTTGAGTAGATATGGATATATCTATTTGATGAGGCACAAGTCAGAAACTTTTGAAAAGTTCAAAGAGTTTCAGAACAAGGTTGAGCATCAGCTCGGCAAGACTATAAAGTTTCTACGATCTGATCATGGAGGTGAGTACATGAGCCAGGAGTTTGATGATCATCTGATAAGCCGAGGTATAGTACCTCAGCTCACACCTCTGGGTACGCCACAGAGAAATGACGAGTCGAAACAGAGGAATAGGACCTTCTTGGACATGGTCCGGTCTATGATGAGCAATTCGGATTTACCCTTGTCATTCTGAGGATACGCTCTAGAAACTGCAGCTTTCACACTTAATAGGGTACCATCAAAATCCATAGACAAGACACCACATGAGATGTGGACCGGGAAGAGTCCTAGTTTGTCTTTTCTAAAGATTTGGGGTTGTGAAGCATTTGTCAAGAAACTTATGCCAGATAAGCTTACACCCAAGTCGGATAAATGCATATTCATGGGATATCCGAGGGAAACCTTGGGATATATCTACTACAACCGGGAAGAGAACAAAGTGTTTGTTGCTCGGAACGGGGTTTTCCTTGAGAAAGAGTTTCTCAGTCGGGAGGCTAGTGGGAGGACGGTCCTACTTGAAGAAATTCGAGGACCACTCGGGGACGGCTCGGCTGGTGATGAGATCATACCAGAGTCACCCAGGGAACCCGTAGTGGAAGTGGCACCGAAACCAAGGAGGTCGGAAAGATTGGGCAGAGTGCATGATGTATTGTTGCTAGAAAGTGATCAGCCGGCCACGTATGCGGAAGCGATGGTGAGCCCAGATTCGGAGGCATGGCTGGAGGCCATGAGATTCGAGTTAAAGTCCATGGATGAGAATAAAGTTTGGGACTTGGTTGATCCGCCGCTTGGCGTAACAGCCATTGGTTGCAAATGGGTCTTTAAGAAGAAAACCGATGTGGATGGAAATGTTCAGATCCACAAAGCTCGGCTTTTTGCTAATGGTTATGGACAAGTTCAAGGAATTGACTACGACGAGACTTACTCGCCGGTAGCGATGCTGAAGTCGGTGAGGATCGCACTAGCTATAGCTGCATATTTCGATTACGAGATATGGCAGATAGATGTTAAGACGGCTTTCCTTCACGGAAATTTAACTGAGGACGTCTATATGATACAGCCTAAGGGTTTTGTCGATCCGACTAGCACTAGTAAGGTATGCAAGCTCAAGAGATCTGATACGTCTCCAACGTAGCAATAATTTTTGATTGCCCCATGCTATATTACCTACTGTTTTGTACATTATTGGGCTTTATTATCCACTTTTATATTATTTTTGGGACTAACTTATTAACCAGAGGCCCAGCCCAGAATTGCTATTTTTTGCCTGTTTTAGGGTTTCGAAGAAAAGGAATATCAAACGGAGTCTAAATGGAATGAAACCTTCGGGAACATGATTTTCTCACCGAATACAACTTAGGAGACTTGGACCCTACGTCAAGCCAATTAACAGGAGGCCACGAGGTAGGGGGGCGTGCCTGCCCCCCCCCTAGGCGCGCCCTCCACCCTCGTGGGGCCCCTGTTGCTCCACCGACGTACTTCTTCCTCCTATATATATCCACTTACCCCCAAACGATCAGAGACGGAGCCAAAAACGTAATTCCACCACCGCAACTTTCTGTATCCACGAGATCCCATCTTGGGGCCTGTTTCGGAGCTCCGCCAGAGGGGGCATCCATCACGGAGGGCTTCTATATCATCATCAAAGCCCCTCCGATGAAGTATGAGTAGTTTACTTCAGACCTACGGGTCCATAGTTAGTAGCTAGATGGCTTCTTCTCTCTTTTTGGATCTCAATACAATGTTCTCCGCCTCTCTCGTGGAGATCTATTCGATGTAATCTTCTATTTGCGGTGTGTTTGTTGAGACCGATGAATTGTGGGTTTATGATCCAGTCTATCTATGAATAATATTTGAATCTTCTCTGAATTCTTTTATGTATGATTGGTTATCTTTGCAAGTCTCTTCGAATTATCAGTTTGGTTTAGCCCACTAGATTGGTTTTTCTTGCCATGGTAGAAGTTCTTAGCTTTGGGTTCGATCTTGCGGTGTCCTTTCCCAGTGACAGAAGGGGCAGCAAGGCACGTATTGTATTGTTGCCATCGAGGATAACAAGATGGGGTTTTTATCATATTGCATGAAACTATCCCTCTACATCAGGTCATCTTGCTTAAGGCGTTACTCTGTTTTTAACTTAATACTCTAGATGCATGCTGGATAGAGGTCGATGAGTGGAGTAATAGTAGTAGATGCAGGCAGGAGTCGGTCTACTTGTCTCGGACGTGATGCCTATATACATGATCATACCTAGATATTCTCATAACTATGCTCAATTCTGCCAATTGCTCAACAGTAATTTGTTCACCCACCGTAGAATACTTATGCTCTTGAGAGAAGCCACTAGTGGAACCTATGGCCCCCAGGTCTCTTTCTCATTATATCAATCTTCATAACTTTATTATTGCTTTGCTTTTTTACTTTGCCTTTTACTTTTCACTTTGCATCTCTATACCAAAAATATTATTTATAATCTCTATCAGATCTCACTTTCGTAAGTGACCGTGAAGGGATTGACAACCCCTAAGCATGTTGGTTGCGTTGACCTATTGTTTTTGTGTAGGTATGAGGGACTCGCGCGTAGCCTCCTACTAGATTGATACCTTGGTTCTCAAAAACTGAGGGAAATACTTCAGCTACTTTGCTGCATCATCATCTCCTCTTCGGGAAATCCAACGCAGTGCTCAAGAGGTAGCAAGAAGAATTTCTGGTGCTGTTGCCAGGGAGTCTTCCCAAAAGTCAACATACCAAGTACCCATCACAATCCCTATCTCACGCATTACATTATTTGCCATTTGCCTCTCGTTTTCCTCTCCCCCACTTCACCCTTGTCGTTTTATTCGCCGTCTCTCTCTCTATCCTCCCTCTCTTTCTCTTTTTGCCTCTTTTTGCCCGTTTGCCTTTTGTTTGCTCGTGTGTTGGATTGCTTATTTTTCACGATGGCTCAAGATAATACCAAATTGTGTGACTTCACCAATACCAACAATAATGATTTCCTTAGCACTCCGATTACTCCTCTTACCGATGCTAAATCTTGTGAAATTAATGTTGCTTTGCTGAATCTTGTCGTGAAAGAACCGTTCTCCGGCCTTCCTAGTGAAGATGCCGCTACCCATCTTAATAGCTTCGTTGATTTGTGTGACATGCAAAAGAAGAAAGATGTCGATAATGATATTGTTAAATTGAAGCTATTTCCTTTTTCGCTTAGAGATCGTGCTAAAGCTTGGTTTTCATCTTTGCCTAAAAATAGTATTGATTCATGGAACAAGTGCAAAGATGCTTTTATCTCTAAGTATTTTCCTCCTGCTAAAATCATCTCTTAGAAATGATATTATGAACTTTAAGCAACTTGATCATGAACATGTTGCACAAGCTTGGGTGAGAATGAAATTAATGATATGTAATTGCCCTACTCATGGTTAAAATTTGTGGATGATTATACAAACATTTTATGCCGGATTGAATTTTGCTTCTAGAAATATTTTAGATTCGGTCGCGGGAGGCACTTTTATGGAAATCACTTTAGGAGATGCTACTAAACTCCTAGATAATATTATGGTTAATTATTCTCAATGGCACACTGAAAGATCCACTAATAAAAAAGTGCATGCGATAGAAGAAATTAATGTTTTGATTGGAAAGATGGATGACCTATGAAATTATTTGCTACTAAGAGTGTTTCTTCTGATCCTAATGATATGCCTTTGTCTACTTTGATTGAGAATAATAATGAATCTATGGATGTGAATTTTGTTGGTAGGAATAATTTTGGTAACAACGCGTATAGAGGGAATTTTAATCCTAGGCCTTATCCTAGTAATATTTCTAATAATTAAGGTAATTCCTACAAAAATTCTTATGGAAATTATAATAAGATGCCCTCTGATTTTGAATCTAATATTAAAGAATTTATTTCTTTGCAAAAGAATTTTAATGCTCTGATTGAAGAAAAATTGCTTAAGATTGATAATTTGGCTAGGAACATTGATAGAATTTCTCTTGTTGTTGATTCTTTAAAGCTTATATCTATTCCTCCTAAGCATGATATCAATGAGTCTCTCAAAGCCATGAGAATTTCCATTGATGAGTGCAAGGAAAGAACCGCTAGGACGCGTGCTATGAAAGATGCCTTTATTAAAGCGTGTTCTTCTAGTTCCTATGAAAATAATGATGGAGATCTAAAAGTTATTGATGTGTCCCCTATTAAATCTTTTTTTGCAATATTAATCTTGATAATGATGGGACTGAATATGATCCACCTTTACCTAGAAGGCGTTCTAAAAATTCGGAGTATTTAGATCTTGATGGTGAAATTGATAAAAGTGGGATTAAAAGAAATAAAACCCTAGATGATGCTAAACCCACTATATTGGATTTCAAGGAATTTAATTATGAAAACTGCTCTTTATTTGATTGTATTTCCTTGTGGCAATCCGTGCTAAATTCTCCTCATGCTTATAGTCAAAATAAAGCCTTTACCAAACATATCGTTGATGCCTTGATGCAATCTTATGAAGAAAAACTTGAGTTGAAAGTTTCTATCCCTAGAAAACTTTATGATGAGTGGGAACCTACTATTAAAATTAAAATTAAATATTATGAGTTTTATGCGTTGTGTGATTTGGGTGCTAGTATCTCTACTATTCCCAAAACCTTGTGTGATTTGCTAGATTTCCGTGATTTTGATGATTTCTCTCTAAACTTGCATCTTGCAGATTCCACTATTAAGAAACCTATGGGAATAATTAATGATGTTATTATTGTTGCAAATAGGAATTATGTGCCCGTAGATGTTATCGTTCTTGATATAGATTGCAATCCTTCTTGCCCTATTATTCTCGGTAGACCTTTCCTTAGAACGGTTGGTGCAATTATTGATATGAAGGAAGGGAATATTAGATTTCAATTTCCATTCAAAAGGGCATGGAACACTTCCCTAGAAAGAAAAAAAATTGTCATATGAATCTATCATGAGAGCTACTTATGGATTACCTACCAATGATGGCAATACCTAGATCTATTCTTGCTTGTTATGCCTAGCTAGGTGCGTTAAACGATAGCGCTTGTTGGGAGGCAACCCAATTTTTATTTTATTCCTTGCTTTTTGATCCTGTTTAGTAATAAATAATTTATTTAGCCTCTGTTTTGGTTGTGTTTAATTAGTGTTTGTGCCAAGTATAACCGTTGGGAAGACTTGGGGAAAGTCTTGTTGAAGTTGCTGTAAAAAAACAGAAACTTTAGCGCTCACGAGAACTGCTGTCATTTTTATTTGGAGAGTGCTATTTAGTTAATTATTTTTTCAGATGATTAATAGATAAATTTCTCACGTCCAGCAATTTACTTTAGAATTTTTTGGGTTCCAAATCTTGCGCTAGCTACAGATTACTACAGACTGTTCTGTTTTTCACAGATTCTGTTTTTCGTGTGTTGTTTGCTTATTTTGATGAATCTATGGCTAGTAAAATAGTTAATAAACCATAGAGAAGTTGGAATACAGTAGGTATAACACCAATATAAATAAATAATGAGTTAATTACAGTACCTTGAAGTGATCTTTTGTTTTCTTTTGCTAACGGAGCTCACGAGATTTTCTACTTTAAGTTTTGTGTTGTGAAGTTTTCAAGTTTTGGGTAAAGATTTGATGGATTATGGAACAAGGAGTGGCAAGAGCCTAAGCTTGGGGATGCCCATGGCACCCCCAAGATAATCTAAGGAGACCTAAAAGCCAAAGCTTGGGGATGCCCGGAAGGCATCCCCTCTTTCGTCTACTTCCATCGGTAACTTTACTTGGAGCTATATTTTTATTCACCACATGATATGTGTTTTGCTTGGAGCGTCTTCTATGATTTGAGTCTTTGCTTGTTAGTCTACCACAATTATCCTTGCTGTACACACCTTTTGAGAGAGCCATACATAATTTGGAATTTCATAGAATACTCTATGTGCTTCACTTATATCTTTTGAGCTCTATAGTTTTACTGTAGTGCTTCACTTATATCTTTTGAGTTTTATAATTTTGCTCTAGTGCTTCACTTATATATTTTAGAGAACGGTGGTGGATTTGGTTTATAGAAACTATTGATCTCTCATGCTTAACTTAGATTATTTTGAGAGTCTTAATAGCATGGTAATTTGCTTAAAATCCTAATATGCTTGGTATGCAAGATTAATAATAAAACTTTTTTATGAGTGTGTTGAATACTGAGAGAAGTTTGATGCTTGATGATTGTTTTGAGACATGGAGGTAATAATATCAAAGTCATGCTAGTTGAGTAGTTTTGAAATTGGAAAATACTTGTGTTGAGGTTTGCAAGTCCCATAGCATGCACGTATGGTAAATGTTATGCAACAAATTTGAAACATGAGGTGTTATTTGATTGTCTTCCTTATGAGTGGCAGTCGGGGACGAGCGATGGTCTTTTCCTACCAATCTATCCCTCTAGGAGCATGCGTGTAGTGCCGAGGTTTTTGATGACTTGTAGATTTTTGCAATAAGTATGTGAGTTCTTTATGACTAATGTTGAGTCCATGGATTATACGCACTCTCACCCTTCCATCCTTGCTAGCCTCTGCGGTACCGTGCATTGCCCTTTCTCACATTGAGAGTTGGCGCAAACTTCGCCAGTGAATCCAAACCCCGTGATATGATACGCTCTTTCACACATAAACCTCCTTATATCTTCCTCAAAGCAGCCACCATACTTACCTATTATGGCATTTCCATAGCCATTCCGAGATATATTGCCATGCAACTTTCCATCATTCCGTTCATCATGACACATTCATCATTGCCATATTTCTTAGCATGATCATGTAGTTGACATAGTATTTGTGGCAAAGCCACCGTTCATAATTCTTTCATACATGTCACTCTTGGTTCATTGCATATCCCGGTACACCGCCGGAGGCATTCATATAGAGTCATCCTTGTTCTAGTATCGAGTTGTAATCATTGAGTTGTAAATAAATAGAAGTGTGATGATCATCATTATTAGAGCATTGTCCCAAGTGAGGAATAAAAAAAGAAAGGCCATAGAAAAAATAGAAGGCCCCAAAAAAGAGAAAGGCCATAAAAAAGAGAAGGCCCAAAAAAATGAGAGAAAGAGAGAGAAGGGACAATGTTACTATCCTTTTACCACACTTGTGGTTCAAAGTAGCACCATGATCTTCATAGTAGAGAGTCTCTCAGGTTATCACTTTCATATACTAGTGGGAATTTTTCATTATAGAACTTGGCTTGTATATTCCAACAATGGGCCTCGTCAAGTGCCCTGGGTCTTCGTGAGAAAGAAAGTTGGATGCACACCCACTTAGTTTCTTTTGTTGAGCTTTCATACATTTATAGCTCTAGTGCATCTGTTGCATCGCAATCCCTACTCCTTGCATTAACATCAATCGGTGGGCATCTCCATAGCCCATTGATTAGCCTTGTTGATGTGAGACTGTCGGTGTCAAAACCGGCGGATCTCGGGTAGGGGGTCCCGAACTGTGCGTCTAGGCCGGATGGTAACAGGAGGCAAGGGACACGAAGTTTTACCCAGGTTCGGGCCCTCTTGATGGAGGTAAAACCCTACGTCCTGCTTAATTAATATTGAAGATATGGGTGTTACAAGAGTAGATCTACCACGAGATCAGAGAGGCTAAACCCTAGAAGCTAGCCTACGGTATGATTGTATGTTGTGATTGTTGTCCTACGGACTAAAACCCTCCGGTTTATATAGAAACCGGAGAGGGTTAGGGTTACACAAGGTCGGTTACAAAGGAGGAGATATCCATACACGTATTGCCTAGCTTGCCTTCCACGCCAAGTAGAGTCCCATCCGGACACGAGACGAAGTCTTCAATCTTGTGTCTTCATAGTCTAACAGTCCGGCCAATGGAGATAGTCCAGCTGTCTGGAGACCCCCTAATCCAGGACTCCCTTAGTAGCCCCCGAACCAGGCTTCAATGACGACGAGTCCGGCGCGCAGCATTATCCTCAGCATTGCAAGGCGGGTTCCTCTTCAAATTCTGTGTACCTGTCGAAATAATGTCCGGTTCCTTGTGATGGTTTGTACTTCTTGGCTTCTACGCCCAATAATGACTACTTTGCACGTGTCGAGCGAATGTGAAGAGCCAGGGTGTTTTCACATTTACCCCTAGCTATGTAAATGAGCCGTCTATTTAAAAAGACGAGGATTCAGATCCAAATCACATCATCCTCCCTTGCCGAGTCTTCATCAGAGCGTACCCGACAGAGATCCATTCCACCATGGCCGATTGACGCAGCTCCTCCTCTCGCACCTCTAGTTCCAAGCCTGGAGATTAGGAGAGATGTTCCATCCCGCACAGCAAATTGGTGATGCTTCAGTCCAAGGGATTTCTTCCCCCAATGTACCTGGTCCCGGTTCGAGCCGGGCTTGCCACTTATAATGGCGGAGAGCAAGCGGAGAGCCGTCCCAATCCCTCCAAGGGAGAGCAGGTATGCCTTGTCCCTTATCTGGTAAGAGGGCTTGGATTCCCAATCCATCCGTTTCTCCGAGGGCTTCTGGAGTTCTATGGCCTCTAGCTGCACAACCTCACGCCTGCCTCTCTGCTGCATATCGCGGGATTCCTAGCCCTTTGTGAGTTATTTTTGGGCTGTGAGGCTCATTTCGCTCTGTGGAAGAAGCTGTTCTTCCTGGTGCCCCGTTCTAAGAAGGGATCAATATATCAAGTGGGCGGAGCCGAAGTGTGGCGTATCGCCGGGATCCCAAAGAAGACGTCCGAAGACTGGCCTTCAGAATGGTTTTATATAGAAGATGTCCCCCTTCCGGACCCTATTTGGATCGGCCTTCCAGAGTTTGACAACGCCCCTTTGAAGAAGCGTCAGAGCTGGCGTCCACGGAGCCCCCTGGAGGAAGACGACCGGGACATTCTTTATCTGATGAGCCGGATAAGCTCTTTAGCTCGATCCGGATTGACCATGATCGAGGTCATGGCTATATGCATTATGCGGGGGGTGCAGCCGCTCCAGTATAGAGGCCACCCCATGTGGGATTTCAACGAGGAGGATGACGCCACCCGCCACGGCCGCAAAGGGCCGGGATCGGCTGCTGATCTAATAAAGATTGTGTCCACTTTGTAAAAGGGAGAAGAGGAGGAATTCCTCCATGTCAACCCGCAGGGCGGATTCTCCATGTACAATCCTCCGAGCTGGGTAAGCGAAGATTTTTCTCGCCCATCCGTTTCGTATTCCCGTAGTTTAAGTATTCATTCTAGTGATTTCATGCAGGAGCTGCGCCAGGCAGTAAAGGAGATAAACAGCCCTCCCCCACAGCCCGAGGACCCTGGATGGTCCCTTGACCCGGCCTCCCAGGAGGATCCGGACATATCCGTGGAGCTGATCGACAGGGTATTTTAACAAGGGAGTAATGACAATACCTTGGTGGCCATTACGGCCAATTACCCTGGGCTAGTTCCAACCTCACAGGTGACTGAGACCGAAATCTCAGCCCTTAAAAAGGGATCCGTCCTTGTGCTCTTTTTATTGCCGTATAACAGCCGTGTTTTGCACAGGAGGTCCTCGGGGCAGAAGGCCGAGCCCGTGGCAACTAGCCAACATGGGGCCGCTAGGCCAAGCAGGCTGAAAGATCCACAGTCCGGATTGTGGCACCGGCGCAGTAGTATGGTGCGCCATCTTTATTACAAGACATTATTTACAGAGGCATACTAACGCCCATGCCTTCTTTTCAGGAAAAAGAGCGCTCGCCGGACTATACCTGGAGAGGCTACCAATCGCGCCTCCACAAGCCAGGCTCCAAGGCCAGACTCAGAGGTGGGAACGAGTACAAGGTGTGCGCCGGGTGCTCCTCCGACAGAGGATACAGATAGACTGTCCGCCACCCATTCTGAGGTGGAAAGTGCCATGAACCACAGGCATCACCGTACTGTTCTTCGTGACGCTTGTTTCTCCCCAGAGGCATTGGATGCCTTCAACTCGGGAGACGCGCACCTCCGTGCCGCTCAAGATGGTCTAGCCAGAGCCACGGAGCAGTATGTAAAAGACATACGGGTGAGAAAATTTGATGATTATATATATCAGTAGCCCCTGAGACTTGAAACAGTTAGGATAATTGATTTAAGGATCATTTGTTATGTAGGTTCTTACAGAAAAGAATACTCAACTGTCCCAGGAGCTGGAAGAGTGCAAAGCCCAACTTCAGGCCGCACTGTCTGCCGCAGGGGAGCCCAAAGAGACCCTCGCTGGTAACATATCCGTCAAATGATAAGTATCATATTAGAGTGCGGCTTTATATGCAAATCTGACGAAAAAAATTGCAGATGACGCTGGAGTGAATCTGGATAAGCAACAGCTCAAACGCCAGCTGAAGGCTGGTGAGAGCGTGCTTACAAGGGTGAGGTAGGAGAAGAATGATCTCCAAGATGCCAACACCAAGCTGGGCGTGGAACTGAAAGATGTTCGTGCCCAACTGTTGGACTCTGTTAAGGAGAATCGACGGCTTCGGCGCGGCATATTTAGTAAGTTCTTGAACGAACTTAAAAAGAGTTCGGCGGGGAAGCTGGCTGACAGAGTTATGTCTGTAGGTATGTTAACAGGTCGTCCTGCCGAGGAGATGCCTAGTTCGACGGGTGATCTTCTTCCCGAGCTTGCACAGTTGCATGAACGAGTTCGGCAGGTGATGCAAGGCGTTTCCCAGGCCTTGTGGCCATCCGTCTCCCTACCCGAAGGCCTTGGAGAGCTTTTAGAAAAGCTGAAGGGAGCACGGCGGCGCTTCCGATTATGGAAGATATCGGCCTGCCATCAGGGCGCCAGGGAAGCTTGGGCGATGGTGAAGACACGGTACACGAAGGCTGACCCGAACCACATGGCCGAAGTCGGACCTGTTGGGCCTGATGGCAAGGAGATGCCTGTAAATTTAGTGTACGGCCAAGTAGAATTGGCCGCAAAGTATTCCCAACAGGACTGTAGACTATACAGCCTATTGGATGGCATTGAAGAGGAATTCAACCAGTCAAATTGACTATGTAATTGTAATGTGACATATATGATTCCTTCTAGCCGGATTGTAGATCGTTTGTCGTGGCGGACCTTTTCGGTTCAACCTCGGGACCCGACAGTCCGGAGTGTATCTGAATACCCTCTCGGTTATATAAGATCCGGGGCATGCGTGGAGACTAGGCGTAGGGGTCATAGTGCTTTATCAGACAAGTGCCCAACTAGTTATGTTATATTACATGGGTAGTAAGAAACATCTTCCAGAGATAATAGTTCCGTTAAGGGTTCCTTTCCCTGGGTAGGCATGCCATAAAGTGCATGTCCGGACTGCGACAAGAAGCGCAGTAAAAACGTCTGGGGCCATATATGGTTAATAAATAAAAGTCATCTTTTGTTCACCGACCGAATATTCTCTTAAGAACACTAGCTTTCGGCTTCACCCAGTCTGAGGTACACGTCCGGCTGACCTGGTGGTAACAATCGCAGAGCTGCTCCCCTTATGCCCTAGCCGAATTAACGGGAATGTAGGGCATAAATACAAGAGCCAGGCAACCCAGCTTGGCCAAAACATAAGTCATATCGATGCATATAATGGTGAAAAAAGGTACATGCGGAAGTGTAACGCATGTGTTGGGCGTGATGCCCAGGTAAATAATTTAAGCTTCTGTGAAAGAAGCCCCCAGGTGTAGATAGTGCGGCTAGCACCTCCGTAGTGTACAAGTGAGGCACAAGGTGACCCTTGAAGGCCTAGAGGAATAAAAGAAAGAAAGGGAAACAAGACAGATGACGCATATGGAGAAAATGGACAAAGGGAAGGGACTAACATAAAGTCCAGTGCTAGGCGTAGAATCTTTGGAGCCTGGCTGCGTTCCATGGGTTTGGCTCGAGTCGACTAGTCGATGCATCCCGCAGTCGGTATGCTCCGCCGGTCAGAACTTGGTCAATGATGAAGGGACCTTCCCATTTGGGCTCTAGCTTGTTATTTTTCTTATCCGGCAGCCGGAGAACTAGTTCGCCAACGTTATAATTTTTGGCTCGTACTTCTCTGCTTTGGTATCTGCGGGCCTGTTGCTGGTAAAATGCGGAACGGGCTTTGGCTATGTCACGCTCTTCCTCCAAGGTGTCCAGATTGTCCTGCCGATTGAGCTCGGCTTCTCTTTCTTCGTACATGCGCACTCAAGGTGAGTCATGAATTATGTCACAGGGCAGGACTGCCTCTGCGCCTTACACCATAAAAAATGGTGTGTACCCGGTACTACGATTCGGCGTGGTCCGCAGCCCCCAGAGTACGGAGTCGAGCTCCTCTACCCAGTGCGTGTCAGACTCTGTTAAGGATCGCACTAGTCTGGGTTTAATGCCGCTCATTATAAGACCATTTTCTCGTTCGACTTGACCGTTGGTTTGTGGATTGTAGACTGAAGCATAATCGAGCTTGATGCCCATTTTGCTGCACCAGAGTTTTACCTCGTCGGCCGTGAAGTTCGTGCCGTTATCAGTGATGATGCTATGGGGGACGTCGTAGCGATGTACAACCCTGGATATGAAATCTATCACCGGTCCGGATTCGGCTGTTTTAACCGGTTTGGCCTCTATCCATTTGGTGAATTTATCCACCATGACCAATAAGTATTTTTTCTTGTGGGTTCCACCTTTAAGGGGTCCAACCATGTCAAGCCCCCAGACCGCAAAGGGCCATGTAATGGGGATTGTTCGGAGGGCAGTGGGTGGCATATGGCTTTGATTTGCAAAGAGCTGGCAACCGGCGCAACGCTGGACTAAGTCCTATGCGTCTGCCCGGGCCGTTGGCCAATAGAATCCTGTACGGAAGGCCTTGCTCACAAGAGCCCGGGCTGCGGCGTGATGAACGCCGAGTCCGGCAAGAATTTCTGCCAAAAGGTTCCGTCCTTCCTCTTCGGAGATGCACCGTTGAAGGACTCCGGTAGCGCTTTTCTTGTACAATTCTCCCTCGTGGACCCTGTAGGCCTTTGATCGCCGCACTATGCAGCATGCCTCATTTTGGTTCTCCGAGAGTTCCTGTCTAGTTAAGTAGGCCAGGAATGGTTCTGTCCACGGGGCAATAATAGCCATTATTTCGCGGGCTGATTGTGTTATTTCGGTGGCGGAGCCTCCGATTGTGTTAGAGAGTTCGGTATCGGGTATTTTGGCTGGGTCCGGACTGTTGTTACCGGTGTCCCCTTCCCATGCTACGGATGGCTTGAAAAGCCTTTCTAGAAAAATGTTGGGAGGGACCGCGTCACGTTTTGCGCCAATGCGGGCGAGGATATCTGTCGCCTAATTGTTTTCCCGAGCCACATGGTGAAATTCGAGCCCCTCGAACCGGGCTGACATTTTTAGGACAGCATTGCGATAAGCGGCCATTTTTCGATCCTTGGCATCAAATTCTCCATTTATTTGGGATATTGCAAGGTTTGAATTCCCACGCACCTCTAGGCGTTGAATGCCCATGGATACTGCCATCCGGAGACCATGTAGGAGGGCCTCGTATTCGGCTGCATTGTTGGAGTCCGTATACATTATCTGCAGTATGTATTGAACTGTGTCCCCTGTTGGGGACGTCAAAACAACACCGGCCCCCAGACTAGCTAACATTTTGGAGCTGTCAAAGTGCATGATCCAGTTTGAATATGTGCCGTACTCTTTAGGGAGTTCGGCTTCCGTCCATTCAGCGACGAAGTCAGCCAAAACTTGCGATTTAATAGCTCGCTGTGGCTTGTAAGTTATGTCGAACGGGGAGGAGCTCAATGGCCCATTTGGCAATCTGACCCGTCGCGTCGCGGTTGTTTATAATATCGTTAAGTGGTACTTCCGAGGCTACCGTTATCGAACACTCTTGAAAGTAGTGTCGTAACTTCCTGGATGCCATAAATACTGCGTATTCTATCTTTTGATAATGCGGGTACAGCGATTTGCATGGAGTAAGGATAATGGACACGTAGTAAACCGTATTTTGAATGGGAAATTTGTGTCCGTCCACTTCTCGCTCAACGACAAGCACTGCGCTTACCACCTGATGAGTTGCCGCAATGTATAATAGTATTGGTTCGCCAATGTCTGGCGCGGCCAGGAGTGGGTTTGTTGCCAACATGGCTTTTATTTTGTTGAGTCCGGCCGTGGTGGAGTCCGTCCACTCGAAGTGTTCGGTACGCCGGAGGAGGCGATAAATGGGTAATGCCTTTTCTCCTAAGCGGGAGATAAAGTGGCTTAGAGCCTCCACGCATCCAGTTAGTTTTTGTATTTGTTTGAGTTCTGTTGGGGTAGCCAACTGTGACAATGCTCGGATTTTGGCCGGATTAGCTTCAATACCTCTACTGGAGACAATGAATCCCAGGAGCTTTCCTGCTGGTACGCCGAAGACGCATTTTTCCGGATTGAGCTTGATGTCATATGTTCGGAGGTTGTCGAATGTGAGCCTCAAGTCGTCTACTAGAGTTTAGACATGCTTGGTTTTCATGACCACATCATCCACGTATGCCTCCACTATTTTGCCGATCTGGTTTGCCAGGCATGTCTGAATCATGCGTTGATATGTTGCACCGGTGTTTTTTAGCCCAAAGGGCATTGTGTTGAAGCAGAATGGGCCGTCTGGTTTGATGAATGCGTCGAGGAAACACAATGAATTGTGTCCTGCGGTAGCATCGATGATTTGATCGATGCGGGGGAGGGGGAAGGGATCCTTTGGGCAGGCCTTGTTAAGGTCCTTAAAATCAACGCACAAGCGCCAGGATTTGTCCTTCTTTGGTACCATCACCAAGTTTGCTAGCCAGTCCGGATGTTTTATGTCTCTGATGAATCCGGCCTCCAATAGCTTGGCTAGTTCCTCTCCCATGGCTTGTCTTTTAGGCTCGGAGAAACGTCAAAGAGCCTTCTTGACTGGCGTGAACCCTTTTATGATATTAGGCTGTGTTCAGCCAGCCTGCATGGGATTCCTGGCATGTCTGAAGGGTGCCAGGCAAAAATATCCCGGTTCTCGCGTAGGAACTCTCGTAGTGCGGCGTCAACATCAGGGCTTAATTGTGCCCCGATGGAAGCTGTTTTTGTAGGGTCCGTTGGATGGACTTGGAATTTGACTATTTCGTCCGCCGGCTTAAAGGAGGTGGACTTGGATCTTTTATCGAGTATCACGTTGTCCCTGTTTACCGTGGAGCACAGTGCAGTTAGTTCTTCGGCCGCTAGGGCTTCGGATAGTTCCTCAAGGGCCAGTGCCGCTGTCTTATTTTCGGCGCGGAGTGCTATGTCCGGATCACTAACTAGAGTGATGATTCCATTGGGCCCGGGCATTTTGAGCTTCATGTACCCGTAATGGGGTATGGCTTGGAAGATTGTGAACGCCTCCTGCCCTAATAGAGTGTGGTATCCGCTGCTGAACGGGGCCACTTGGAATGTAATTTGTTCGGACCTGTAATTATACCGCGTGTCGAATACCACGTCTAGTGTGATTTTTCCGGCGCAACGTGCTTCCCGACTGGGGATGATTCCTCTAAAGGTTCTGCTGCTTTGCTTAATGCGGCTCCAGTCTATTTCCATCTTTTGAAGAGTTTCCTCGTAGAAGAGGTTTAATCCACTGCCGCCGTCCATGAGTACCTTGGTGAGTCGAAAGCCGTCCACGATTGGACTAAGGACCAGTGCGGCTGGTACTCGGGCTGTTCGGAATTTAGGTTCATCACTGGCACTGAAGGTAATAGCCGTGTCGCTCCAAGGATTTGTTTCTGCTATGTGGCCAATTTCGGACGTGTTGCGGAGTGTTCGCTTCCGTCTTTTATTTGACGCAAAGGTCTCGAAGACCGTTAAGACCGTACTATTGTCCTCGGGGTGGTGCTCTTTGGTTTTTTGGGAGGAGTAGATCCTCACCACTTTTAGCCACCTGCCGGAGTATCCAGCATGCTCTAAGGCTGTGCGTTGGTATCACATCCGTTGTACTATGAATTTTGCAGGGTCCGTTGAGCCATCCCTCCAGTACGGTTCCTTGCCCCGTAGAGGGCTTTTGCTTTTTGGTAGTTAACCCAGGTGTATTGTGATAATGCACCCTTTTATTTCGTACTGGGTTTGTATTTAGGGCCGGATTATCCCAAAATTTTATTTCGGTTTTCCAGGCGCTTTCCATCGCATAGTACTTTCGCACTATGGACACCAAGTCGGCAAAGCGTGTAATTTTGCGACGACTTATGGCGTTGAGGATTCCCTTGTCCGTGCAATTATTGCAGAAGAATGAAATTGCGTCTTCCTCGCGGCAGTCCTTTATCCTGTTCTTGACCAGGAGGAATCTGGCCCAGTAATGGTGTACTGTTTCTTTGGGCTCTTGCCTAATTTGGGATAGATCGCGTATGTCTGGGTGGGTGGGTGGAATTGAATCCGAATCCTCACCCGATCTGAGGCTCAGTGGCCAAGAAGTTTCCGAACTCAAAAGCTTGGATTCTTGAACGTTTTCTGGTAAATCTAGCCCGCTGCCTGATTCTGGGTTCAGGCTTTGAGTGACGTCCTCCCCTCCGCGGGTATCCGGTTTGGGGGGGTCGGGAATACGGATGTAGCTAATCCTTAGGATAGATGAAGTTTTGCCGCATTGTTCTTCCACCACTGCAACATGGTGGGTGACCTGGGGAGAGTTAATTTCTCTTAGATCGGGTTTAGGCCCAATCTGATCGTAGTCTGTAGCGACTCCCAGGGCGGTGATACGATCCAAGAGCTCGTTCAGGGAAGAGAGCTCCATTGGATCTAACTGCTCGGCGAGTTCCGAGTTGATGTGAAGATTGCTTTCGATTACCCGAGAAGTCATCGTCGGCGCAGCGGCCGAACAGGCGGTCATAAGAAAACCACCTAGCCGGAGAGTTTGGCTGATAGCCAGAGCTCCCTTAGTGATAGTGCCGTCTTTAAAGACGGGACGAGACATCCTTCCTTGTGGCGACGGCACAGCAGAACTCTCAATGAAAGCACCAATGTCGGTGTCAAAACCGGCGGATCTCGGGTAGGGAGTCCCGAACTGTGCGTCTAGGCCGGATGGTAACAGGAGGCAAGGGACACGAAGTTTTACCCAGGTTCGGGTCCTCTTGATGGAGGTAAAACCCTACGTCCTGCTTGATTAATATTGAAGATGTGGGTGTTACAAGAGTAGATCTACCATGAGATCAGAGAGGCTAAACCCTAGAAGCTAGCCTACGGTATGATTGTATGTTGTGATTGTTGTCCTATGGACTAAAACCCTCTGGTTTATATAGACACCGGAGAGGGTTAGGGTTACACAAGGTTGGTTACAAAGGAGGAGATATCCATATACGTATTGCCTAGCTTGCCTTCCACGCCAAGTAGAGTCCCATCCGGACATGAGACGAAATCTTCAATCTTGTATCGTCATAGTCTAACAGTCCGGCTAATGGAGATAGTCCGGCTGTCCGGAGACCCCCTAATCCAGGACTCGCTCAGAGACTTTCTCCTTTTTGTCTTCTCCACATAACCCCCTCATTATATTCTATTCCACCCATAGTGCTATGTCCATGGCTCGCGCTCATATATTGCGTGAAAGTTTATAGGTTTGAGATTACTAAAGTATGAAACAATTGCTTGGCTTGTCATCGGGGTTGTGCATGATGGGAGCATGCTTTTGTGACGAAAATGAAACATGACTAAACTATATGATTTTGTAGGGATAAACTTTCTTTGGCCATGTTATTTTGAGAAGACATAATTGCTTAGTTAGTATGCTTGAAGTATTATCATTTTTATGTCAATATGAACTTTTGTCTTGAATCTTTCGGATCTGAATATTCATACCACAATTAAGAGTAATTACATTAAAATTATGCCAAGGAGCACTCCGCATCAAAAATTCTGTTTTTATCATTTACCTACTCGAGGACGAGCAGGAATTAAGCTTGGGGATGCTTGATATGTCTCCAACGTATCTATAATTTTTGATTGCTCCATGCTATATTATCTACTATTTTGGACATTATTGGGCTTTATTATCCACTTTTATATTATTTTTGGGACTAACCTATTAACCGGAGGCCCAGCCTAGAATTGCTGTTTTTTGCCTGTTTTAGGGTTTCGAAGAAAAGGAATATCAAACTGAGTCCAAACAGAATGAAACCTTCGGGAACGTGATTTTCTCACCGAATACAACTCAGGAGAATTGGACCCTACGTCAAGCCAATTAACAGGAGGCCACGAGGTAGGGGGCGCGCCTGCCCCCCCCCCCCCAGGCGCGCCCTCCACCCTCGTGGGGCCTGTCGATGTCAAAACCGACGGATCTCGGGTAGGGGTTCCCGAACTGTGCGTCTAAGGCAAACGGTAACAGGAGGCAGGGGACACGATGTTTTACCCAGGTTTAGGCCCCCTTGATGGAGGTAAAACCCTACGTCCTGCTTGATTTATTATTGATGGTATGAGTATTACAAGAGTATATCTACCACGAGATCAGAGAGGCTAAACCCTAGAAGCTAGCCTATGGTATGATTGTATGTTGTCCTACGGACTAAAACCCTCTGGTTTATATAGACACCAGAGGGGCTAGGGTTACACAAGGTCGGTTACAAAGGAGGAGATACACACATCCGTATTGCCTAGCTTGCCTTCCACGCCAAGTAGAGTCCCATCCGGACATGAGACGAAGTCTTCAATCTTGTATCTTCATAGTCCAACAGTCCGGCCAAAGGATATAATCCGGTCATCCAGATACCCCCTAATCCAGGACTCCTTCAGTAGCCCCCGAACCAGGCTTCAATGACGATGAGTCCGGCGCGCAGTATTGTCTTCGGCATTGCAAGGCGGGTTCTTCTCCATCTTTCGAATATTTGTAAAGCAGTGTCCGGTCCCATAAATATTTGGACCTCTTGGCTTATGTGCCCAATAAGGGCTTTCTCCCACCGTCGAATGAATACGAGGCGCCGGGGCATTTTTACATTCGCCCCCCTAGCCAAATAAATAAATTTTCTATTAAAGGGATGGGGATCCTTAGATCCGATCCATACCATCCTCCCCCAACGAGAGTCCATCAGAGCGCATTCCGGAAAGATCCATTCCATCATGGCCGACCTCCGCAGCTCCTCCTCCCACTCCCGAAGCCCTAAACCCGGTGATTGGGAGAGGTTTTCAGTCCCACACAGTCGTTTAGTCAAACTGCAGACTAAGGGATTTCTCCCTCCGGCGTACATGGTGCCCCTTCGAGCCGGGCTTGCCACCTATAATGGCGGGGAGCAAGCGGAGAGCTTTCCCTGTCCCTCTATAGGGGAACGGGTCTGCCTTGTTCCCTATCTATTAAGGGGACTCGGATTTCCAATTCATCCATTCCTCCGCGGGCTCCTGGAGTTCTACGGCCTCCAATTACACAATTTCACCCCCGCCTTCATCCTACATATCGCCGGCTATGTAGCTCTCTGCGAGTTGTTCCTAGGCTGCGAGGCTCACTTCGAGCTGTGGAAAAGGCTATTTTGCCTCGTCCCTCGCACACAGAGGGGGTCACTTTATCAAGTGGGCGGAGCCGAAATATGGCGCATCGCCGATACCGGATACATGTCCGGTACTCCAAAGAAGTCACCCAAAGACTGGCCTGCAGAATGGTTTTATATGGAGGACGTTCCCCTCCCGGACCCTGTTCGGCGGGGTCTTCCTGAGTTCAACAATGCTCCTCTGAAGAAACGCCGAAGTTGGCGCCCATGGAGCCCCCAGGTGGAAGACAATGGAGAAGTCCTCTATCTGATGAACCGAATTAAAGCACTGGCTCGATCAGGATTGACAGTAATCGAAGTTATGTCGATTTGCATAATGCGGCGGGGGGGGGGGGCAACCCCTTCAATATCGTGGGCACCCCTTGTGGTGTTATAACGGGGCGGATGACGCCAGCCGCTGCGGGCGTAAGGGTCCGGACAATGCTGCCGCTTTAGCGAAAATTCTATCCGAATTGTTCAAGGGTGAGGAAGAGGAGTTCACCCGCATCAAGCCACAGGATGGATTCTCCATGTACAATCCTCCAAGCTAGGTAAGTTATATCTCCCTGCTCCCATTTTTCCCGCATTCTTTGTCGTAAGTATTCACCTTGACACTTTGCGGCAGGAACTGCGAATAGACATAAAGGAGGTCAGCAGCCCTTCACCACAACCAGAGGACCATGACCGGGACCTCGACTACAGACTTGAAGAATATTCGGTTATATTCGTGGAGCTGATAGACCAGCAGTTCTATTAGTTAAGCTGCGACGATGCCATGGTGGCCATTACGGCCGACTATCCCGGACTGCTCCCTGCATCGCACGTAAGAAAAACCAAAAATCCCAACTCCCAAACTTGGATCCCCTTTTAGACACTTCACCCACCATATACACATGGCATTTTTACAGGGAAGGCATTCGGGACGCCCTGCTGAACCCGCAGCAACGCGCCAACAGGAGGCACCGAGGCCGGGTAGGCCAAAAAGGAAGGCGGTCAGGACGGAGACGCCGACGCAAAGGTATAACAAACCCCGCTCTGTGGTTGTCGTCTTTCTTGAAATATAATGACACCAGTGTTTCTTTAACAGAAAAAACGCTCGCCGGAATATGTCCGGCGATGTTACTAATCACGCTTCCACCAGCCGGGCGCCAGGACTGGACATAGAGGCAGAAACCGATACGGGGCGGGCGGCGGGTAATCCCCCCACAAAGGATGCAGATAGATTATCTGCTACAAACTTAGAGGTGGAAAGCGCCATGAATCATAGGCGCCGCCGGGCCGTACTCCGTGACGCTTGTTTCTCACCAGAGGCATTTGATGCCTTCAATTCTGGAGAGGCGTACCTCTAAGCTGCTCAAGATGGTCTAGCTAGAGCCAAACAGATCAGTATGTAAAGGATGTACGGGTAAGTAAATCTGACGATTTATATGTATCAGTAGCCCCTGAGACTTGAAACAGTTAGCAAAACTGATTTAAGGATCATCTTTATTACGCAGGTTCTTACAGAGAAGAATACTAGGCTGTCACAGGAGCTAGAGGAGTGCAAGACCCAACTGCGGGCTGCTGTGGCCGCATTGCAGGAACCGAAAAAGTCACCTGCTGGTAATATTTAATTTAAAGAATGATGGTTACCATATAATGTGCGGCATGGCTACAGATCTTACAACAGATGTCGCGGATGAATCCGCAGAAAATCCGGAGGACCAGCATGTTATGCGACAGCTAGAGACTGGCAAACGCGTGCTGACTGTGGTTAGGTGGGAGAAAAACAATCTCCAAGACGGCGTCATTTAGTTGAGCGTGGAACTAAAAGACGTTCGGGGCCAGCTTGCAGACTCCGAGAAGGAGAATAAGCGGCTTCGGCGCGGCATTTTCAGTAAGTGCTTGAACGAATCCTTTTAAAGGAGTTCGGCGAAGAAGCCGACTAACACCGTTATGTCTGTAGGTATGCTGACGGACGTCCCGTGGAGGAAATGCCCGGGTCTTCGGGTGATCTTCTATCCGAGCTGTCACATCTGCACGAACAAGTTCGGCATGTGATGCAGGGTGTTGCCCAGGCCTTGTGGTCGTCCGTCTCCCTGCCAGAGGGTGTTGCAGAGCTTGCGGAGAAGCTCAAGGGAGCACTGCGGCGCTTCCGATTATGGAAGATATCATCCTGCCGACAGGGTGCCAGAGAAGCCTGGGCCATGGTGAAGACACGGTATAACAAGGCAGACCCAAATCACATGGCCGAGGTCGGACCTGTGAGGCCCGACGGAAAAGAGATCCCTCTTAGCTTAGTTTATAGGGAAGTAGAATTAGCCGCAAAGTATTCCCAATAGGATTGTAGGCTAGACCGCCTGTTGGATGGTATAGAAGAGGAATTTAGTCAGTCTGCATGACTATGTAATAAAAGTGACATGTATAATGCCTTCTAGCCGGATTGTAGATCATTTGTCTTGGCGGACCTTTTCGCTTCAACCTCGGGACCCGATAGTCCGGAGTGTATCCGAATACCCGTGCAGTTATATAAGAACCGGGGCATGCGTGGAGACTAGGCGTAGGGGTCATAAGTGCTTGAACAGACAAGTGCCCAACTAGTTATGTTATATTACATGGGTAGTAAGAAACATCTTCCATGGAGAATAGTTCCGTTGAGGGTTCCTTTCCCTGGGTAAGCATGCCCTAAAGTGCATGTACAGACTGTGATAGGAAACGGAGGAAAAATATCTGGGGGCAGATATGGACAATAAACAAAAATCATCTTTTGTTCACCAACCGAATATTCCCATAAGAACGCTAGCTTTCGGCTTCACCCAGTCTGAGGTACACATCCGGCTGACCCGGCAGTAACAATCGCAGTGGTGCTCCCCTTATGCTCTAGCCAAATTAACGGAAACGTAGGGCATAAATACAAGAACCAGGCAACCCAGCTTGGCCAAAACTTAAGTCATATTGATGCATATAATGGTGAAAAAAGGTACATGCGGAAGCATGACACATGTGCGGGGCCTGAGGCCAGATAAATAATTAAGCTTCTGTGAAAGAAGCCCCCAGGTATGATGAGCGCGGCTAGCGCATCTATAATGTGCAAGCGAGGCACAAGTTGGCCCTTGAAGGC
Organism: Triticum urartu; assembly: GCF_003073215.2. Lineage (NCBI taxonomy): Eukaryota > Viridiplantae > Streptophyta > Magnoliopsida > Poales > Poaceae > Triticum > Triticum urartu. The sequence goes on along the minus strand of NC_053026.1, from coordinate 506,767,487 downwards.
CTAGAGAAAGAATAAAAGAAAGGAAGAAAGAAAAACAAGACAGATAATGTATATGCAAAAAATGGACAAATGGAGGGGACGAACATAGAGTCCGGTGCTAGGCATAGAATCTTCGGAGCCTGGCCGCGTTCCATGGGTTCGGCTTGAGTCGACTAGTCGATGCATCCCGCAGTCGGTATGCTCCACCGGTCAGAAGTTGGTCAATAATGAAGGGACCTTCCCATTTGGGCTCGAGCTTGTTCTTTTTCTTATCCGGCAGGCGTAGAACAAGTTCGCCAATGTTATAAGTTTTGGCCCGTACTTCTTTGCTTTGGTATCTGCGAGCCTGTGGCTGATAAAATGCGAAACGGGCTTTGGCTACATCGCGCTCCTCCTCCAGGGTGTCCAGACTGTCCTGCCGATCGAGCTCGGCTTGTCTTTCTTTGTACATGCGCACTCAAGGTGAGTCATGAATTATGTCACAGGGCAAGACTGCCTCTGCGCCATACACCATAAATAAGGGTGTATATCCGGTACTGCGATTTGACATGGTCCGCAGCCCCCAGAGTACGGAGTTGAGCTCCTCTACCCAGTGCGTGTTAGACTCCGTTAAGGAGCGCACTAATCCGGGTTTAATGCCGCTCATTATAAGACCGTTTGCTCGCCCGACTTGACCGTTGGTTTGTGGGTGATAGACTGAAGCATAATCGAGCTTGATGCCCATTTTGCTGCACCAGAGTTTTACCTCATCGGTTGTGAAGTTTGTGTCGTTGTTAGTGATGATGCTGTGGGGGACACCATAACGGTGTACGACCCCAGATATGAAGTCTATCACTAGTCCGGATTCGGCTATTTTAACAGGTTTGGCCTCTATCCATTTGGTGAATTTATCCACCATGACTAGTAAGTATTTTTTCTTGTGGGTTCCCCTTTAAGGGGTCCAACCATGTCAAGCCCCCAGACCGCGAAGGGCCACGTAATGGGGATTGTTTGCAGGGCGGTGGGTGGCATGTGGCTTTGCTTTGCAAAGAGCTGGCAACCGGCACAACGTTGGACCAAGTCCTGTGCATCTGCCCGGGCCGTTGGCCAATAGAATCTTGTACGGAAGGCCTTGCTTACAAGAGCCCGGGCTGCTGCATGGTGACCACCGAGTCCGGCGTGGATTTCTGCCAAAAGGTTCCGCCCTTCCTCTTCCGAGATGCACCTTTGAAGGACTCCGGTAGTGCTTTTTTTATACAATTCTCCCTCGTGGACCCTATAGGCCTTAGATCGCCGCACTATGCAGCGTGCCTCATTTTGGTTCTCCGGAAGTTCCTGCCTAGTTAGGTAGGCCAGGAATGGTTCTGTCCACGGGGCTATAATGGCCATTATTACGTGGGCTGAAGGTGTGATTTCGGTGGCGGGGCCTCCGATTGTGTCAGAGTATTCGGTATCGGGCATTATGGCCGGGTCCGGACTATGGTTACCGGTGTCCCCTTCCCATACTACGGATGGCTTGAACAACCTTCCCAGAAATATGTTGGGCGGGACCGCATCGCGTTTTGCGCCGATGCGGGCGAGGATATCCGCTGCTTGATTGTTTTCTCGAGCCACATGGTGAAATTTGAGTCCCTCGAACCGAGCTGACATTTTTAGGACGTTGTTTCGGTAGGCCGCCATTTTCGGATCCTTGGCGTCAAAGTCTCCATTTATTTGGGATATTGCAAGGTTTGAATCCCCACGCACCTCCAGGTGTTGAATGCCCATGGAGACTGCCATCCGAAGACCATGCAACAGAGCTTCGTATTCGGCTGCATTGTTGGAGTCTGTATACAATATTTGCAGTACGTACTGAACGGTATCTCCAGTTGGGGACGTCAGGACGACGCCAGCCCCTAGACCAGCCAGCATTTTAGAACCGTCGAAGTTCATGATCCAATTGGAGTATGCGCCGTACTCTTTAGGGAGTTCGGCCTCTGTCCATTCGGCGACAAAGTCGGCCAATACCTGCGAATTAATGGCCCGTCGAGGTTTGTATGTTATGTCGAATGTGAGGAGCTCAATGGCCCATTTAGCAATCCGGCCCGTAGCGTCGCGGTTGTTTATAATATCATTAAGTGGCACTTCTGAGGCTACTGTAATCGAACACTCTTGAAAGTAGTGTCGCAGCTTCCGGGATGCCATGAATACCGCATAGGCTATCTTTTGATAATGTGGGTACCGTGATTTGCATGGAGTGAGGACAGTGGATACATAGTATACCGGCTTTTGAAGAGGGAATTTATGTCCGGCAGCTTCTCGTTCGACGACGAGCACTGCGCTTACAACTTGATGAGTTGCCGCAATGTACAACAGCATTGGTTCGCCGATGTTTGGCGCGGCTAGGATTGGGTTGGTTGCCAAAATGTCCTTTATTTCTTCCAATCTGGCTGTGGCAGCGTCCGTCCACTCAAAGTGTTCGGTGCGCCGAAGGAGGCGATAAAGGGGTAAAGCCTTTTCTCCTAAGCGGGAGATAAAGCGGCTTAGAGCCGCCACGCATCCAGTTAACTTCTGGATTTGTTTGAGGTCTGTTGGGGTAGCCAATTGTGACAAAGCTTGGATTTTGGCCGGATTAGCTTCAATACCTCTACTGGAGACAATGAAACCCAGGAGCTTTCCGGCTGGTACGCCGAAAACGCATTTTTTCGGATTGAGCTTGATGTCGTATGTTCGGAGGTTGTCGAATGTGAGCCACAAGTCGTCTATCAAAGATTCAACGTGCTTGGTTTTGACGACCACATTGTCTACGTATGCCTCTACTGTTTTGCCGATTTGTTTCTCCAGACATGTCTAAATCATGCGCTAATATGTTGTGCCGGTGTTTTTGAGCCCAAAAGGCATTGTGTTGAAACAGAAGGGACCGTATGGTGTGATGAATGCCGTTGCAGCTTGGTCGGACTCCGCCATCTTGATTTGCTGGTAACCGGAGTATGCGTCGAGGAAACACAATGACTCGTGTCCTGCGGTAGCATCGATAATTTGATCGATGCGGGGGAGGGGGAAGGGATCCTTTGGGCAAGCTTTATTGAGGTCCTTGAAATCGACACAAAGGCGACAGGATTTATCCTTCTTTGGTACCATCACCAGGTTTGCTAGCCAGTCCGGGTGTTTTATCTCTCTGATGAATCCGGCCTCCAATAACTTGGCTAGTTCCTCTCCCATGGCCTGTCTCTTAGGTTCGGAGAAACGCCGAAGAGCTTGCTTGACCGGCTTGAATCCCTTTAGGATATTGAGGCTATGCTCGGCCAGCCTGCGTGGGATTCCTGGCATGTCTGAGGGGTGCCAGGCGAATATGTCCCAATTCTCGCGCAGGAACTCTCATAGTGCGGCGTCCATGGCGGGGTTTAACTATGCCACGACGGAAGCTGTTTTTGTAGGGTCCGTTGGGTGGACATGGAATTTGACTATTTCATCCGCTGGTTTAAAAGAGGTGGACTTGGATCTCTTATGGAGTATCACGTTGTCCCTGTCCACTGTGGAGCGTAGCGTGGTTAATTCCTCGGCCGAGAGGGCTTCGGATAATGCCTCGAGGGCCAGTGCGGCTGTTTTGTTTTTGGCGCGGAGTGCTGTGTTCGGATCACTAGCGAGGGTGATGATTCCGTTGGGCCCGGGCATTTTGAGCTTCATGTACCCGTAATGGGGTACAACTTGGAAGATCGGGAACGCCTCACATCCTAAAAGGGCATGGTATCCACTGCTGAATGGGGCCACTTGAAATGTAATTTCTTCGGACCTATAATTATCTGGCGTACCGAATACAACATGTAGTGTGATTTTCCCAGCGCATCGTGCCTCCTGACTGGGTATGATTCCTCTGAAGGTTGTGCTACTTTGCTCAATGCGGTTCTAGTCTATTTCCATTTTTTGAAGAGTTTCCTCGTAGATGAGGTTTAATCCGCTACCTCCGTTCATGAGTACTTTGGTGAGTCGAAAGACGTCCACAATTGGACTAAGGACCAGTGCGGCTGGTGCTCGGGTTGTTCGGAATTTAGGTTCATCACTGGCATTGAAGGTAATAGCCGTGTCACTCCATGGATTTATTGCTGCTACGTGGCAGATTTCGGCCATGCTGCGGAGTGTTCGCTTGCGCCTATTATTTGACGCAAATGTCTCAAAGACTGTTAACACCGTATTGGTATCCATGGGATGGTGCTCTATGGCATTTGGGACAAGAAGATCCTCACCACTTTTGGCCACCTGTCGGAGTATCCAACATGCTCTAAGGTTGTGCGTTGGTATTGTATCCGCTGTACTATGAATTTTGCAGGGTCCGTTAAGCCATCCCTCCAGTACGGTTCCATGCCCTGTAGGGGATTTTTGTTTCTTTGCAACTAGCTCGGGTGTCTTACGATAGTGCACCCTTTTACTTCGGACTGGTTGTGTATTTGGAGCTGGATTATCCCAAAATTTTGTTTCGGTTTTCCAGGCGTTTTCCATCGCACAGTACTTTTGTACTATGGATGCCAAGTCAGCGAAGCGTGATATGTGACGGCGACTTAAGGCATTAAGGATTCCCTTGTCCGTGTAATTACTGCAGAAAAGTGAGACTGCATCTTCCTCGCGGCAGTCCTTAACCTTATTCATCACAAGGAGGAATCTGGCCCAACAATGATGTACTCTTTCATGGGGCTCTTCTCTGATGTGGGAAAGATCGTTTATGTCTGGGTGGGTGGGTGGATTTGAGTCCGAACCCCTACCCGATCTGAGACCCAGGGGCCGAGGAGTTTCCAATCTTGGAAGTTCGGGTTCCAGCGTGTTACCCGATAAGTCTGGCCCGCTGCCTGATTCTAGGTTTAGGGCTTGGGTGGTGTCCTCTCGTAAGTGGGTATCCGGCTCGGAGAGCTCAGGAATCCGGAGATAATTAGTCCTCAAAATAGAGGAAAGGTCACCACATTCTTCCTCCACCACTGCAACATGATGGGTGACCGGCGGAGAGTTAATCTCCGTTTGATCGGGTTTAGGCCCAATCCGATCATAGTCCGTAGCGACTCCCAGGGCGGCGATCTGATCCAATAGCTTGTTTAGGGAGGCGAGCTCCACTAGATCCATCTGTTCGGCGAGTGCCGATTTGACGTGGAGGCTGTTTTTGATGACCCGAGAAGTCATCGTCGACGCGGCGGCCGAACAGGCAGTCATGATGAAACTGCCTAGCCAGAGAGTTTGGCCGACAACCAAAGCTCCCCCAACAGTAGTACCGTCTTTAAAGACGAGACGAGACATCCTTCCTTCTGGCCACGACACAGTGGAACTATCAATGAAAGCACCAATGTCGGTGTCAATACCGGCGGATCTCGGGTAGGGGGTCCCGAACTGTGCGCCTAAGGCGGATGGTAACAGGAGGCAGGGGACATGATGTTTTACCCAGGTTCGGGCCCCCTTGATGGAGGTAAAACCCTACGTCCTTCTTGATTTATTCTTGATGGTATGAGTATTACAAGAGTAGATCTACCACGAGATCAGAGAGGCTAACCCCTAGAATCTAGCCTATGGTATGATTGTATGTTGTCCTATGGACTAAAACCCTTCGGTTTATATAGACACCAGAGGGGGCTAGGGTTACACAAGGTCGGTTACAAAGGAGGAGATACACACATCCGTATTGCCTAGCTTTCCTTCCACGCCAAGTAGAGTCCCATCCGGACACGAGACGAAGTCTTCAATCTTGTATCTTCATAGTCCAACAGTCCGGCCAAAGGATATAATACGGCCGTCCGGATACCCCCTAATCCAGGACTCCCTCAGGGCCCCTGTGCCTCCACCGACGTACTTCTTCCTCCTATATATATCCACGTATCCCCAAACAATCAAAGACGGAGCCAAAAACCTAATTCCACCGCCGCAACTTTCTGTATCCACGAGATCCCATCTTGGGGCCTATTCCGGAGCTCCGCCAGAGGGGGCATCGATCACGGATGGATTCTACATCATCATCCAAGCCCCTCCGATGAAGTGTGAGTGGTTTACTTCAGACCTACGGGTCCATAGTTAGTAGCTAGATGGATTCTTCTCTCTTTTTGGATCTCAATACAATGTTCTCCCCCTCTCTCGTGGAGATCTATTCGATGTAATCTTCTTTTTGCGGTGTGTTTGTTGAGACCGATGAATTGTGGGTTTATGATCCATTCTATCTAAGAATAATATTTGAATCTTCTCTGAATTATTTTATGTATGATTGGTTATCTTTGCAAGTCTCTTCGAATTATCAGTTTGGTTTGGCCTACTAGATTGGTTTTTCTTGGCATGGGAGAAGTGCTTAGCTTTGGGTTCGATCTTGCGGTGTCCTTTCCCAGTGACAGAAGGAGCAGCAAGGCACGTATTGTATTGTTGCCATCGAGGATAATAAGATGGGGTTTTTATCATATTGCATGAAACTATCCCTCCACATCATGTCATCTTGCTTAAGGCGTTACTCTATTTTTAACCTAATTCTCTAGATGCATGCTGGATAGCGGTCGATGAGTGGAGTAATAGTAGTAGATGCAGGCAGGAGTCGGTCTACTTGTCTCGAACGTGATGCCTATATACATGATCATACCTAGATATTCCCATAACTATGCTCAATTCTATGAATTGCTCAACAGTAATTTGTTCACCGACCATAGAATACTTATGCTCTTGAGAGAAGCCACTAGTGAAACCTATGGCCCCCAAGTCTCTTAATCATTATATCAATCTTCATCACTTTATTATTGCTTTGCTTTTTACTTTGCCTTTTACTTTTCACTTTGCATCTCTATACCAAAAATACCAAAAATATTATTTATCATCTCTATCAGATCTCACTTCCATAAGTGACCGTGAAGGGATTGACAACCCCTAAGCATGTTTGTTGCGTTGAGCTATTGTTTTTGTGTAGGTACGAGGGACTCGCGCGTAGCCTCCTACTAGATTGATACCTTGGTTCTCAAAAACTGAGGGAAATACTTACGCTACTTTGCTGCATCATCCTATCCTATTCGGGGAAATCCAACGCAATGCTCAAGAGGTAGCAAGATCCATTTATGGGTTGAGGCAAGCATCTCGGAGCTGGAACATTCATTTTGATGAGGTCGTCACTGGTTTCGGCTTCATCAAGAGCGAAGAGGACTCTTGTTTATACAAGAAGTTAAGTGGGAGCTCGATAGTGTTTTTGATCTTGTATGTGGATGACATACTACTGATCAAAAATGATATTTCGATGCTGAACTCGGTCAAGGAGTCATTGAATGGCAAGTTTTCGATGAAGGACCTTGGTGAGGCAATGTACATTTTAGGCATTAAGATCTATAGAGATAGATCAAGGAGGCTGCTCGGCTTAAGCCAGAGCACGTACATAGATAAAGTGTTGAAGCGGTTCAACATGAGTGAGGCAAATTAAGGGTTCTTGCCACTCTCACATGGTATAAGGTTAAGCGAGACTCAGAGCCCTTCGACATCTGATGAGCGAAGCACGATGACTAGGATTCTGTATGCCTCGACAATCGGATCCATCTTGTATGCCATGATATGTATGCGGCCCGATGTTGCTTTTGCAATAAGCCTAACAAGTAGATACCAGGCCAACCCAGGTGAGAGTCACTAGGCAGTGGTAAAGACTATTTTGAAGTATCTAAAAAGGACTAAAGAGATGTTCCTAGTTTATGGAGGTGAGGAAGAGCTCGTCGTAAGGTGTTATGCCGATGCTAGTTTCCAAACCGACAGAGATGATTGTTGATCACAGTCAGGATTCGTGTACGTCATCAACCGAGGAGCAGTGAGCTGGATAAGTTCCAAGCAAGATACGGTGGCCGATTCTACTACAGAAGTCAGATACATTGCGGCTTGTGAAGCTGCAAAGGAAGGTGTTTGGATCCGGAACTTTTTGGATGATCTTGGTATTTTCCCAGCCTCAGTAAAACCGTTGGACCTTTATTGTGATAATTCTTGTGCCATCGCACAAGCCAAGGAGCCGAGGAATCACCACAAGGCCAGACACATAGATCGGAAATATCACCTGATACGGAAGATCGTAAAGAGTGGTGATGTAGAGTTATGCAAAATTCACATGGATGCAAATGTTGCGGATCCGTTGACTAAGCCGCTTCCACAACCCAAGCATGAGGGCCACGTTAGAGCTATGGGCATTCGATGTCTATTTGATTGACTGTTAGAGATATGCCCTAGAGGCAATCATGTATGATGATATTTCCTATGTGTTTATGAATAAAGATAGTCCTTGGACATTATCAATGATGTGTATCAGCAAGTACGTGATTTGTTTGTTGGACTATGCATTGTATGATGACTGTCCTAAAAGGTCCCTAGTCGAAAGTGCTGTGTGGACGCGCAACCAACTAGACTAGCATATGACACGGTCGATGGCTTGGTCACACTAGCCATGGAGCATTGGATGCTAACCGGATAATATGGACTTGGAAGGATCTGGTCGGATTCGACGTAGTCGGATTCGAGTCGAGATAAGGTCTGAATCGGACAGACCAAACTATGAGACGCAGCAATATGTCACCTGTGAGTCTCGAGTACAACATATGTTCTATGTCCTAAGACCTGAGCTGACGCATGTACTCGGGATGGTGACAGACTTTCTTTGGGCCAACCAAATGCTACTCCATAACTGGGTAGTTATAAAGGTAGGTTTCGGGTTTGTCCAGAACCATGATGTGAGACGTGGTCGAGCAAGATGGGATTTGCCCCTCCGATCAGGAGAGATATACTTTGGGCCCCTCGTGTGATCCGACCAGGATAAGCATGGCCATGCGACAAGGATTATGAGATAATCCGGTTTGTGGACGGCATCACTTGAATGAGAAATAGGTTGGGCTAGCACAAGGATGACAGACTCACCTTGAGCCCGACAACATATATCGTGTGGCAAAAGGAATGGAAGTATGATGTATAGGTTCGCCTAACCAGCTTCATAGTCTGTTTGGTGTTTGGCATGCCTTGCTAGAGGCCACTACCAACTGTGCAGTTCGGAGGTGATCCGAACTGCGACCAAGCCGGCTTGAACCTAAGGGGTCGCACGCTTAAGGGAAGGAACCTACAAGGTCGGATCTGAGGACACTGGTCGGATGTGATCTGAGCTGTATTCGGATTGTGGCCGAGTAGACTTATGGGCTTTAGGGTCCGTGCGAGGCCCAAGTGTTGAGCCCGCGACGGACGCCTATATAAAGTGGAGGTGCCACACACTCACGCGATTGATCGCTTCGGTGCTGTCACTAGGTTTTGCATGTGTTGTGAATAGACACATCCACTCGTCACCAATTGTGTGATCGGACCTAGCAGTCCACCGCACGACGTTCCTCCTGCATGCGCGGATACCATTAGAGGCGGTGCACTTGCGCCGCTCCGGTGAACCTGTACGTGGGAACCGACTACCGGATGTACGAGGGAGATCGGACGAGGAGGAGACGATCCACGCATATGCGCTGCCCCAACTCTTCTTCTCCTACACGGCACCACGCGTCTAGTGGTAACGAACTGTGATCCATCTCCTGTAGCATGTTCTTGGTTGTTCTGGGCATAGGAAATTTTTAATTTGCAGTCGACACACCCTACCGTAGAACTCAACACTGATCACGTTGTTGTAGATAATTAATCTCCAGGTGTGGTTGAATTGACAACTCAGATACTAATACCTTCAAATATTCTTTGGCTCCCCTTGTGTCAAATCTATAAATTTGGGTTGAATACTGTACCCTCAAAAACTTTTGCGATCCCCTATACTTGTGGGTTATCAAGACTTTTTTCTGACGCCGTTGCCGGGGGCGTAGCTATATTTTTTGAGTCACTTGGGATTATTATCATATTATCACTATGAAGAATCTGAAGGATGCTAAAACTAAGATATTTCCATCAAAGACGAGGGGAGTTAAGGAACTGCCATCCAGTTCTGCTTTGGATTCACCTTCTGTTATAAGTAAACTTGCAACACCACAACATGCTATTAATTTTGATATGTCGCAAGTTATTGATGATGCTACTTCTTCTATGGATAATTCTTATGATGATGAAAGTACCTTGCTTAATGATGATGTGCCACTTGGTGACTTTCTTGATAAACAAATTGCTAGAGTTATACAACATGATGTTATTGAATCTGATGATGAGCTTGAAACTGAAACTCCTGAAACACCTGCTAGAACTAGCCCTCCTAGATATGAATTGCGTAAGGTACCAGAAGGTTATGTTATGAGTGAAGAAACTGTTGGGGAAAGTAGTGATTTAAAAAAAAATCCTATGCACATGCAAGATCACGGTGATGCATAGCAATGAGAGGGGAGAGTGTTGTCCACGTACCCTCGTAGAATGTTAAGCGGAAGCATTATGACAACGCGGTTGATGTAGTCGTACGTCTTCACGATCGACCGATCCTCAGTACCGAACGTACGGCACCTCCGCGTTCAGCACACGTTCAGCTCGGAGACATCCCGCGAACTCATGATCCAGTAGAGCTAGAGGGAGAGTTTCGTCAACACGACGGCGTGATGATAATGTTGATGAAGCTACCATCGCAGGGCTTTGTCTAAGGACCGCTACAGTATGACCGAGGTGGATTATGGTGGAGGGGGGCACCGCACACGGCTGGGAGAGATTAATGATCAACTTGTGTGTCCTAGGGTGCCCCCTGCCCCCATATATAAAGGAGCAAGGGGGGAGACCGGCCAGCCCTGTAGGGTGCGCCAGGAGGAGGAGTCCTCCTCCTAGTAGGAGTGGGACTCCCCTCTTTCCTACACCTAGTAGGAGTAGGACTCCCCTCTTTCCTACTCCTACTAGGAGGGGAAAGGAAGGGGAGAATGAGAAGGAAAGCCCCCCCCCTGTCGGTGTCAAAACCGGTGGATCTCGGGTAGGTGGTCCTGAACTGTACGTCTAAGGCCGAGGGTAACAGGAGGCGGGGGACACAATGTTTACCCAGGTTCGGGCCCTCTTGATGGAGGTAATACCCTGCTTCCTACTTGATTGATCTTGATGATATGAGTATTACAAGAGTTGATATACCATGAGATCGTAGAGGCTAAACCCTAGAAGCTAGCCTATGATTATGATTGTTGTTCCACGGACTAAACCCTTTGGTTTATATAGACACCGGAGGGGGCTAGGGTTACACAAAGTCAGTTATAGAGGAGGAGATCTACATATCCGAATGGCCAAGCTTGCCTTCGACGCAAAGGAGAGTCCCACCCGGACACTGGACGAAGCCTTCAATCTTGTGTCTTCATAGTCCAACAGTCCGGCCAAAGTATATAGTCCGGCTGTCCGAGGACCCCCTATTCTAGGACTTCCCCAGTAGCCCCTGAACCAGGCTTCAATGCTGATGAGTCCGGCGCGCAGATTGTCTTCGGCATTGCAAGTCGGGTTCCTTCTCTGAATACTCCATAGAAGATTTTTGAACACAAGGATTGTGTCCGGATCTGCAAAACAAATTCCACATACCACAGTAGAGTGTATAATATTCCACAAATCTAATCTACTGACTACTTTTCATAACGTGACATCTGCCATTGTCCGATCATTTAGAACCGTTTTTCCCAGCCTGCCACTTCACGTGTTGCGAGTCGGTTTTATTGGCACGTCTCGTCGAAGCAGAGATCGTGTTCCCCTTATCACGGGATTCTCATCAATACGGGTGTGGGTAACCCAATCGTGCTTGTTAGTATGACTACTCGATTTTAGGCAAGTTCCAAACGGCCACGCGGAGGACCCTTGATATTCACCCTCTTTATAAAGGGGCCAAGGCCTGTCCTTTTCTCTTCGCGCTCGATCCTTCCCCTCCCCCACCTCGAGTTCCAACACCCAAGGCTAAGCTCTTCGGACCTTCAACCATGTCCGGATCCAACCTTCAAGGTCGATGGATGGCCTCCTCTGTCACCGAGGAGGACATCAAGAAGCTAAGGGAAGCCAGGTATCTGACCGCCGAAATCTCACACAGGCGGCCTGCTCAAGGGAAGCTCATCCCCACTCCTGAACCCAACAAGAGTGTTGTATTTGTTTCCCACTTCCTCCGAGGGCTAGGCTTTAGTCTTGATCCCTTTGTAAGAGGGCTTATGTTCTATTACGGGCTCGATTTCCACGATCTAGCTCCAGATTCCATTCTTCACATCTCGCTGTTTATCATCGTGTGTGAGGCCATCCTCCGCATCACCCCACACTTCGGCTTATGGCTCAAGACCTTCAATGTGAAGCCGAAGACGATCGATGGGTGACACGCAGAATGCGAAGGTGCCATAATAAGCAAAGGCGTCGATGCTCTATGGCTAAAGGGTTCCTTCCCAGAGGTGTCCAACTTATGGCAGCGGGAGTGGTTTTACATCACAGCTCCCCGAGGTACAAAGTGGGGAGCTGCCCCCGCCTTCCGCTCGGTCCCCCGCCGCAACTGGCGTCAGGGGTCAACAAGGGGCTGGACTGGGGGCCAGTTAATGACGTGCTGACATTGCAAAGTCGCATCCGAGATCTCCTTAAGAGGGATGTCAGTCTTATCAAGGTAATGCAAGTTATGCTAGTTCATCGGGTCCTGCCATGCCAACGTCGATCTCTCCGTATGTGGGAGTTCAACCTGGAAGGACCACGAACTATTCAGCATTCTTTGGCATGACGCTCGAAGAGATGTATGGATTGTTCTTCGGATCACGAATAAAGTGTCCGGACACCACCGAGGATGCGGGTCTCAACTGCAACCGTTTAGATACCAACGTAAGTAATTCTGCAGCTGAACATGCTATCTTTTTATTTGTCATAATATCATCCTGAAAAAATCGCTCTCGGCCAGGACTGGATAAGAAAGACGAAGAGGATCAGGTGTTTGGCCCCCCTTCCCGAAGGCTCACCGGATCCTATACTAGCCAGGATGCTTGAGCACACACCTTATCAAGTGCCATCAGGGGAAGATAAAGGGAGGAATAAAGAAGCCGAAAGCGGGCTTCACACATTACTCATCCAAACCAGGGGAATTAGTGTCTCTACGAAGGAGGATAATCGGGGAGAATAATCTAGAATCCCCTCTCCCCAAGGAAGGAAAAGGACCGCCTCTGAAGACTTGGAAACGAAGGTTTCCAAACGAGGGAAGAAACCTGCGCCAGGGGGTCCTGCCCCCGAGGGCGTCCTTACCGCATAGCGCCCTCAAGGGGGCCAGCCTTCCACCGAGTTGTAAGTGAACAAGAGTACTTTGGATCCTGCTTTATCTCCGAGGACAATAACCGGGACATATATCTTGCAGTCCGGCTCGTAGCTCTTCTCGACAGAGTTCGTCTTCGGGGGATCTTCTTCCGGAGATGATGGAGAGCGAAACGCCTCCCCCTGTCTCCCCGCCTCCTGGGGCGGACAACCCTGAGGTGTCATCATGGAGGATTTCTCCTGATCTGCCAAGGCCAGAAGGTAACCCTTCGGCCACCTGAAGTCCAGAGTATTCGGCTCCTAAGGAGAGTAACAGAAAGAGTCTGGGATTGTTCGGTACACAACTGGACGCACTGATGGGTCTTTTGGAGCAAGCGGCTATCTGAGAGGCACATCGTACTTTAATGGGTACGGTGCTTGAGAGGATTTCATCCGCCAAAAGTGGGTTGCATGAGGCTTTTACGAGCCTGCTAAGAGCGTTTGAGGTACGCAATGTAATATATAAATTTTTTAGGGATAATTAGATTTATGCCCCTAGTTGTGTCCCACTCGGCTGTTTTACCCCTAATTTCCAAAAGTCACCGCTTCTGTCCAAGTCACTTCGCTCCTCTTATGCTTTTGCCCTTTGACTGTCTGACCGTCAGTTTGAAAAATTCATAACTAATTCATACTAAATCAGAAAAATGCAAATAAGATACCAAAATGTTCGGACAAACATCACCAATATGCCAGTGTAATTTGCATTCATGAAAAAAGTGTTTGAAAGTGCCCATCCGAGTTTTAGCTCTTATGCTACCACCATGAATAGTAAAATGTAAAAAAATTCAAAAAATTCAAAAATAAATTTGGTGGCAAATAATGACAAATGTTTTAAGTGCTTGCCAAGTTTTAACAGGGAATGACATTCATGGGTGCCCCAGCAAAAAAAACAATCAACACTCCAAAATAAATTATTTTTTGCCACAACTTCCACGAATGTCGTTCCCTGATGAAACTTGGCAAGCACTTAGAACCTTTGTCGTTCTTTGCGACCATATGTTTTTTGAATTTTTTGAATTTTTTTATATTTTACCATTCATGGTGGTATCAAAAGAGCTAAAACTCGGAAGTGCACTTTCTAACACTTTTCTCATGAATGCAAATGGCACTAACATATAGGTGATGTTTTTCTAAACATTTTGGTATCTTATTTGTATTTTTTTGATTTAGTATGAATTAGTTATGAAGTTTTCAAACTGGCGGTCAAACGGTCAAAGGGCAAAAGCATAAGAGGAGCAAAGTGACTTGGACAGAACAGGTGACTTTTGGAAATTAGGGGTAAAACAGACGAGTGGGACACAACTAGGGGCATAAATCTAATTATCCCAATTTTTTAACGGTACCGCACACGCTAGGTGTGCTCTATATAGATAGTAGCCCCTGAGACTCTGGTTGTTGTCCAGAGGCAGCAAACATAGGATCATAGTCCCAGGTAATGATCGCGCTGCTTTCATGTGCAGGCGGCTGAGGGTCCGGTGGCTGGCCGGACTGCTGAGTTTGCCGGATTGAGGCGGCAACTTGACACGGCAGATGCCGACATTGCACTTGTGAACAAGCGGCTTGAGGAGGCACAGGGTATGTAATTTCGGGTGGTCAACAAATATTAAGAGGAGCATGATGCTAGTATCTATAATATGCTGTGACTGTAGATGGAGTTGCCGCCGTGGAGACCCTTCGGGCGGAACTTGCCCGAGCCAAGGAACAAGATAGGAAAAGTGATGCGGCCGCCCTAAAGGCGGCCGAAGACTTAAGAGCCGAACAGGCTGCTCATCACCAGAGCAAAGATAAAATAGCCAAGATGGCTGTGGAGCTGAAAGATGCCGCCGGCCGATATGAGCTTCTTGAAAAGGAAAGCAAAGCGAAAGCGGCTGACCTAAAGAAAGTTGTGGAAGCAGCCAAGGAAACCCGCTCTAAAATCAGAGTGGCGAAGGAGGAGCTCTGTCAAGCCGGAGATATCACTGCTGGGAAGACCTTTTTGTTGCAGATGAAGTTCGGAGATCCGAAGTATGCCCCTCTAGATAAATTATGGAGTGCTGCAGACGCATACTTCGACTTGGCAATGAGTGATGCTGATGCGACTGAGTTTTTCAAAGATCAGAAAGATCATGAAGTGGAAAGATTGTTCTGGTCGCAGTTCAGTGCTCCAACGTGTCCGCTGCTGTTAAATGAACAAATGGCCATGTGGGCCGAGCTCCATAGGTTGTCCGGACTTGCCATGAGGTCTGTCGTGGATCATCTTTGGCCGAAGGGACCAAGGCCGAATAGTTATTTTGGTTTAGTGCAACGATTCCTTGGTGTTGTGCTGCATATCGATGCTGTAAAGAGGTCGGCGTGCATAGATGGTGCGCGGATGGCTCTTGCCCGTATTAAGACATACTGGGCAGAGATGGAGGCCACCTCTATTGCAACCCGGGATCCGGCCGTAGGCCAGGTCTCGGCTGAGCACTATTTTGAAGAAGTCCTAGAAGGCACTCGTTTAATAGAGGCTCAGTGCTCGAAGAGTATCATGTTCGAGTGACATGTATCCCAATTGTAAAAACAATGCTATTTGGATTATAAAGGCTGTGTTTATACTTTTGCCTGAAAGTATTATGAAGCCTCTTGTGCGGCCGTTTATGTATGTATATAACCTGAAAGTTTGCAGTCGTCGGCTTCAGCCCCCACGCACATAATGCGGGGGTGTTCAGAAAAGCGTGTATTCACACTTTTCCCAAAGTCTTGGTCCATTAAGGAGGTGATAGCGCGGCGAACAAGGCAATCGGACTATATAGCTTTAACACTTTCACTTAGCCATAGGATTTTGATGGTGGGGCTACTATATAGCCCCTGGTACTTCCGCGCTCATCTGAATATGGTGTGCATACGTACATGACCGGGAAACCGGTCCTTCGTTAATACGGAGGAATCGCGAGGATTCCGTTGAGTCATCGAGTGGTTGACCAGTCTCGCGCTTTATCATGACAGTTAGTTTTCAGCATTCTCTATTGAGGTGCTCATCCGGATGAACCAGGCACAATCGCAGTAGTTCTCCCCGTGCCACCTTAGCCGATACAGCGGAACGTAAGGTAGCAAAACACGGGAGCCGGTTAAACCCAACTATTGACCAAAGACATGATTCGGAGCTGATGCATATAAGGCCAAACTCACGACACCGAACACTCCCTAAGGTATTCGGACTTTACAACATATACTGGGCTGAGTAACGCCCTCGATAATGAGCCCTGATTTTCCAGGTACTTGCATTAGTCTGACGTGACGAAATGCCAAAGAACGCCAGCATCCCTTTTGGTTGTGATGAGTATCCGGAGGGAGTGAAGCAACAAGAGACATTAAAAAAGGTTTACACAGGGTCTTAATCTAAAAAGAAGCCTTTGAGCGGGGCCCTGCTGCACGTCTACGCCTGTGCCTCCGTTGTGCCGTATCCTGGAAGGGTTTAGCACGATGATCATCAGTAAAAGAGAAAAACGTAGGTGAAAGTCTTCGTGCAAAAAATTGGTTATTCTTAATGAACCATTGAAATGCAATCTAAACAGAGTCAAGCCGAATAGTAGCCCTTTTTACATGCGGTAAGCCCCTGGCACCACCTATGGGGTTATATCCATTGACCCAATCTCCGGTTTATCTGAGCTGTTACAGCTGGTGGTGCGCCGGACTTGTCTAACCGTGTCCGCAGTCTTGACGACCGATCATTTCTTCTGGATGGAGAGGCCGTTCAGTGATTGGCTGCTAGAGCCGCCACATATTTCTCCGTACGTGAGGAATGCTCTGTGTTTCCACTAACTATGATGATGCCACGTGGACCGGGCATCTTAAGCTTAAGATAAGCGTAATGCGGTACTGCATTAAAACGAGCGAAGGCAGTTCTTCCGAGTAGTGCGTGATGGCCGCTTCGAAATGGTGCGATGTCAAAGGTTAATTCTTCGCGTCGGAAGTTGTCGGGAGAACCGAATACAACCTCTAGTACTAGAGAGCCCGTGCAGCGGGCCTCTGGGCCTGGTATTACTCCTTTAAAGGTAGTATTGCTTTGGCTGATTCTTGTCGGGTCTATCCCCATTTTACGTACGGTGTCTTGATATATCAGATTAAGACTACTGCCGCCGTCCATAAGGACTCGGGTGAGATGTTATCCGTCAATTATTAGGTCTAGCACCAAGGCAGCCGATCCTCTGTGCCGGATACTAGTCGGGTGATCCCTGCGATCAAAAGTGATCGGGCCAACCGACCAAGGGTTGAACTTGGGGGTGACGGGCTCCACAGCGTATACGTCTCGGGGTGCGCACTGGCGCCTCCTCTTCGGTATGTGAGTTGCGTAAATCATGCTCACTGTTTTGACCTCTAGTGGGAATTTTTTCTCTCCCTCAGTGTTCGGCTGGCGGGGCTCATCCTCGTCTTCGCTTGGTGTCTCCCTCCCCTTGTGTTCGGCGTTTAGCTTGCCGGCCTCCTTTAAGACCCAACATTCTCTGTTGTTGTGATTTGCAGGTTGGTCGGAAGTGCCATGAATCTGACATAATCTGTCTAGAATATTGTTTAGGCTAGACGGTCCATCTCTGCTGCCTTTAAATGGCCTTTGACCAGTTCGAGAGCCCCTGAATCCGGCGTTTACCGCCATGTTGTCTAGGCTGTCTTCGTTGTTTCGATGCTTTCTTTTATTGCATCGCGGTTTCTCATTGCCATCCCTGAGTTTGGATGTGCCTGGGTTGCTAGTGCCGCTATAGGCCAGCCAACTGTCTTCGCCCGCGCAAAAGCGGGTCATAAGGCTTGTTAGGGTTGTCATTGTCCTCGGTTTTTCCTGGCCAAGGTGTCTCGCGAACCATTCGTCCCGGACACTATGCTTGAAAGCCGCTAAGGCTTCGGCATCCGGGCAGTCGACGATTTGATTCTTCTTCATGAGAAATCTGTTCCAAAGCTTTCGGGGTGACTCTCCGGGCTGTTGAATTATGTGACTTAAATCGTCTACGTCCAGAGGTCGGACATAGGTCCCTTGAAAATTGGCCCATAAGCATCCTCAATCTCTTCCCAGCTTCCAATTGAGTTTACGAGGAGGCTTTTCAGCCAGTGCCGAGCTGGTCCTTTCAACTTGAGGGGCAGGTATTTGATGGCATGGAGATCATCTCCGTGAGCCATGTGGATGTGAAGGATAAAGTCCTCAATCCAGACCCCAGGGTCTGTCGTTCCGTCGTATGCCTCTATGTTCATGGGTTTGAATCCCTCTGGAAATTCATGATCCAGCACCTCATCGGTGAAGCATAGGGGGTGTGCGGCACCCCTGTATTTGGATGTGTCATGGCATTCTTGGGACAGTTGTAGCGTTTGGTTTTGATACCGAGCTATTACTCGGTCAGTATAGTCGTTTGGGCGGCCATGATTCTATGCCGGAGCGCGCTTCCTGGATCCGTAGATGGACCTGGCCATACCGGCTTTCTGTGTAGGTCTTCGCGTAAATCATGCACTGACTTGTGTGCGACGTCAGTAGCCGCCCTGTCGTGGCCACGGGGTTGGTGATCCGGCTGATCGGCCGTTTTATTTTTTGGCGGAGTGGGCTCTAAAGCCTCGTCATCGAATTCAGGCAGCAGCTTGTGCTTTGGATAGCTCTTTGTGTGGCGAATGCCGCCGTACTTTTCTTCAGTGTAAAGCACTTTATTCCATCTGCTATTGAGCGTATTCTGCGCGGCCTTAAGCCTTTTCTTCTGCTTCTTCAGGCTCCTCGCGGTGGCAATAAGCCTTCTATGGATTCTCTTGTTCCAAGTGCCTTTTCTGGGATGATGTGTGCATCCCCGTGTAGACCGTTCTCCTCTCCGGAGACAGGTTGATGAGTTTTACCCTCGGCGTCGCCGTGATCGAACAGCGGCTCCGTACTATGTTCGCCGTCCGCTGGCTCATCCTGCTCCATCGCTGGGTCCATATGGTCGTCGTTTCCTTTGGAGTCGGATGGGGTATTATTCTTTCTTGCACTGTTATCGATGTTTTTGCTAACGCGGGATTTGGACCGGCGCCTACGCCGTCGCTATGGTTGCTACTCGAGGGGACTATCCTTCGCCGCATCCTTCCATTCCTCGTTGTTGTTTTCTGTGGGTGTATCCACCATGTATATATCGTGTGATGAAGTGGCTGTCCAGCGCCCTATGAGTGGTGGTGCCTGTTCCTCTCCTGCATCGTCGTCCATACCGTCGATGTCTTCGGAGTCGAAATCAAGCATGTCGGTTAAGTCGTCGACAATGGTTATTAAGTGGGTGGTGGGTGGGGAACGAATTCCTTCGTCGTCCGCTTCCCACTAGAGCCGGACATAGTTCGGCCGAGGGTCTCCTGACAAGGAGAGAGACCTCAATGAATCTAGCACATCGCCTAAGGGCGAGTGCTAAAAAATATCTGCGGAGGTAAACTCCATGATCGATGCCTAATCAGATTGGATAGGCACGGACGCAGGCGGTTCAGAGCCTGTGGCCGGGGACGAATCCGAGGGTCCGTTAACACAGGTCTCATAGGAGGTGAAGTCAGTATTCGGCTCTATCGCCGCTAAGTGTGCGGCCTCCGTGGCGGGGTCCATCCACCCGTCCTCGGATGGCACGATCTGCTCCAGATTGAGGGCCGGAGTAACCGCAGGTGCGATCTCCCGAACACCGTCCGATGGCAGAGCTAACTCATGCTCGTCGTGACTGTGCAGCGCACCTGACATGAGCTTGAATCCGTCGAAGATCAAGTCTCTGCGAATATCGGCACTTTAGTTCAAGCTTCCAAACCTGACCTAATGTCCAGGGGCATAGCTATCAATCTGCTCTAGATGGCCAAGCGAGTTGGCCCGTAGTACGAAGCCGCCGAATACAAAGATCTGTCTGGGGAGAAAAACCTCACCCTAGATCGCATCGTTTCCGATGATCGAAGGAGCCACCAAGCCTTATTGTGACGGCACAGTGGAACTCTCAATGAAGTTACCAATGTCGGTGTCAAAACTGGCGGATCTTGGGTAGGGGGTCCCGAACTGTGCGTCTAAGGCTGATGGTAATAGGAGGCGGGGGACAAAATGTTTACCCAGGTTCGGGCCCTCTCGATGGAGGTAATACCCTACTTTCTGCTTGATTGATCTTGATGATATGAGTATTACAAGAGTTGATCTACCACGAGATCATAGAGGCTAAACCCTAGAAACTAGCCTATGATTATGATTGTTGTTCTATGGACCAAACCCTCTGGTTTATATAGACACCGGAGGGGCTAGGGTTACACAGAGTCGGTTACAGAGAAGGAGATGTACATATCCGAATCGCCAAGCTTGCCTTCCACGCAAAGGAGAGTCCCACCTGGACACGGGACAAAGCCTTCAATCTTGTGTCTTCATAGTCCAACAGTCCAGCCAAAGTATATAGTCCGGCTGTCCGAGGACCCCCTAATCCAGGCTCCCTCACCCCCCTTCCTAGTCCAATTCGGACAAGAGGGGAGGGGCGCGTGGCCTGCCCTGGCCGGCCCCTCTCTCTCTCCACTAGGGCCCAACAAGGCCCATTAAACCCCAGGGGGTTCCGGTAACCCCTCCGGCACTATGGTAAAATCCCGATTTCACCCGGAACTCTTCCGATGTCCAAATGTAGGCTTCCAATATATCAATCTTTATGTCTCGATCATTTAGAGACTCCTCGTCATGTCCGTGATCATATCCGGGACTCCGAACTACCTTCGGTACATCAAAACATATAAACTCATAATACCGATTGTCACAGAACTTTAAGCGTGCGGACGTTACGTGTTCGAGAACTATGTAGATATGACTGAGACACGTCTCCGGTCAATAACCAATACCGGAACCTGGATGCTCATATTGGTTCCTACATATTCTACGAAGATCTTTATCGGTCAAACCGCATAACAACATACGTTGTTCCTTTTGTCATTGGTATGTTACTTGCCCAAGAATCGATCGTCGGTATCTCAATACCTAGTTCAATCTCGTTACCGGCAAGTCTCTTTACTCGTTCCGTAATGCATCATCCCGCAACTAACTTATTAGTCACATTGCTTGCCAGGCTTATAGTGATGTGCATTTACGGAGAGGGCCCAGAGATACCTCTCCGACAATCGGAGTGACAAACCCTATTCTTGATCTATGCCAACTCCACGAACACCATTGGAGATACCTTAGAGCACCTTTATAATCACCCAGTTACGTTGTGACGTTTGGTAGCACACAAAGTGTTCCTCTGGTATTCGAGAGTTGCATAATCTCATAATCATAGGAACATGTATAAGTCATGAAGATAGCAATAGCAGTAATCTAAACAATCAAGTGCTAAGCTAACGAAATGGGTCAAGTCAATCACATCATTCTACTAATGATGTGATCCCGTTAATCAAATGACAAATGATGTCTATGGCTAGGAAACTCAACCATCTTTGATCAATGAGCTAGTCAAGTAGAGGCATACTAGTGACACTATGTTTGTCTATGTATTCACACATGTATTATGTTTCCGGTTAATACAATTCTCGCATGAATAATAAACATTTATCATGATATGAGGAAATAAATAATAACTCTATTATTGCCTCTAGGGCATATTTCCTTCAGAAACAACTAGAGATATTCTTGCTTGCAGAGATTGAGATGATCTAGAGAAATTATTATGCAAGTATAAAGAAAAATATCTGAATGCTAGAACAAAATGTGATCCTAAGTTTTCTACTTCACCTATATTTGTTGATGATAAGGATTATTAATTCTCTTTCGACCTAGAGTTAATTACTTTGGTTGAATCTGATCCTTTCTATGGTTATGAAAATGAAAGTGTTGTGGCACATCTTGCTAAGTTGAATGAAATAGCCACCCTTTTTACTCATGATGAGAAAACTCACTATTACTATATTCTCAAATTATTTCCTTTATCATTAAAGGGTGATGCTTAAGCTTGGTACAATACTCTTGCTCCTGGTTGTGTGCATAGTCCCCAGGATATGATTTATTACTTCTCGAAAAAATATTTCCCTGCTCATAAGAAACCAGCTTCCTTGCAGTAAATATTTAACTTTGTTCAAATTAAAGAAGAGAGTCTCCCACAAGCTTGGGGGAGGCTTTGCCAATTACTTAATGCTTTTGCCTGATCATCCTCTTAAGAAAAATGAAATACTTGATATCTTCTATAATAGACTAACCGATGCTTCTAGGGACTTCCTAGATAGTTGTGTCGGTTGTGTTTTAAGGGAACGGACTGTTGGACAAGCTGAAGAATTATTGAATAACATATTGAAAAACTATGATGATTGGACTCTTCCCCAACCACCGGCTAAACCCACTCCGAAGAAGAGGGGTATATTATATCTCAGTCCTGAAGATATGCAAGAGGCAAAGAAATCTATGAAGGAAAAGGGTATTAAAGTCGAGGATGTTAAAAATTTACCTCCTATTGAAGGAATACATGGGCTTAATACACCACCACTACCTAAGGTGGTAGAGGTAAATTCTCTTATGAAATTTAATGATAATGATAATCCTCACAATATGCATCCTAGCCAATGCCTTTATGAGTTTGAAATAGTAAACAAGACACTTCAATCAAATGTTATGAAACAATTGAAAGACAATTCTGATATTATTGCTCGCTTGAGTGACTTGTTATTCAGAATATCAAATGATGTTAGAGGTGTTGGAAAAAATGCTTCTATGATTCAAACTCAGTTAGAACAAATTGCTAAATCTCAAAGGGAATTGCTTGGTGAAATGAATAATAATATGCATGACTTTGTTGTTAGAGTTGCAACTAGAGGAGGTAAAATGACTCAAGAATCACTTTATCCTCAGGGACACCCAAAAAGAATTGAACAAGATTCACACAGAACTACCCGTAGTGCTCCTAGTTCTTATAAAAAGAAAAAGAAAAAGAAAAAGAAGAATGATAGGACTTCACATGCTCCTAGTGAACCTGAAATAGAAAAACCTCCTGACAATGATAATGAAGTTTCTATCTCTGATGCTGAAACTCAGTCTAGTAATGAACACTCACCTAGTGAAAATGAAAAAGATAATGCTGATGTTCATGAAGACTGTCAACCAAATAATAAAGAACCAGCCAATGATGTTGAGATAGAACCACCTGTTGATCTTGATAACCCACAACCTAAGAATAAAAGGTATGATAAAAGAGACTTCATTGCTAGGAAAAACGGTAAAGAAAGAGAACCGTGGGTTCAAAAACCTATGCCTTTTCCACCTAAGTCAACTAAAAGGAATGCTAATGAAGAATTTGAACGCTCTGCTGAAATGCTGAGGCTAGTCTTTTTGCGTACTTGCTTGACTGATATCTTGAAAATGCCTCCTTACGCAAAGTATATGAAAGACATCATCACTAAAAAGAGAAAAATATCGGAAGCTGAAATCTCCACTATGCTTGCTAATTATAGTTTTAAAGATGGAGTACATAAAAAACTTGAAGATCCGGGAATTCCAACTATACCTTGCTCTATCAAAAAGAATTATGTGAAAACTGCTTTGTGTGATTTAGGAGATGGTGTTAGTGCTATGACTTTCTCTTTATATGAAAGACTTGATTTGAATAAACTCACACCTACTGAAATATCTTTGCAAATGGCTGACAATTCAGCTGCCATACCTATCGGTATCTGTGAGGATGTGCCCGTTGTTGTTCCTAATGTCACTATTTTGACTGACTTTGTTATACTTGAGATGCCCGAGGACGACAACATGTCGATTATCCTTGGTAGACACTTCCTGAGTACTATAGCAGCTGTTATTGATTGCAATAAAAGCAAGGTTACTTTTCATATCAATGGTAATGAGCATACGGTGCACTTTCCGAAGAAACAATTCCAAGTGAATGGTATTAATGTTATTGAGAGATCTCTAACAATCACTATTGGAAGTTTTCAAATACCTCTACCTATTGTCAAAAAGAAATATGAAATGCTTATTGTTGGGGACATTCATATCCCCGTTGAGGTAACTTAGTGATTTACGGAAGTTCTTCGGTTTCATGCTAATCGAAAGTGGTTTTTAATAAGACTTGATCAACCTTATTAATGGATCATTTTTGAGCGGTATGAAGTTGATGAATTTAGTAAGCACTACCTTCAGTCCCAACTTTTTATTCTCTGTTTTTATTATAAATAAAATAAAATGCCATGTTTTGTCTATTTTTTGAATTTCCGTGCAATAAAAAATGACCCCAAAATAAAAGTTCTGAGAATGCCCTAAAAATTAGTACAATTTTTTCTGAATATTTAAGAATTTTTTGTGCAATTAACATCAGAGGGGGGTGCACCAGGTGGGCAACCCACCTGGGCGTGCCAGGACCCCCAGGCATGCCCTGGTGGGTTGTGGTCCCCACGTGGGCCCCCTCACTTATCTCTTCATACCACATCATCACCTACATCTAGAAAAAATCTCCATTGCTCTCTCTCCCGTGTTCTTGCTCTCAAACCCGCAAATTTCGATCTCTTTGCTCGAAGCTCCATTTCTGAAACTCTTTCAGGGGATTGTTTCTTGGTATGTGACTCCACCGTTTGTCCAATTAGTTTTTGTTTTAGTGGTTTATATTTTGAATAATTAGCTACTCTTGGTGATGCTGTAGATGAGCTTGCATGTTGAATTCTTAGTGTTCTAAGTAGTTTGAATGCTTGTTTTGGCCGCTATGTATCCCTATGAGCAGTTGCTATCAATCTTATAAAGTTTTGTTAACAAATTTTTGTCACCCAAAAAATTTCAGAAAATTGTACGTGAACATGATGAACTTGTTTGGAAGGAGTTCTTCGAGGAGGCGATCCTCGGGGGCATCTTCTAGTGACAGGTCCGCTCGCCGGTCATATGTTGAACCAAGTGAAAGTTCCACTTGAGATGTCGCCACCAAAACATGCTTATGGCCTCGCGGTGAGTATATGATGCGTGTGGGTATTAAAGAAGAATTTGAGCAATATGTTCACAATGCCGGCTTGGTCCCTACATTTCAGATAACTGTGAACAATGCCACCTTCTCACTAAATCATTTGTCAAAGGATTTAAATTCCTTCCCCGTGATTCTAGGGTGTCGTTTATGCTTTATGATAACCCAATTACCATATCACTAGAAAATTTTGCTTACCATTGCAAACTCCCATTCTGGGGTTCACATGACGAACCGCCAAGGGTGGAGTATCAGACATTCTTGTCTAACCTTTGTTAGGGTGAGACGAGGGGAGTGACACATGGTAGAATAAAGAGCATTCATTTTACCGCAATTCAGTATTTTGCATTATTTAACGGGAAATGTATTGTAGGCAAGCAAGACTGTAGTATACTTTGTGCTCGAGACTTGAGCCTCATCCACACCGCTCTCACCGTTGAAAGGAATTATAACCATGGAGCGATTGTTGCACGCCGACTCCAGCACAACGCTAACAGTGGCTATTTCTATGGTGGAATATATGCCAAGCGTTTAGCACGAGGGATGGGTGTTGCACCTTTGCCCTTTGATCCCATCCTACCCACGCAGTATTTAGATTTTGACACTTTAAAGGAACATAAGATTCTCAAGGGAAAGGTTGACAACTTCACTTATAATCTATTGTTTAACCAAAAATCTGTTGTGCACACATATTTGCCTGCGCCTCCTCTTTTTGATTATCACAACAAAGGAAGATATTTTGTTCTTAAGAGCGAGGCCCGAGCTCACAATGCAGCAGTGGAGGCAGCACAGCAGGACGAGGCATCCGCACCGGGAGCCTCCGTGAGCTACCACTACAGAAAAAGACACATCCCTGACATTTTGGGCCGAACGAAAAAAAATTATGTCATACATATGACACTTCTATGACGATAATTGTGACAAAACCCGGTATCATCATAGATGTGGTCGGATCCTACTTCTATGACAAAAAAATAATGACAGAAAATGGGCTTTTCGTCTTGGGCGGGCCGGAGACACAGCTGCATGACATTCTTTGGGCCGTCCATGACGGAAAAAACCATGGTAGAAGCGAGGGGGAGGAAAATTTCGGGGAGTTCCCGGTTACGGTGGAAGGTCGGGGGCCGAGCGATGCGCGTTTCTCTCATACACGTATGCGCGTGTGTGCGAGGCGTTGGCTCTAACTAAACCCGAGCGAGGCGTTGGGCTCTAACTGAACCCGAGCGATTGCACTGCAGGCTACGCGTTACTGAACCCGAGCGATCGATCGATGACTGTTAACTGAACCCGATCGAGTGATTCCATCGCTACTGCTGCTAACTGAAGCCGATAGATGCTGCCTCTGGGATGAACAGTGGGCGTTGTGGGCGGTTTGGATGAACAGTGAGTGGTGGCGTTGCCCCTGGATGAACAGGACCCCGTGGTGTGGTGGAGGGCTGGATGAACAGTAGACGATGGAGGGGTGCTCGTGGAGGGGTGGTTGAGCAGGACCCCATGGTGTGGAGGGCTGGATGAACAGTAGATGGTGGAGGGGTGGTTGAACAGTAGCCGGTGGAGTAGCGCGTGGTGGAGGCTGGATGAACAGGAGCCCGTGGAGGCTGGAGGAGGTCGACGGTAGCCCGTGGAGGCTGGAGGATGTCGACGGTGGAGATGAATAGTATCCCGTGGTGTCCCGTTTTGCGGTACGACACACCCCTCCCGATGAACAGGACCCCCGTTTCGACCGTAGGAGGTCTGTTTCGTCTGTTTTGCGGTACGACACACCCCTCCCGATCAACAGGACCCCCGTTTCGACCGTAGGAGGTCCGTTTCGTCCGTTTTGCGGTACGCCACACCCCTCCCGATCAACAGGGCCCCCGTTTCAACCGTAGGAGGTCCGTTTCCTCCGTTTTGCGGTACGCCAGACCCCTCCCGATCAACAGGACCCCATTCAGGCCTCGTTTCCATCGCCTGTTCCATCCAAGCCCTCCCGATGAACATGACCACGCATTCCGTTCCGACCCAGCCGGTTGGCTCCCACGCGTTCCGTTGCCTCCCGATGAACACGGCACATTTTGTTGCCTCCCCGTGAACACGACGCATTCTGTTGCCTCCCCATGAACACGACGCATTCTGTTGCCTCCCCATGAACACGATGACGACGTTGTTTCTCTGTTCCAACCCAGCCATGTACACGAGCCCTGGCCGTACGTATGCGCGAGTAGGCGTTCGAGACCCCGCTCGTATGTACACATATGTGGCCGTATATTCTTTCTTGCACCCTGGCCGATGTACGTATGTGTACATGCTACGTGTGCGCCTCTACTACGACACGTACGCGCCTCTAGTACGACACGTACGCGCCTCTACATCCACCAGTATATATGTACGTACATGTTCGCGACCAGAATGACAACGCTACGTACGCTTCGACCAGGTGGGTCCCGAGTGTCAGGCACTTCCTTGCGTGTGAAGATGTAGCTGGTGGGTCCCAGTAGTCAGGGGGGCGAATCATTTTTTTGCCCGGACGCACTTCCTTGCGTGCGAAGATGTAGCTGGTGGGTCCCAGCAGTCAGGGGAGAATCATTTTTTTTGCCCGGACGCACTTCCTTGCGTGCGAAGATGTAGCTGGTGGGTCCTAGCAGTCAGGGGGAAATGTTTTTTCATGAAATACGGTGGCCTGTCCGGTGGGTCCCCGCTGTCAGGTGGAGGAATCATTATTTTGCGCGTAATAAGGAGGCACTTCCTTGCTGCGGCCGTGGACCCTGCTGTCAGCCTCTCCACGTACAGTCCACATCCGATGGAAGTCGTTCCTTGACCACGTTGACCACGCCGCGCCGAGAGCACCACGGCGGTGGACGACGGCGAGGACTAGGAAGTGGACGACTCGGAGCCGGGGAAGACGCAGCAGTGGATGCCCACGCGAAGAGGAGTACGAGGGTTCGCTGGTTCGGCTGCGGTGTGAGGCTGCTATCGCCGCAGAATAACAGGGGGTGTGGGTGAGTAGAGGGATGGCCTGGCCAGCGGTGGGAGTAGTAGGGGGCGGTGAGGCCTCCGCGGCATCACAGCCGGCCAGGGGAGGCAGGAGCACGCAGCACGACTTGTGCTGGTTTGGGCGGCTGGAGCCAGAAGACCAGAGGTTGAAGAAGCACTACGGCCGTTGGATGAACATCGTACGGTAACATGAGCTAGAATCGTTCATATTGACTAAGTTCACAAAGCCCTCCGTCCCCGTCAACTTGGTAGGCCCACAAGTCAGCCTCCCACTATGCTGGGTTCCAGCTCGCAGGAGGAATATTCATTTTTTTCTGCGTAATAAGGAGGCACTTCCTTGCGTGCGAAGATAGTTGGTGGGCCCGACATGTCAGCGGGGGGCATGTTATTTTCACGAAATACAGAGGCCCTTCCGGTGGGTCCCAGATGTCAGGTGGAGGAATCATTATTTTGCATGTAATAAGGAGGCATTTCCTTGTGTGCGGCCGTGGACCCAGCTGTCAGCCTCTCCACGCACAGTCTACTTCCGATGGTGTCGTTCGTTGACCATGTTGATCACGCCGGGCCGAGCGCATCCAAGGTGGTGGACGACGGCGAGGCCCCGGACAACAACGAGCCGGAGATGGGAAGACGCGGGAGTAGAGTCGCAGACGGAGAGGTGTACGAGGGTTAACTGGTTCTAGTGCGGTGTGGTTTGGCAGTCGGTGGAGAAGAACATGAGGTGTGGAGGGGTGGAGGGATGGCCTGGCCAACGGTGGAGTAGCGCTTCATAGCAAAGCGTGCTAAGCAGAGCTACTAGCAGCAGGAGGCGGGAGGTGGTCCCGGCGGCGCTGGAGGAAGAAGACGAGAGATTGAAGATGGATCCCGGTCGTTGGATGTAAATCCAACGGCTAACATGTCAGAATCATTTGTTGACTAAATTGACAACGACTTGCGTTGGCTTCGACCTATTGGCCCACATTTCAGCCTCCAAAAATGTGGCACGTATTCAACCCATTTTTTTAGAATTTATAGTCTTTTTTTTGCGCGGTAGAATTTACAGTCAATTTGATCTTTTTTTGAATTACAACCATTAGCTGGGCTAGGTGAACAAATAATGTAGCGTCCATGTGGCCCATTTATTTTATTTCCTAAAAAATTACAGGCCATTTGCACTTTCTCGAAATACACGATTTTGCTGGGCTGATTCTAATTATAATGTTTGGTTGGGCCAGCAATGTTATCAAAAAATAAAGGGGGCTGAGCATTTTGTTATAAATATATTTAAATAATAAGTGATATTATTACATTCGTCCTTACATCTTACCAAGCTTTTGTACACAATCACTAGGATTTTGTGCCAAAACAATCCAGGATTTTATTTGTTAAGAAATTATTTTTATAAGTTAATAAGATGTGGGATATTGTTTTCTTACATATGTAAGTATTTGTTAAACATATGATGACAATAAAAATAATATATAATAACATATAAAATATATTTTTTAGAAAAACAGGGAGCATCTCCCCGGTTCCATTGCTGAGAACGAAACCACAACATATTCTGATACAGCAGCTCAAAGAGCAGTTCGAAAGCAAAGGTAGAAAAGCTACAAACTAGGGGGTGGATGAACAAGTTCTCTGAATAACACAAATCACCTGAGCGGTGCCAAAGGCAGAGCGGATAGAGCACTCAAATGACACAAGGAGGGTCCAGCGAAGCCTTCATGGTCTTCAGCCAAGGGGCCGTGTTAGCCTGCGGCGACCAGTAAGCAAGCGGAGACACCAGGCTGGAAGGCGTAGCACAGTGGATGTCCTTCTTTTTCGGTGCCAGGTGCCATCATCTTCATCGGAGATCTTGAGATGAACCCACGGGTCCAGCCCCAGAGCAGGTCGAGCCTTGTTCAGCCACTAGTGATCGCCAACGGTTTCTGGAGGGATCTTGTTAGGGTTTCCATGAAGCTCATCAACTTGTCCTTGTCCGATCCGGAGGAGAGAATCGCCCCGTTCCTCACCATGTTCCTGATCAACCTCAAGACCTGCGGAATGGAAATCCAGGAGGTCTTACTGAAAATCATAGCATTTCTATATTTCCAGAGGTACCAAAGGACAGCTGAGCTAACAGTATTTAAAAGTGAGCACTTTTTGATAGCAATCCAGAATATGGCGACAGATTCGAAGGATGAGCCAATCTGACTAGAGAAATATTCAAAAAATAGGTGAGAACAAGACTTTTGTTCCAAGCAGTAAACATAATCAAGGGGTTTGATGATGTGTCTCTTCCTAAGGTTATCCCTAGTCATCAATTTGTTTTTGGAGAGAAGCCAGAGAAATACATGAATTTTAGGGGGAACTCTCAATTTCCAGACAGCAGGGATAAACACGGGTTGAACCCCTCTAAAGTTGATAACATGATAGAGGGAGCTGGAGGAATACTTCCCCTTATTATCCATCTGCCAAATCAGGGCATCCGGCTCGGCAGTAAAGGTAATGCTTTTGGCAATTGCCTCCAACTGGAACCATTGTTCCATGAGACTATCACCAAAGTTCCTTCTAAAAGAGAGAGTTTTAGGCATTAACCATCCCAAACTTCATTGACACTTTTGTTAAGCTCATTGCAGACAGAGTAAATAGGCCAAAATTGGACTGCTAGGGGGGATGTGCCAAACAAAGTATCTTCCCAGAACCTGGTTCTGCTCCCATCCCCTATGTTCTATCTGTAGCCAAATTTCACAGCATGCATAATAGATTTTAATCCTTTCCAGAATCTAGATGTCTTAGGGTTGGAGGAAGGGACAAAAATATTAGGTTTATTTCCTAGGTATTTATGGGCAATAAGAAGCTTCCAGGGTTTCAGGTCTTCCTCATAGAATCGTTTAATCCAAGACCCTAGAAGAGAGATGTTAATTTCTTGGAGGTTAGGTATGCCTAGGCCTCCAAAATCTTTTTTCATAGAGACTAGGGCCCAATTAGCAAGGTGTAGCTTCCTATTTCCCTCAAAATCATTCCACAAGCAATGAGACATCTGAGAATTGATGAGGTTCACTGCCCATTTAGGGAACTTGAAGAAGGAGAGGAGATACACTGGAATGCTAGCCAAACAAGCTTGTATGAGGATCAATCTACCTCTGTAAGAGAGAAGTTTGCCCCTCCACCCAGCAATCCTTTTAATGATTTTATCCAGAAGGGTTGGATGTCCTCTCTCCTCAGTTTATCATAGTGGAGAGGGATACCTGGGTACTTAATGGGGAAGTTACCTTTATTACAGACTAGAATAGAGAGGAAGTCAGCTAACTCCTGATCATCCATGTTGATAGGGATGAGTTCACTTTTAGAGTAGTTCATTCTCATGCCTGAGACTTGTTCAAAACAGGTTAGAACAGTTTTCAGATTGCTAGCATATGTGGAGTCATTGTCTAAGAAAAAGGATGGTATCATCTGCATATTGAAGGCAGATGATGCCACCAGGGCAGGCCTCAGGACAGAGCCCTGCAATCAGACTATGATCAGCATTTTAGTAAGAACGTCCACTACTAAATTAAACAAAAGCGGGGAGATGGGGTCACCTTGCCTAAGGCCTTTACCAGCAAGGAAAAAAATCACTTTCACAGTTATTTAACTTGACCCCAACAGACCCCCCCATGAGTAAGTTGCTGGATCCAACTAGTCCATTTACCCCCAAAACCTCTAACCTCCAGGAGTTTCATAAGGAAATCAAGGTTAACTTTATTGAAGGCAGTCTAAACTAGAACTACCATCTAGAGAAAAATTCTCACAAACAGAGCATTCAGATCTGTTTTGGTGAGGGTAAATTAAGGAAGAGCATTCAATGCCATCATTAAGAGAAGTAACATCTACACCAATCTTAGCAGCAATGGCATTGAAAGAAGGATCATTAAAGTTGGAGAAGGAAGTGTGTTTCATACCCTGGGGTTTTTGCGCTTCCAGGTTCTGAACCTCTTTGAGCTGTTGAGCCTTTTCAATAATGGTTCTCTTGTCACCAGCTACCCTGGCACTGGTTCTGGTGGCTTGAACAGGACCCCATTTGGGAAGGTGCTTCTCCTTAGGAAGGGCATGGAAGTCAGAGTTGTATTTTGAGTCCAAATTGTCTGGGAGTTTAGTTGTTTCAACAAGTGCCTCTTGATCCTCTTGTTGATCTACATAACCTTCTAATTCCATCAGATCATCATCTTCCAGGAGCTCCATTTCCCTGGGGAGGTTGAATCCATCAGTTTCATCAAGCACAGAATTCAGGATCTTTTCCTGGATGCTGAGTTGAGGAGTGTATGGAGAATCAGGGAGGTGTGTCTTGAGGACTGAAGTGGGTCTAGTTTCTCCAAGCATCTGATTGTGGCCAAAAGACTATCCTCTCATGTTAGGGGCCCCAGAATTGGCAGCAGGCCCGTTATCTGATTCAGATCTAGAGCTCCTATTGGATTCAGCATCTTCAGTAAGATTGGTACCGGTTTCAACTGCAGAGACATATGTACCAGCAAACAGGTTGGTGGATGTGCCAGTTTCAGTCGGGGTTAAGGACTCCACCTCAATGAGTAGCCTGTAGATTTTGTTCCCAACTCCAAAAAGCCTTTCAGCAAGGATTTTGGAGGGATCTTTACATAATATTTTGACCCTAATAGTTTCATAGAATGACTTGAAATTATGCTGCCAATCCACATCCAGTAAGACCCCCAGAGTGGAAGTGATTTGATCCAGCATAGTCCAGTCACACCACTTGGGAGTTCATTTTCCTGATCTTGATCCAAGTTTCCTGGAGGACCTCTTCAGCCTCAATCCTGTCTTTCCAGACTTCAACATTGACTACAACATTGTCTTTTTTGAGACCAAAATAGCAGTATCCAGCAACTTGAACTACATCTATTTCAGGAGGGAATTTGACCAAGAATGTCCACTCATCTAGGGCATTGATTGGCCAGGGCCAGTTGGTTTTATAAATGTTTGCAAACTCAGTGTCAAGTTCCTGCTTGGTCACTTCACCAGCTTCTACCAGAACAATCCCCACATTCTTCAGGGAGCCATGATACTGAGCATTTTCATCAGGTGGGTCTATGTGGTAGAACCCTAATCCTGGAGTAGCACTTCCAACATATCTAGCAGAACTGTGTGTTTTCCTTCTGATAGGGCAATTTTCAACTTTATGAGTAACCATTTTGCAGATAAAACAACTCTTGGGCTTGACACATTTATCCAAATGATGCCCTGGTTCCCCACAGTTGTAGAAGATCACCTTAGAGTATGCCATAAGGCCCGAAGCAGGGGCTAGAGCAGTTTTCTGGATGTCCTGTCTCTTCTTTTGCTGATTCTTGCCTTGAGATTTCCCACTGATCTGAGAGTTAGAACCACTAGCAGATTGATCTTGGGCAATTACAGGAGCCTGCCCAGATTGTGCCCAAATTTGGGGCAGAGGTGGGCTGTACCACTGCCCAACCGGTGCTCCCCCCCATTGTGATAGGGGAAATTCATCGGAGTTCCTGGTTCCTTCTCATCCTCTAGCCAGATGTTGTCTCTCAGGAAGCAAAAATAACCACCAGACAGCTCAATTGAAGTAGATTGCAAGCCTAATCTCAATCTTCTACAGGTTTGGGGAGAGGTAAGGTAGGGGATCCACCCGCTCCGGCTCCGGTGGCGTGCTGGTGGGCATGAGTCCAGTCAAGCATTCCCATCTCGCAGCACGGCGTGGATCTCCTGAATTCACTTCTCCTTTCGCCCATCGAACGAACGCAATTGGCGGCCCCCTGGGGTGGGGCATCCTGTGCTTCTCCGAGAAATCTCCTTCGAAGTAGATCCGCAGGGCTAGATTCAGCAGCTCCCAATCCACATAATCCTTGCACATCCGAGCATACCTGCGTGAGTGAGAGAACGGTTTCGGTCCCTCCTTGGCTTCCTCCCTCGCAGCTTCCTCCTCTGCTTCCCTCCATTCGCGCGTGCACTGGGTCCAGGAGAGAGCGTCTTCGCGTATCCGCATCGCCCGCTCCCTCCATCTCCTCCCTCGAGTCTCCCACAGCACCGCCGACGCGTCGGAGTTGAGCAGTTGGAGCATCCGCGGGAAGGCTTTGTAGACATGTTGGAGATGCATCTTGTACATCTGCCTGTCTTCCAGCCATTCCCCTGTGGATATGGCCGGCGACTCCATGGGGCGCGCGAGCGGACTTGCTGAGGGGGGTAGGCGCGCCCGGAGTCAGGAGGCGGGGGGTGGCGGCGAGATCTATGGTGACGGCGAGGGTGGAGGTAGTGGCGGGGGCGGCGGCGAGGGTGGAGGTGGTGCCGGGGGCGAAGGGGGTCGCGAGAGCGGTCATCTATTTGCCAATTATGTGAACTAAACAGTCAACATATAAAATAATTTAAATATATATAATATAGTTAGAAGGGAAACATAAGTTGGACTTGGCGTTCCTATTCTTATATAAAAAAATAGAACAGACCTCTGTGTTTTCTTCAGAAAAAATACATAAATTGGGCTGCCAAAAAAAACCCTCGGATGGGAGGTCCATAGGTCGGTCGATACATGATGGCCCTAAGAAAATACAAACAGGCCTATGGACCTCCCATCGGAGGTCGTGGGCTGCGCATGTTAAAAATGAAAGCCTAGATGGGGCAGCCCAAAACCACATCCAACACTTGCCAAAACTTCGTCCCTCGTTTTCTCTGTGTTTCGCACACTCGACATTGTGTGGGCATTTTGACTGTGCATCATGTGAAGATGTGCTATGCATGAATGTTGATCAACATGATGTTAACTGGCTGGTAGTTCCATTTTCTACCACGAATAAAACATCGAACATGATGTTAACCCTGTTTGAAAAGGCCGTGTTAATATAAATGCTCTACCTCTGAAAGTTGCAGTTTCTTATCTGAAACTGAAACTTGCAGTTTCTTCTCTGAGAATCACATTGTCTGCACTTTTATACTCCTATGAAACTACATTTTTTAAGTGCTAAAAATAGATATCTATAATTCATAAAATACTTCATATGCTCAATACTGCAAATCTGAAATTCAAAAGACATTCATATCTAAAAGTACTCTCAAAATACACAACACAAAACACAATTCACAACATGCAAATACTGACAACCCTAAGCTCCTCCTGACAATTTACAACATGCTGGCTATTGGGCTGGGGGGGCAGCCCCCTCCTATTCCTCGGCGGCAGACAGCCACCCCGTGAGACGATGTGAATAGCGAGGGAGACGATGGCGGGGAAGCATCATCGGGCCAACTGTTTTTCTCCTCTTGCAATTGGGTTCGGTCGACGAAGACTCCACCGGCTCGCTCTGGCCGGACACCCTCACAAACGGCACCCTGCAGATGCTCGATCCTTCAATCTCTGGTGGATGCTCCATCTGGTACTCCCACCACCGCTCCCTCACGATCGGATTCGGTGAATCTGTTTGCTCCATGGCCCAGAGGAGCAGCTCTATGTACTCCGGCGCGACTCCCTTCGGGAGTATCGCCGCCTTTTCGCTTTGTTGCAGATATTTGGCCATGGATGTCGCTGTCGCCACTAGTTAGTCCTTGTTGTCAAACCAAGACTGTATCTCCAACATCCTAGCTAGCTTCACAAGGTCGCCGTCTGCGATCCTCACGTATCGGTTGTACTCCTCCATCGATCTACTTCTCCACAGCACCTTCACTCGCCGGCAGTGATTTTTGAATGGAAGAGGAGAGGAGCAGCGCTGGTTTTGGATTAGAATGGGAGAGGAGCGACGCTGGTTTTGGACTGGAACAGGAGAGGAGGGGCGGTGGTTTTGAAATGGAAGAGGAGAGGAGCGGCGCTGCATTTAGATTGGAACAGGAGAGGAGCGGCGGAGGTTTAAGAGAAGAGCGGAAGAGCGGCGCTGGTCTTGGAAGTACTTTTTGTTGTTTTGCGTATTTTGGGTCAAAGTTTGACCATGTGCTATATTTGACAAGCAAAATGTGAATGCATGTCACCAAAAATTGTATCGTTTGGTTCGTATCTGAATGTACTTTCAAATTATATTATTTTTGCAACGTATAACATATATTTTATGTGCGAAAATCATGGTCAATTATGACCTAGAATAAAAGGGAGACTAGTTAATGTGGGGTCGCTTTCTTAATTGAAGGGTAAATTGATTCTGATTTTGATCCAGTCACACCGCGTCGGCCCTCTCGTCCAATCCTAAATCGCTGCCGCACGCTCCTCTCCCTCTTCTCCATTGCAAAACCACCTCCTCTCCTCTCCATTATCTCCATTCCAAAACCACCATCTAGCCTCTCCCTCTTCTGATCTTCTCCATTGACTCATCTCCATCATCTCCATTCCAAAACCACTGTCTCGCCTCTCCCTCTTCTCTATTGCAAGACCACCGTCTCTCCTCTGTTTTCTAGACGCTTTGCTCCATGGCGCGGGTGCAATCCATGGATACAAAATTAGTATATTGTATACTATTTAAAAGTCGAGTGCCGGGCTTTTCCTGCGCGGTAGGCGGCGGGGCAGTTCCTCCTAGTCGGTTCGACAGATACGTGAGAAGACGAGGGAGTAGGCTGCTGCAAACGTAGGGCTGTGTGATTTGACAGCGGGTTACTGCTGGACAGGTGGAGCCCCGTGATTGGACTTGCCATTATCATTTTAACTGCGGCGCTACAACCGGCGTGAGTCTCCCGATTCCTGACCACCTCCATACAGGTGCCTCTCCCAATGCTCCACCAGGT
The DNA here is from genome assembly GCF_003073215.2 of Triticum urartu. Taxonomy (NCBI): domain Eukaryota; kingdom Viridiplantae; phylum Streptophyta; class Magnoliopsida; order Poales; family Poaceae; genus Triticum; species Triticum urartu. The sequence continues at coordinate 506,730,840 of NC_053026.1, read as the reverse complement.
AGTAGAGGCTGGCTCTTGCATGAGAGCCCACTTCTCCAGTTTTTCCTTGCCTCTCTTTCCTCCACATATGCAAAAATGCCATGTAAAGCGCACTATTGTACGTACTTTTACTTGCTCCTACAGGTGCTTAAGCTTGCCACATAGGCATAAAGTCTGATGTGGCAAGTTAATCAAGAAGAGAGATACTAGTTTGGTGACCCAACGAAGAAACAGTGCTAAGCGCGTGTACCTAGGTGAAAAGACAATTTTGAGTCTATAGCTAATTTTATGAAGCAAACTTAGCAACACCATTTCATTGGAAGAGGTCACTCCTTGGCAAATGCAATAAATACTAGTAATCCCTGTGTCCCATAATATAAGAACATTTTTGGCACTACACTAGTGTCAAAAACATTCTTATATTATGGGACAGAGGGAGTACGAAGAAAGAGATAGAGAGGAGTAAAAAAATAAACTTATAGCCAACCTTATAGCCAACCTTGTTGTAGTATGAGTGACTAAGTGATGACTATGTATGACATGCCAACATCAGATAGCCTAACGCACCGTGTTAAATCACCAAGGGCACGACCGCGCGAGCGACGCGACGGTCGTGTTAGGCACGACCATGATACGGGCTGCTGGCAGCCCTTGGATCTGAGATCAAACGGTCACATGCTAAGTTGCTGAAAATTCGCAGAATAACCCTCCAGGATAGGATATTCACCCATAGGCCTAGAATCACGCCATGCAACCATTCGATCTCAGATCCAAGGGCTCTCGGAAGCCCGTATCATGGGATAATGGAAAGCCACTACCCTGCCGTTCGCACGCTGGCAGTTCGCTCCTAGTCGTCCCGTCCATTCACATTACGGCAGTTCCACTAATCCTAACCCTCCTCCCAAATCCATGGCGTCCCAAATCTCCACGATCGGCTGTGAGTACAAGGTTAGAACCATCACCGGTGATGAGTTCGATGTCATCTACACTCGTTCTTCCGCGACGGTGAAAGGATGCCTTTCTCGCTTCAGACGCATGTTCGAAAACTCAGATGATGAGTGGGTTGCTGGGCTGGATGTTGAGTACACCACACTCCTGGGACCAGAGAAGGATCTAAAGGACGTAGAGAGGAAGAAGCCCGCCGTGATCTAGGTTTTCATACATAATGTTTGCTTGGTCTACAACATATGCCATGCTAACGTTGAGTGCCAGGATTTTAAGAACTTCCTCAAGGACAAAATAGTGAAATTCGTTACTGTAGACTTTAAGAACGACAGGGATGTCCTGCGTCGGATAGGTCTCGTTGTAGGCAACCCCTTCGACCTCCAGAATAATCGGCTGGTGTCCTCTCATCAGTATTCAATGCTGACCCTGGCAGGAGCCATGGTTCATCCTTCGTACGGTAAACTGGAGAAACCTCCATACACGTTTCATCGTCATGCATGGCAGCAGAATGTACTAGATATAGACCACATCCACTACACTGCAATGGATGGCTACCTTTGCTTCAATATCTACAAGGGTTGGATGAAGAGCAACAGCCAAGTGTGCGGTTCAAGCAAAGAAGTTTCGGCCAAGAGGAAGAGGGACAAGGACGAAGTCGAGGACGTGGACGAGGACTCCGAGTAAGGTGGCAGTGTCGTTGCTCATGGTGGTTCTAATGCAGTGTCTACCGGAATAGTTGCAAAGTTTAATTTCAGGTGTGCTTAATTTAATTTGAGGGTGTGTTGTGCTGAGCCCCTAGCAGAACTATGTTATGTTTCTTCTCGTTACTTTAACTCTTTTGTACGTACATACTAGTATTTCTTACATTTCATATTTTAGTTGGTATAGTACCACCACTCGTTTCTTCACATTATATACGTACAATATATATGGCCAACATCATATAGCCAGCAGTTTAGTTGTCAAAGATTTCAAGGTGCTTAGTTTTGTCAAAGAATTCCAGGATGCTTAGAGGGTGCTTGGATCCAAGGGACTTATTTTAGTCTGACTGAAAATAGTCTCTTTAAGAGACTAAAGTTCCAAGCACCCCTGACTAAAGAGGGGCTAAAACTAGTCTTGAGACTAAATTTTTTTAGTCAGGGGTACCCCTACTAAAATGTGGATTAGTCCTCTCTCTACTCATTTAACTCCTCTCCTTTAACACACGCGAGTTCTGGATTGGAGGGTTTGGAGGATAACAAATGCTCATTAACTTGATTTTAGCCTTTTTAGTATTTGGATCCAAGCATGGGTGAGGCTACCATGTTTTAGTCCCACTACTTTTAGTCATGGGACTAAAACGTATCCAAGCACCCTCTTAGTTTTATTTGAGGGTGGGTGGTGTTGGACACCATTATTGTGACTAGCCTTTTTAATAGTACTATATGCATAATTTGGCGACGAGTGCTCTCTATATGTACCACTTTTTTTTTAATTTCAAGTTTTGCTCCATGGCGCAATCCATCGATACTACTGCTGTACAAAAGTATACCTTTTTAAAAGGCTAGAGGGCGGGGCAGTCTAGCTTGGTCGGTTTCACGAGAGGCGAGGTCCTTTGTGATTTGACGGCTCATTACTGCTGGAAGGCGAGGCCTTGTGATTTGACTGCTCGTATAAATGCGCCGACGACCTGATCGAGGAGGAGCAAAGAACCGTGCGGTATACTCAAGTTTTCCACTGGAGTAGTACTGTGAGGGAGGAGCACGAAACACGGCAGCCCAGTGCCATATGAAGATAAAAAATGAAATAATTTGCTAGTCATCTCATTGTTAGCATTGTTCTATTCATTCCCTCAAAAAAACCATTGTTCTATTCATGCCTCGCAGAGAACGTGACACGTGCGGCGAAACACCCGAAGCAAAAGATGAAACATAGGAGCAAAAGAAGAAGGAAGATTATCACCCCAAATGATCTAATTCGCCGCGGAGTCGTAATTGCTTCTTCATCTCCTCCATGACCTCCATCTCCTTGCGCGTCTCCTCCGCCATCTTATTCATTTTGTCCATGACGCGGGATTTCTCGATGCGAGCCTTCATCATCTGTTCCACGGCCGCATTACGTACCTTGACAGCAGCCGGGTGCTTGATGCAGAGCTTCACCAACTCCTTCTGTTCCATGACGAGGGCCTGCAGCATCTTCATCGAGGAACTACTATTCTCATGAAACTTCTTCCAGCCGGCGTTCTTCTCCTTCAACAGGTCGATCTCGTGGCAGAGCTTCGCCTTGTCCTCCTGAAGTCGCAGGATTTCGCCGGTCACCTTCTTCTCCGAGGCAATGCTCTTCTTCAGCAGCACCACCAAGCCGGCGGTCAACTTCCCCTGCTGATTGAGCTCAGCGGGCATGTCATCGAGGCTCTCCTTCAGCAACTCCATCAAGCCTTGGATGAACTCCTTCTACTTATTGAGGTGCTTATTGAGCTGACCGGGCATGTCGTCGAGGGATAACGACTGCAGCTCTGTCGGCTCAGCATGTTCGCCTCCGCGGCTAGGGCGCTCCTGGGAGCCATCGCCTGCCCATGAGAGATCTTTCGAGGTCTCTGCGTGGCGGCGAGCCCTCTCTTTTTTTCCACAGCCTTGGTTGCCGCTCCCTTGTTACGAGTAGTTCTCGACCTAGAGCTCTGCTCACCGGCCATGGCAACGACGGACGAAGAAGAAGCACTTATGAGGAGGAAAGGTAGAGTAATTTTCAGTTAGGTAGTTCCCCTTTTTATAACCTAAGTACTAGCACTAGTACTAATACCTTCATAGTGGGAACACGTTTAGGTTTGGCACGTATTAGTAGGTGTGAGCAGGCTTTCGAATGTGATGGGAACAAGGTAAATATTAATTGATGGTTTTGGTTTCGAGGCCCGAAACGGCTCCCGATGAGTTTAGCGGTACATAAATTTCAAGTAATACACTGCTCAAATGCGTAAATATGATGTTACTGTCAAAAATTGGCACAAAATACGAAGGAGACCAATGGAAGTACGACTGGCAACCCACGATTTAACTACTCGCATGCGCGTAGTGGAGTAATAATGTCTTTCTTCCGCCCTCACGTCCACTCAATTTGCATGCGTTGTATTAATTGACCATCAATAAAGTGAACGACTTTACACGCGTCAAATTATCACATGGGGTGGATCTTCGTACAAAATTGCGTCCGCCCGTGTACCCGTGTGTGCATGCGAGGGAATGAGTGCGTGCGTGGCGTGCGTGCACATCTTTGCTTCGTGCATGTACCGCCAGTATGGCTTAGGGAGGACGAGTACATTCTTCTGGAACTAGCAGCACATCACTGTGATCAATCCACACAAGGAGGTCGTGACAACGCCTCCACATGTGCCACGTGGCTTCATGAACTGTAAGAGAGACACTGTGTAGCGTGCCATTGGTATTCTAATTTACGTGTTTTGCACATACTTGAAGTACTAGTAAGGTACACGTGCATTGCACGCATCAGATTTTGCAACCAAATTATGAATAAATACCACCCTATAGCATGTAAGCTCTGAGTCATATATGCCTGATGTAGCCCTTTGTTTATTTCTTATAGTTCATCTCATTCAAAATCAATTAGTTTTTATAAAAAATCTAAGAACGCGGGAATAGGAAAAACATGGGATTATAGTGGAATGTCGTCTTGAATCCTACAGGATTGTACGAGTGTTTGATTGTGCATAGAAAAAATGCAGAATTCTTTCAAAGAGGTCTGAGTGGATGGGGTGTTTCCTATGAAATCTAGTGCAAATGAATCATAAGGAAAAATTCCTATGGTTTACAATCCTACGAATCAAACAACCAAGATAGGAAAAATTCCTAATGATTAGAATCCTCCAAAATTCCTTTGAGAATCCTTTGAATCAAAGCAGCCCTTAATCTATTTTATGATTCATGGAATTGTGCATTGTAAAGCATAAAGTAAAAACAATTAATGGCAATTCAACTAGAAAAAAAGTTTGGGCAATTATGATACGAAAGATTCTAGAACAAAAGAGAACCACTGTTGTTTTGAGGTTTGTGCATTATGCTTAAGTTCAACCATGGAGTCTGCTAGATTGTACATGTGGCAAAATCCGGTGGGGGCTAGAAGATGGTGCGTGGGGCCGAGTGGAGGGAGACTATGAAGGAATGCACAAGTGCGAGATCGATATTTAGAGAGAGGGGGCGAACACGTGCACTGTTGCGCGCAGTGGCGGAGCCATGAAAAATAAATGAGCTAGGGGGCCAAGCATTGCTAATCCTTTACGAGGAGGGTCAATTCATGAACTTAAACCATTTTTAGCAGCAATTGTCTAATGATCACATTCTTATTAGCCTCGATATATAGTGATGTTAGGGGGGAGTGGGGCAGGGCCCTTACTGCCCCCTGTCTTCGCCATTGTGCACGCGTCTGAGAGATGAAGCGGAAGGCATGGATGATGAGAGGGGGGCGTTGGATATATAATTAATGTGGGTGTATTAGCTATATATGTTAATCCTATATAGAGAGGTATAGATTGATCGATGTGGACGTGGGAAAGAGGGTGAGACCTCACTGGATATATCGATTGATCGCTTTGTGTAGAAAACTATGAAAGACCTAGCTATATACACAGATACATAGAGGAACATCGATCGTTGCGCATGCACGTGTGAGAGATAAAGAATGCCCGATATGATGGAGAGGGGGATGTGTGTGGGTGTGTGCCTTCATGGGAGACCAACCTGAAGAAAAAGATTGCATGCGTGCGATGGATAATGCCGACTGGTAGTGTGTGTGCATGCATGCATGCACGAGAGAAAGTTAGTGGTACAATTATAAAGAGAAGACTACTGTGTGGGTGTAAAAGAATAGGTGAGGTCATAATCAATGTAAAGTTGAATTCAAATATTTGAATAAGAGATCCTGATGTTTGAAACCAATGCATGCATGAATGTAACGGAGATCTGCCCGGTGTGGTTTGGAAACGAGCATGTTGTAATGTATACACATTGAACAAGGTCAGACTGATTTGAATTTGAGATACCGATGGCGGACATCATTTGGCCACGTCGCATCCGTGCATGGACACACTATTCTAATTGGAGATGATGGGCGGCTTTCGCATCACATATCTATATCTATACCCCTATATATATTATTTTTTATATTTTTTTATATTGTGTGCGGGTAACTTTAACTTTGAAAGATGGTCGTTGGATGAGGCGAATCTGATGGTCCAAAGATGGCAAATTTGAGCACTACTGGCCGTTGGATATCATCTAGATTCCACCAGATTTCGCCACATGTATAATCTAGAAGACTCCATGGTTGAACTTAAGCATAATGCACAAACATCAAAACACAAGCACTTCTTATTTTTTCTAGAATCTTCCGTATCAGAATTGCCCAAATGTTTTTCTACATGATTTGCCATTATTTGTTTTTACTTTATGTCTTACGATGCACAATTCCATGAATCTTAAAATAGATTAGCTTTCCTATAAAAACTAGATGATTTTGAATGAAATGAACTATAAGAATTAAACAACATCTACATCATGCATATATGACTCAAAGCTTGCATGCTATAATGTGGTATTTATTCATAATTTGGTTGCCAAATCTCATGCGTGCAATGCACGTGTACCTTACTCTAGTCTAAATGGTGTTTGTGTGTGTGTTGTGCGTGTTGAGGTGCAAATTGTCTTTTTTTGGTACACTTTAAGCTTGTTCTTCCGAAATTTCAAGCCGCGCCTTGTTATGCCGAAAATTCAAGCTAGCGTCTCTATCTATCGTGCTGCGAAACTCCCGCCTCTTCAACCCGCGCTTGTTAGCCCGAAATATTTAAGACATATGTTTGTCTCGTTGTGCTCTGACAACTCCCTCCATCTCAACCCACGCCTTGCTATTCCGAAATTACAACGCGCGCGAAAACTCCCACCTCCTGTGAAATCCCGACATGTGAAATGCCCGTGGTACCCCTGAACCGAAAGAATCGCCTCAAATCGGTGGGGGTACTTTCATAACTTACCCCACATTTCGGACAAGCGCGTCTCTAAGCCATGGTTCCCCACTGCCATCCCATCCGCCCACCCATTCATACACCGAGGCCACGAAACCCCGCGACAAAACCCCACACCCTGCTCCGTCCACCACCCAGCCGGAGCCTCTTCCCCGACGACGACATCCACAGCAACACCTCGACGTCCCTCATCCACCGTACCGGATGAGGATCCATCATCGATCTCATCGTCCCGCCGGTTCAGCCACCCCGTCATCCACCTCCAAGGAGCTGCCCCAGCGTTCCCCTCGTCTTTCGTGCCACCTCCATTCCCACACCGCATCTTCACCTGCACCACCGGAAGAGCATCATCATCACCGTTTCCTTAGATGAAGCTGTGGCCTAATCGGTGCCACCAAAGAGGTTGTACACTAATCGCCGCATTTTCTTCTTGATTCGATCTCACGGTGCTGCCGACGCTTGGTCCCGAGCCGACATGGCGTGACTCCATCCACGGCGGCGTCGCCGGCCACTTCCTCCAGGGCGTCGCTCCCTCGGCGGCGATGTCCACATCAGTAGGAGCTGCTGCTGCATTAGCTCTCGCTCGCGCTGCTGCTCTGCTCTTGCTCTCAGTCCCCTGCCTGGTCCGCTCTTGCTATTGCTCTTGCTTGCGCTGCTGCTCTCGCTCGTGCTCTTGCTTGCGATGCTGCTCCAATTTAGCTACACTTCAATCGATTGAATCGACTTTTGGGTCAATCGATTTTCAGGGGGTGGGGGGGCTCGCCGTGGTCAAGGAAGAACCAACCGCAGTGGGGAGGGGGCTCGCCGGAGAGGTACCCCACTATCTATCTTAGGGTTCAGGATGGGGGCGATGGTCGCCGACGGTGGCGGGGCATTGGCGTGGCGGTGGCGTGGGGATTGCCGGAGAAAAAGCTCGGCACGGGGGGCCTAGAGGGATGGCCGGGGCGGCGGCGGACCGGCGGTCGGGAGTGTTTTCGGGGTGGGCGGGGCGGCGGGGCGGCGCACCACCGGCCGCGGGCGGCGGGGGGCTGCTGTTTGGCCGGTGGTGACTGGCGGCTCAGGGGGTGGACCTTTAAGATGAACCGCAGGCCCTTGATTTCGTATCTAACGGCTGCAAAATCGACTGACCAGAGATGAAAAAGTCAGTCGACCGACGTGTAGCCTCACCTTGCTAGTGCGTTCAGTTTCGACAGCAAAATTCAGTTTCGACAGTTAAGTTCAGTTTCGACAGTTAAGTTAAGTTTCGACAATTAAATTCAGTTTCGACATTTAAGTTCAAAGATGAGCGGCTGATGTATTTTACATCTAGCACTTTGTGGTTATGTATTTTACGTCATGTAATCGAGATGCTATTAGAATTCCACTCAGGTTAACGTTGTTCGTTGTCTCTCTTGTCCTGCTTCAGCCTCGGCGTCGTACAACTCACTGGAGCTGCTCCAATGACGAAACCCTCCATCACAGCGGAGCAGTACCTCGGGCTCCATCTCTAGACGCCTAAGATCTTCTTCCCCTCCTCCGACAGCCAGGTCAGCCGGAGCATCCTCACCAGCCAACCCAATCACGCTGAGATCGACATGGCTTTGCCAAAGAGGTTGTACACTTGTTGCATCTCTTTTTTACTCTACATGTTATATATATTGTCCACTAAGCACTCGTAGTAACGGGAAATACGATTATTTTATCCAACTATATGACAAGCAGTGAGGTACTAGGAAACTTAGCTATCTTTGATGGACTCTTTTGAATGCCATCATTATTTATCTCTGCGCGTTTGAGCTGTGCATTTGTCAATGGGCCTGGGAGTTGAGCTAGTATGGCAGTGCCTTGGGTCCAAAGTAATAGAAGTAGCACAAAAACATTTTTTTAGTGTAGGATTTTCCTTGCTCAAGCCTGGCTACTAGAATCGATAGTGCTTGAAAGGAAAAGTGAATGAAAAACATCGGAATTGGAAAGTTTCCTATGGTACTACTTTTCATGAATTTGGTGCAAAGGAATGGAGCAAAGGAAAACTATAGGATTTGTTCCTTTAGTGTCTCCTTGAAAGAAAAACCATAGGAATTCTAATTTCCACTTCTCCTCCTTTTCATATTCCTATTCATCAAGCACAAGACTAAGAGATAGTAGCATAATAGCATTATAACAGTACATTTTCTTGTGGTTTGACTTAATCTCACCATGCTTTTTTGCATCATGTGATCTTCCAATTGTTGTGAATCAAACATCCAGATTGGCAGAAATCCTGTGTTTTTAAATTCTCTGTTTTGCACGTGCATTCCTATCCTATTCCTGTCTATTTCCTATCCCTGCATTGTTAGAATCCTCAAATTCAAACAAGCCCTTACTCAATTACTTCTGTTATAGATATGTGTCAAAGAAAACCTTGTGTGGTTTGTCCTGCTCCTGCGGCGCTGTGTTCCACCCCAGCTCAGCTGCTCCAACGACGGAAGGGTTCACCACAGCAGGGATCCGCTCTCCAGACTATCTTTCACCGCCTCAAATCTTCTTCCCCGCCGCCGGCAGCCACGACAACTGCATTACCATCATCAACTGAGCAGATGACCTTGAGGACTACACGGGTCCGCAAGAGAGGTCGCACTCTTCCGTGTCTGCTTACGTTATGCATCGCTTAATATGATGACATGTAGAGCTGGAAAAAAAGCTCGCAAGCTCGCAAGCTAAATGAGTAGCTCGTGACTCGGCTCGAATCAACTCGAACTCGAAGAATAACGAGCCAAGCCGAGCTTTAGTTTAAGATCGTTTACAAACCCAGTTAAACGAGCCGATCTCACGAGTACTCATGTAACTAGTTAGGTTCGGTAAAAAATCAGTGTTTTTTAGGGGTAGTAAAATACAGCCACTAAACACCCCGCGTCCCAGGACAAGGCCCAGCCACTTAAGGTCGAGCCACGCAGGAGACTCACACGTACATGACCACATATGCACATGCTAAATTCTAAGTTAATCCTTTTATCATATTTGTAAGGTCTGATGTTCATATCTTTAACGAGCTTAACAAGCTAAACAAGGCAGCTCACGAGTTATACAAGTCGAGTCGAGCTAGCTCGTTTATGAAACAAGCTTTAGCGAATCGAGTCGAGCTGGCTCGACTCGGCTCGAATTCCACCCATAATGACATGCTACATTATAGTCGTGTTCACCTATTAGACTCCAAGTCAGGTCCAAACTAATGCTGAAACTTGAGTTTTTAAATGGTTGTGGGGTACATATTGGGGCAGCAATCAGTACTATATGTCTACTATCTGGTTAATCTCCTGTGTCTACTATGAGTTTCATGTTGGGTGAAAACAAACATTAAAGGAGCCATTATCTGTATTTTTTAACTAAAGCTATTATCTGCCTGCTATCATTGGTTTTGGGTCTATCCACAGTTTCCTACCATCACTCTAGATTTGTGCATGCACTCCTTACATAATCTCACTATGTTTTATTCCTATGCATGCCAGTTATTGTACACAATGGAACTGATCATGTAGAGCACAAGAGACGAGCCTTGCATGGTAATAAAATTTCATGCAGACGTCGTTCCATGGTGGGCGCAAAGGAAGCCCCCCTCCACCCATTTCGGATCGTAATCAAGAGGAAGATAACTGTTCTGAGGGGGATTCAGAAGGAGAAGACCACTCCTATTTATCCCATGAGGTCTTCGCTCTAACTTGGCATGCTGATGTTGGTAATATCATGCATCTGGTGCCTTGCATTGCTTACTTTATACATTACAGATGTCATCTGCTTAGTTTAGACATGCTTTGTGTCAATGCCATCTGTTTAGTTTCTTTATCGTATATGTGAATCATGCAATGCCATCTTGTCTAGCCAGGCATCATATATGTGAATTTTGCAATGCCACCCTGGTTAGCCAGTCATCTTATATGTGAATTATATCATGCCATCATTTTTTATTACGTGTTAAATTTGTCAACAATTTTAGTGCATTCAATTACTCTTCCTGTGCATCATCCATTCGACACGGTCATGGAAAAATCTAGAGTGGAAACAAGGTCTTCAGAGCAGACAATGCTATCTGACGAAGCGCATGTCTTGCTGGTTACCGATAGCTCCTCAGAGGAGGATTCAGAGACAGATGACCAGTCATATTTCCCCCCGAGGTGCATGCCCTAACTTGGCAGGGTTATGTTGCTGATATCGTGCGTACGGTATCTTGCATTGCTATGTCATTTGCTTAGTTTAGACATGCTTTGTGTGAATGCCACCTGTTTAGTGTCTAATTACCATATATGTGAATTATGCAATGCCATCTTGTTGCAAGACATTATATATGTGAATTATGCAATGTTATCTTGTTGCAAGGCACTATGTATGTGAATTATGCAATGCCATGTTGTTTAGGCAAGCGTCATATATGTGAATTATATCATGCCATCCTTTTTTTTGTATTTCTCATTGCTTTTGTCGATAATGTTTGTATATTCAACTGCTCTTCCTGTGCATCAGCCATTTGAATTGGTGATGGAGAAATCTGGAGTGAAAACAAGGTATTCAGAGCAGACAATGCTACCTGCTAAAGCAGATATCTTGCTGGTTACAGATAGCTCTTCAGAGGAGGATTCAGAGGCATATGACCAGTCCTATTATCCCCCTGAGTGTATGCTCAAACTTGGCAGGGTTATATTACTCATATAATGCATATGTTGTATTGCAATGCTTAGTTTTTACATCATATACACAATATTGAATGCCATCTCCTTAGTTGACACATCATATATGCGATTGCCCTCTGCTCACTTCCTTAGTATATAATCATATATTTGAATTATGTCATGCCATGATGTTTACATAGACAGCATGTATCTGAATTATGGCATGCCAATCCATTTTCTAAAGACATAATATAGTTATATCATCTCATCCTGTTTACATAGTCATCATATTTTAAATTATGTCATTCTATCCATGAATTATATCATGCCATCATGTTTCCATTGACGGCATGTTTGTGATTTATGGCATGCCAACCACTTTAATAGACACATCGTATAGTTATATCATGTCATCCTGTTTACATAGTCATCATATTTTGAAGTATGTCATTCTATCTTGTTTAGTTAGCCATCATACATGTGAAATTGTGTCATGCCATCCTATTTAATTAGCCATCATATATTGAAATTATGTCCTGCTATTATGTTTGCTTAGACAACATAAATGGGAATTATTTCATGCCCTGTTTTCTTCCCTACTATCCATTGCACCTGTCTATCTTACAATGTCTGTACATTCAATTACTTTTCTTGTTTATCAGCCATTTCAATTGGAGGGAGTGATGGCAGTATCTGTGGGAGTAAAAACACGGTCTTCAGAAAAGACCGTGTTACCTGTCGATGCGGATAGAACCACGGTTGTACTTGCCCAAGAACCAGCCCCACCACACATAACCCACACTCATGCAGATTGTACCCCTACCTAGTTGGACAGAGAACCAGCTACACCCCTTCTAACCCCAACCCCAGTAGATAGACTCCCAGTTCCCGTTGACACAACACCGTCTCCACCATAGAGCACCCAAACACGAGCAGTTAGTAAGGCAACTGCAGTGCCCAAATCACGAGGACCACCACTCTGAACCCGAAGTCAACGCTTAAAGCAGAAGAAGAATTGTTCTCAGGTCAGGTTCCGTAGCTATGGTTCATACTACTTTGCTCTTGCATCACTTTATTTACTGATACCAACCAATTTCAAATTTAAAGGATGCAATTGAAACTCCAATGGCACAACAGGTATGTTTTAAACCTGTTTCTTCAACGTGTTTGGCTATTTGCTGTTGTAACTTGCTCTATGTTGATTTCAGTTTCAATTGAATAAACAGTTATGTTCTCATGCCATGCACATTACAAGTGTTGTTATTGTTGTGTAGTTTCCCACACTTATATTCTGTCTATGCTGCTTTGTCTTAAATAGATATGATTCAAACTGTATCTATCTTGATTTGGCAACATAAACTAGAATGATATAGACCATACAGTGACCATACTACATAGATATATGTTTGTTTCATGTTGTTATCCTGTCCACCTTACTACTGAACTGGTTTACCAAAATGAGTTTCATATACTACATTGTAAGCCTGAGATGTGTTTGTTTGCTTCTCTTTTAGAACGCGGATAAAATATTGGAGAAGAGTACCCTGTTATGCAATGGTAAAGGAAGTAATGCAGATAAGGTTCAAGATAGTGAAACATCCCTGTTGGTCTCCAAGAAAGCTGATAAAAACTATATTGAAGACACTGAGACAACCCCAAAGTCCTGTCTTGATGTAGTGTTCGAGTTACTGGCTACCACTGCTGGCACCAGCTCTTCGAACTCATTGCCTGAATCAGTTCGGCTTCTTGAGTCTCAACTTCAAGTTGAAAGACATCGATCAGATGTTATACGACAGGAAGCCGAAGGACTGAGGAAGTCCCTGCAGAATTCAGATGCGTACTTTCTGGTGCAACAGCAAGCGCTGGAGGACTTAAGCGCCAAACAAGAGAAAGTTAATAAGCTTGCTAAGCATCTTGCCAGCATTATGGGTACCCAGGATATTGTTTCCTGAGCTCTTCTGAAGTGGTTTCAGTTCTGGACTTGTTTTGCTGCGGCGTTTATATGCTGTTGTGTTCCCTATATTTGCACTGGTGGCGAACTTTAATGCCCAGTGGATGTAATATGTGTAATAGTCGTGATAGCCTAGTGTAAGTTGCTTATTTATTTATTTCCTTGTTGTCTTGTTTATTTGTTTTCTTGCAGGCAGTGCAGTTCTTTTTCTGCGGTTTGCTAGTGGCTGCAGTAACCTTTTTTTAAACTAGGCCACAATAACCACGGGCTAATATTTATTGCAGTGACACTGGGCCTCCTATGGGCCGTAGAAACAGTGGGCCTTCTACGGGCCGTATAAACAGTGGGCCTTCTACGGGCCATAGAAACAGTGGGCCTTCTACGGGCCGTAGAAACAATGGGCCTTCTACGGTCCGTAGAAACAATGGGCCTTCTATGGGCCGTATCATCAATGGGCCTTATACGGGTCGTGAGGGAGTCCTGGATTAGGGGGTGTTCGGATAGCCGGACTATACCTTCAGCCAGACTCCTGGACTATGAAGATACAAGATTGAAGACTTCGTCCCGTGTCCGGAAGGGACTTTCCTTGGCGTGGAAGGCAAGCTTAGCGATACGGATATGTAGATCTCCTACCATTGTAACCGACTTTGTGTAACCCTAACCCTCTCCGGTGTCTATATAAACAGGAGGGTTTTAGTCCGTAGGACAACATACCCAACAACAATCATACCATAGGCTAGCTTCTAGGGTTTAGCCTCTCTGATCTCGTGGTAGATCTACTCTTATACTACCCATATCATCAATATTAATCAAGCAGGACGTAGGGTTTTACCTCCATCGAGAGGGCCCGAACCTGGGTCAAACTTTGTGTCCCTTGCCTCCTGTTACCATCCGGCCTAGACGCACAGTTCGGGAACCCCTACCCGAGATCCTCCGGTTTTGACACCGACATTGGTCCTTTCCCGCCGAACTTCCCCGCCGAACTTTCTTTCAAAGGTTCGTTCAAGCACTTACTAAATATGCCACGCCGAAGCCGCTGATTCTCCTTAACGGAGTCTGACAGCTGGGCACGAACATCTTTCAGCTCGACGCCCAGCTTGGTGTTGGCATCTTGGAGATCGTTCTTCTCCCGCCTCACCTTTGTCAGCACCTTCTCACCAGCCTTTAACTGGCGTAGGAGGTGTTGCCTTTCCGGATTCAATCCGGCGCCATCTGCAATTTCATTTGTCAGATTCGCACCCATGCCGTGCTTCGCAAAATACTTATCTTTCGAAGTGTATATTACCAGAGGGGGTCTCCTTGGGCTCCCCTGTCACGGCTAGTGCGGCCTCAAGTTGGGCTTTGCACTCTTCCAGCTCCTTGGACAGTAGGGAATTCTTTTTTCTGTAAGAACCTGCATAACAAATGATCCTTAAATCAGTTATTCTAACTGTTTCAAGTCTCGGGGGCTACTGGTATATATATATAATTACCAAAATTTTCTTACCCATATGTCTTTTACATATTGCCCCGTGGCTCTGGCTAGACCATTTTGAGTGGCACGGAGGTACGCATCTCCCGAGTTGAAGGCATCTAACGCCCCTTGGGAGAAACAAGCATCGCGAAGAATTATCCGGCGACGCCTGTGGTTCATGGCACTCTCCACCTTAGAGTTGGTGGCAGACAACCCGTCCACATCCTCCGTCGGAGGAGCGTTTGGCGCGCGCCTTGCGTTCGCCTCCGCCTCCGGACCAGGCTTTGGAGCCTGGCTAGTGGAGGCGCGGTTGGCAGCCTCTCCGGATATAGTCCGGCGAGGTCTCTTTGTCCTGAAGAGAGCACGAGTGTCAATGTGCCTCGGAGGTATAACACCTGGGATAAGGGGGCGCGCCATACCTTTGCGCTGACGCCTCGGTCCGGACTGCACTTCTTTTCTGCCCACGGGGCCCTGTGGCCCCTCGTTGGCTTGTCGCCGCAGGTTTGGCCTTCCGCCTCAAAAACCTCCCCTGCAAAGTTCGGTTGTAATCAGGAAACTGAAAACACGAGAGGGCGGACACCTATTCGGGGTACTGGGACTTCAATCTCAGTTACCTGGGAGGCCGGGATTAGCCCTGGGTAATCGGCCGTAATGGCTACCAAGGCGTTGTCCTTGCTCAATTGGTGGAACACTCCATCAATCAGCTCCACAGATATGTCCAGATCCTCTTGAGAGGCCAGGTCAAGGGACCGTCCTGGGTCCTCGGGTTGTGGAGGAGGGCTGCTTATTTCCTTAACAGCCCGGCGCAGTTCCTGCGTTGAAGTCGTCAGACTGAATATTTAACAATGGGAATACAAAATGGATGGGCAAGTAAATGCGACCGCTTACCCAGCTTGGGGGATTGTGCATAGAGAATCCACCCTGTGGGTTGACGCGGAGAAATTCCTCCTCTTCTCCCTTATACAAAGTGGACAAGATCTTTAGTAGAGCGGCAGCTGAATCCGGCCCCTTACGGCCGTAGCGGGTGGCGTCGTCCTCCCCGTTGAAGTCCCACATGGGGTGGCTTCTATACTGAAGCGGCTGCACCCCCCGCATGATGCATTCGGCCATAACCCCGATCATGGTTAGTCCGGAATGGGCTAACAATCTTATTCGGCCCATCAGGTAAATGATGTCCCTGTCACTTTCCCTCTGAGGGCTCCATGGACGCCAGCTTAGGCGCTTCTTTAAGGGAGCACTGTCGAATTCAGGGAGGCCGATCCGGACAGGATCCGGCAGCAGGACGTCTTCTATAAAACCATTCCGAGGGCCAGTCTTCGGACGCCTTCTTTGGGGTTCCGACAGATATCCGGTCCCGGCGATGCGCCACACTTCGACTCCGCCCACTTGATACATTGACCCCTCCTTAGAGCGGGGCACAAGGCAGAATAACCTTTTCCATAGCCCGAAATGATCCTCGACACCCAAAAACAGCTCGCAGAGGGCTACGAAGCCCGCGATATGCAATACGGAGGCAGGCGTGAGATTGTGTAGCTGGAGGCCGTAGAACTCCAGCAGCCCCTGGAGAAATGGATGGATTGGAAACCCGAGCCCCCTTATTAAATAAGGGACAGGGCATACCCGCTCTCCTTTGGAGGGATTGGGGGCACTCTCCGCTTGCTTTCCGCCATTATAGATGGCAAGACCGGCTCGAACTGGTATCATATAGGCCGGGGGGAGAAATCCCTTGGTCTAGAGCATCACTAGCCTGCTATGCGGGATGGAGCATCTCTCCCAATATCCAGGCTGAGGGCTGGAAGGGCGAAAGGAGGAGTTGCGATGGCTGGCCATGGTGGAATGGACCTTTGTCGGATGCGCTCTGATGAACACTCGCGAAGGGGGGAAGATGTGGTTTGGATCTAAATCCTCGTCCCCTTAAATAGGGCAGCTCATTTACGCGGCTAGGGGTGTGAATGTAAAAACACTCAGACTTTTCATATTCGTTTGACACGTGGGAAACGGCCATTATTGGGCGTAGAAGCCAAGGAGCGCAACATCTACAAGAAACCAGACTTTATTCAACAGGTACACGGAATTTGGAGGAGAACCCGCCTTGCAATGCCGAAGACAATCTGCGCGCCGGACTCATCATCATTGAAGCCTGGTTCGGGGGCTACTGAGGGAGTCCTGGATTAGGGGGTGTTCGGATAGCCGGACTATACCTTTAGCCAGACTCCTGGACTATGAAGATACAAGATTGAAGACTTCGTCCCGTGTCCGGAAGGGACTTTCCTTGGCGTGGAAGGCAAGCTTGGCGATACGGATATGTAGATCTCCTACCATTGTAACCGACTTTGTGTAACCCTAACCCTCTCCGGTGTCTATATAAACCGGAGGGTTTTAGTCCGTAGGACAAAATACCCAACAACAATCATACCATAGGCTAGCTTCTAGGGTTTAGCCTCTCTGATCTCGTGGTAGATCTACTCTTGTACTACCCATATCATCAATATTAATCAAGCAGGACGTAGGGTTTTACCTCCATCGAGAGGGCCCGAACCTGGGTAAAACTTCGTGTCCCTTGCCTCCTGTTACCATTCGGCCTAGACGCACAGTTCGGGACCCCCTACCCGAGATCCGCCGGTTTTGACACCGACAGGCCGTATGATCGATTGGCCAAACATGGGCCAAACAGACTACATTCTGGTCGTAAACGGGCTAGAGTTGGAATCGTCCGTTCATGGGCCGACCATAACGGGCCATCGTTAATAGGTTGTACTTGACGACGCTATGAAAACGGCCCAACGTATTAGCGGACCACAAACGGGCCGACTGTAACCACGGGCTGAATTTGGCCCACAAGCAGAAAATGACAGTAACGGGCCTAAAGTAAAAGAATGCTGGAAAATAGCCCAAGAATAAATGGGCTCTGAGAAGGCCGAAAGATTACATGGGCTGGAAACGGCCCAATGGAATAACGGGCCGTTAATGGGTATAAAGTGATACACTGTTCTTTACGGGCCAGTTTCACCACGGGCCGTTAATGGGTGTAAAGTGATACACTGTTCATTACGGGCCAGTTTCACCACGGGCCATTAATAGGCCAAGAGTTACATAGGTCCTCATACGGGCCGAAGGACGTCATGGGCCATACATGGGCCAGAAGTGAAAACGGGCTGGAATCATATTGGATGGCCCAGATGACGCTACTAGGCCTAATTCGAATAGGGCGTAACGGGCCTTGGGTTCGCGGGCTGTAAATGGGCTATATGCGAACAGGCCGTTAACATGCTTTCCATGGGCCAGCCCGCCACCTTTTAACCAAGTCAAACAGGCCGGCCTTTTCATAGGAATGGGCCTCTGTTGGGCCGTGCCACGTCTCGACGTATCATAGGCGCCTTTTGTCCAATGAGTGGATGACATCTGTCCTAGTGATGAGCCGACACGTGTTTCCTCCAGCTAATGATGATTTTACACGTGGAAAATCCCCATTGGTCGGGGCTGTTAACGGGTTATCGGATCCAAAACCCGACCCGATAGCTTAACGGCGTTCCGTTATGGTGGATGCCACGTGTGGGTCACCCTTGACGAAAGCACTTCTGTGACGCGCGATTTATCGTCATGGAAGTGGACACTTCCGGGATGATAATTTTGGTAATGTCATGGAACACTTCTACGACATCACAGGTATGACTATCTTGATTCTATCATAAATTTGTCATGGATGTACATGCATGACAGAAAATGGGACCTACTGTGACAAACACGTATCATCACGGAAGTGTATTTTTTGTAGTGTACCACGCCAACTACTATCCAGATTACTGATCAACTACCAAGTTAGGCCAAAAGCCTAAGCTTGGGGGAGTATGTGTTTCCCACCGACATTACATTCATGTTTACTTGTTCATGTATCTTGTCAGTGTTCACACCTTTTCATTGTATCATCCATGTTTAAATTTTATTTTTCTTGCTTTCTTCTTGTGTGTTTGAAAAACTTTAGAAAAACCAAAAAAAATAGTTGTAGCTAGTTTACTTTCAATGCATGCTTACCTGTAGTATTAAAAAGAAAACCCAAAAAGATTTCCTTGCTTTCTCGTGTAAATAGTTTTTCTCATTTTCGCTTTTCCCTTTTATTTTCTTCATCAAGAAAACCAAAAACTCCAAAAATATTTCAGTGTGTTTCTCCGAATTTCTTTTCCTTTTATTCGGGTTGTGCCAAGGAGAAGACCACGATGAAAATGTTGAGTGGCTCTCATATGAATAACTGTTGAACTAATAAAGATCCCATTTTACCTTCTCTTCTCCTGTTGAATAAAACATTTTGCAGATTCCAGTTTGTCCATGGCACTCTTGCACTATTATCATTTTCACATCCTTTGGTCGTGCAAGTGAAAGGAAATAATGACGATATTCGATGAACTGGCCTTGGCAGAGAGAAACAGGTATGAACTCGACTTGTTTTGTTTGTGTAAATATGTTTAACCTAGTATCCATGATTTAGACCATTAGGATTAAACATGTTTGCAATGACAATTAGAGATTATAGCTTCTCATGCCATGCATAAGTAGCTGGGAGTGGATAATGATTTATCTTGGATATCAACATTGTGTTAAAATGATTGTGATGTAGTATGATGATATGGTATCCTCCTCTGAATGTTCGAGTGGCTTGACTTAGCACATGTTCATGCATGTAGTTGAATCAAAACAAATAGACTCTATGATATTTATGTTCATGGTGTTCATATCCTACTCATGCTAGTGTCCAATGTTACTTACGCATAATGCATGATCATGATCATTGTTGCACTCTAGCTGGCCGCTTCTCAATCTAATTGCTAGCCTTCGCCTATACTAAGTGGGGATTCTACTTCTACATCAAAAACCCTAAACCCAAAGTTATTCCAGATGAGTCCACCATACCTACCTATATGCGGTATTATCCTGTCGTCCTAAGTAAATTTGCATGTGCCACCTCTAAAAACTTCTAAAGAATATCCATTTTGTGTGCCTGGATCGTTCATGGAACGACAGGAGGTAGCTAGTATCTTCCATGCTAAGCGGGTTATTCTAAGGTCGAGTGTTTATTCACTTGCCATCGCACGAGAAAAGGGCGGTAATAGGGATGCCCAGTCCCAAACTGCAAAATACAAAAAGAGTTAATCACTCGAATGATCAAACAAAAACTTCCAATGGAGTCAAAACCTTTACTTTTTATCGCTTGGGAACCGACACTAGCTTGTTTAGCATGGGAGATGTTGATAACTGATAGTCGTGAAGTAAATGAGAAGGGTGCATGTCTCAAAATACCATTTATCTCTGTTTTAAAACTTGAACTCTGGCACCTCTGCAAATCACTGCTTCCCTCTGTGAAGGGACTATATATTTACTTTTATGTTGTGTCATCACCTTCTAAAACAAGAGCTAGAACCTGAGAGCATAGCCGTCATGACTTATGCATTGTGTGTAGCTAATGTTGGGTGCATCATGACTGGATATTTTCTACCATGAATTACAATGTTTAGTCGCTGCTTGGACTTTGGAGGTGCTCTCCATTTATGTTTTGCGGTCTCAGAAAGGGCTAGTGAGATACCACTATTGTCATATTATATCATGGTTGTTTTGACAATGTGTTGCCGTTTGAGATGTCTTATTATTGCTCACTAGTTGATTATGTCATTTATATGAGTTAATATAATCTTTAAGAGTTATTGTTGGCATGGTTAGTTATAATGTTGGCTGAAAACCTCGGTGTTGTTTAAGCTTATTTATGCAAATAAGAGCAAAAGAGTTCGTAAAAGTTTTCCTTTTTCACTTTCAGTTTATCAACTGAATTGCTTTAGGACAAGCAAAGGTTTATGCTTGGGGGAGTTGATACGTCTCCAATGTATCTACTTTTCCAAATGCTTTTCCTCTTGTTTTGGACTCTAATTTGCATGATTTGAATGAAACTAACCCCGAACTGACGCTGTTTTCAACAGAACTACCATGGTGTTGTTTTTGTGCAGAAATGAAAGTTCTTGGAATGGAACGAAACTTTGCGAGGATTTTTCATATCAATAATAAGAATTTTTGGAGCCAAGACCCACAAGAGGGGGGCACCTGGGTGAGCACAACCCACCAGGGCGCGCCCAGGTGGGTTGTGCCCACCTGGTGGCCCCGCAGACCCTGAAATCGATGCTATAAAATCCTATTTTCCCAGAAAAAAATCAAGGAGAAAGAATTATCACAATCCACGAGATGGAGCCGACGTCACCTCCTGTTCTTCATTGGGAAGCTAGATCTGGAGTCTGTTTGGGGCTCCGGAGAGGGGGGTCTTCGTTCTTCGTCATCACCAACCCTTCGCCATTGCCAATTTCATGATGCTCGCCACCGGAAGTGAGTAATTCCTTCGTAGGCTCGCTGGTCGGTGAGGAGTTGGATGAGATTCATCATGTAATCGAATTAGTTTTGTTAGGGCTTGATCCCTAGTATCCATTATGTTCTTAGATTGATGTTGCTATGACTTTGCCATGCTTAATGCTTGTCACTTTGGGCCCGGGTGCCATGATTTCAGATCAAAAGAATTTATGTTATCACCTTTATATCCATGTTCTAGATCTGATCTTGCAAGTTATAGTCACCTACTATGTGTTATGATCCGACAACCCTGGAGTGACAATAGTCGGGACCACTCCCGGTGATGACCGTAGTTTGAGGAGTCCAAGTATTCATTGTGTGCTAATGCTTTGTTCCGGTTCTCTATTAAAAGGAGGCCTTAATATCCCTTAGTTTCCAATAGGACCCCACTGCCACGGGAGGATAGGATAAAAGATGTCATACAAGTTCTTTCCATAAGCACATATGACTATTTACGGAATACATGCCTACATTATATTGATGAACTGGAGCTAGTGTCGTATCGCCCTAGGTTATAACTGTCTCATGATGAATATCATCCAACAAGTCACTGATCCAATGCCTACGAATTTATCTTATATTGTTCTTGCTAAGTTACTACTGCTATCATCACCGTTACACTTGCTACAAAATTACTGCTATCATTGTTACCGTTACTATTGCTGCTGTCACCACTATCAAAACTATCATATTACTTTGCTGCTGATCACGTTGCTGCAGATAATTAATCTCCAGGTGTGGTTGAATTGACAACTCGGCTGCTAATACCTTCAAATATTCTTTGGCTCCCCTTGTGTCGAATCTATAAATTTGGGTTGCATACTCTACCCTCGAAAACTATTGTGATCCCCTATACTTGTGGGTTATCAGGCATTTGGGCCAGCGCACTGCATGGCCCGCATATCGATGAACAAAAGTAAAATGGCATTCAGTAGAGGGATACGTTTCGATGACCTCGGAGGAGCCAGAAGTGGTAGTGTATCCACTGTACTAGTAGTAATTGTTTTTCTATGTAGTTGTAGAGTGTCTCCACTGTACTAGTAGTAATTGTTTCTCTGGGCCTAAGAAAAACAGCCCATCCACCCTAGTAAATAATAAAATCAATTCAAAAGCCCATATATTTACTTAATGAGAGGCGCTACCCACACCCAGCACACCGCCCCCCAAAAAAACCTGGTTGCTCTTCTTCCTCCTCATTTCCACCCACCTCACGTCAGCTTGCTCCACTCGTACCCCCAAATTCCTCACCTCACTCCTACAAAAAACCACAGCTCCCCTTCTTCCTCACTACTACAGAAAAACCCTAGCTCCCCTTCTTCACTCGCACTACAACTAGGCTCGTCATTCGTTACTCTGCTCAAACCCACGAGCTCGACGCGACGCCCTCGAGGAAAATGGAGTCGGATGACCCCAGCGGCTAGAAGATGAGGCTCCCGCCAGCAGCGATGCCTGTTGTAGATCCCGCACCCGACAGCGCAGGGAGAAGCGGCGAGCCCGCCACCACAGAATCCTAGGAACCCGTAGAATCTCGGGTGGACCGTATCAGCGATCTCCTAGACACCATCCTTGTGGAGATCATTTCGCTTCTCCCCACCAAGGATTGCTGCCGCACCCAAATCCACTCAATTCGGTGGCACCCTCTATGGCGCATCGTGCCCCTTAATCTCGACTATCGTCAACTATCTCTCTTCAATGATTTTGAACTCCCCAGAGCCATCATCTCCTCCCACCAGGGCTCCGTTCAAAGCCTCTGCATCCCGTCATGCTACCTGAGCAAGCATACCATGCCCTGCATGGTGGACGCCGGGCTGAAATCCCCTGAATTCACAGAACTACAGTTTCTTGAGTAATACTATTCCCTAGGAAATCACCTACCAGATACCGAACGCCATGTACTTGTGCCCTCAGCACCGATGTCCATCTCACGGATTTCCTCCTCTCTCCACACCGCCACCTTTGCGTTGTGCTACCTACCAGACAATCTGGTACTAAACCTTTGACTCCATTTCTCAAGAAACTTTCACTTGTGCGGGTTCGTATGTCGGAGGCCTCATTGCACAGCATCATCCACTCTAGTTGCCTTGCCCTAGAGTGCTTGGTGCTTGTTTTCACAGTTAGAATCGGTTGTCTCCAAATAAAGTCGCCTAACCTTGTAAGAATTAGAATTTTTTTATGGAAGGCAGCTCATCATCCAAGATGCCCCTTCACTTCAAAGGTTGATCCTTGATTCTAGCTATTCACCGTCGCAAATAACTATCCTCTCTGCGCCTAAACTGGAGACCTTGGGTGTAATACATGATCTTTGTGCTCATTTCAAGATGGTGTTTGGCTCCACAGTTCTTCAGGTACGTACTTTATATTATCATCTACACTTGTAACCATAAGCTGCATTTTAAATTTCTGCGCATAAGTTATATATCATCTTCGAGTACACATTTTGTACTAATATTATGTTCTATGCTCAATGAAGAGTTTCTCCATGGATAGCCTATCAATGGTGCTGGATTCTGTCAAGATCTTATATATCCAAATGAATAGTTTTGATCTGAACAAGATTATTGGCTTGCTATAATGCTTTCCATGTCTAGAGAAGTTGTATATAATGGTGATAATTTCACGCATATAGTGTACTAGAATTAACCGTTCAGTTGTTGCTCTTTCGACACTCCTTTTTTAGACCTTAACTATTTCAATCTTCATGTCTATTTACGCAATAGGACGGGGTAAGAAAGTTATAACCAATCGGTGGATTCGTAAGCACCGGGATTTTCTCACTTCTCATGACATTTGATTGAAGACAATAATGCTAGAACAATTTGTAGCCAACCATGCAAACACTAGATTTGTCACATTCTTCCTGCTGAATGCGAGGTTACTATTGTCCATCAGCCTTAAGTTTATCAGCAGCATGGTTTTGACGGATGGTTATGTTGAAGGGCAAAAAAAGGAGTTTCAGGTGGACAAAAGAGCTTCTGAACGTGTCGGGCTTCTATTTATAACATATTGTAGTCATAATCCAGTAAATTTTACGACCCATGATGTTCATTCTATGGACCTAACCGGTCCATTTGATTGTCACTGCCGAAAACAGTGATGGAGTTAGATGTTGTTGCCCTTTTCAATCTGGGTTTTGTCTAAACTTGGTGAACAATTAACCCTCGTGCTTTTGTACAGTTTGTAAGCTGGAGTTAGATGTTCTTTCCCTTTTCAACTCGGTTGTGACTGACATATTTTCTTTCAAACAAGGCAAATGGCTTGCCATTCGTTTAATTTAGAGTGAAATATTGTAACAAATCCCAACCAAGGGAAATAACATCACTCTCACCGGCTGCTTGAGCTCAGTGTGCATTACAGAAGCCAATTGATTAGCCCCCACCAACACCCACAAACTTATTTTGAACTAGCACACCAAATGGGCTGTAAATTTTTATAAGAAAGGCTGCATGACCGTGACAGTTTTGGATTCTGATATTTGGGACCCACGAGGAAATAGCCTATCCAAGGTGGTGTCGACTTACTAGCTAGTCAACAAACTATTATGCCTACCAGATGTTGGATTGACATCCAACATCTATCGTGTATCTTCTATCTCTTGTCGTCTTCCTCCAGCCGCCCAAACCAAACCACCCCGTCGGCTCCACCTGCTCCCCCCTCCCATGGCTGGTTGCGCCTCCACCGCCCTAATGTACCCTCCAACGTTGGCCAGTCCCTCCCTCTATTCCCCCACATGTCATGTTATTCTCCGGCGATGTCAGCCCCAACACGCACCCGCACCCAAACCATTCAACCCTCGTACTCCCCTCCGCCTGGACCGGTGCATCTTCCACGGCTCATGTTCGTTCTATCCAAGGCCTTGCCATCGTCCTCCGCCTTGGTTCGCTCGACGTGCGTGGTGCGCTGCCCCTCTTGCGTTGTCAATGTCGTCAACAACCGAGAGGAACAAGGAGATGGTTGTATGTGGAGAGGATGACAGTAGGGACCCACCTGCGTCATGGTAGTTCGCAAGCAAGTGCCTCATTATTACAAGCCCAAAAAATGGTTCCTCCTAATGGTTGGACATCTAGGGCTCACGCCATTGTCAATGTAGTCAATAAACGGGAGAATTACACAATGAGCGGCTGACACTAGGGACCCAGCAGGTCGTGCAGTTGTTATTTACTTTTTTAGGAACAAGCAGTTGTTATTTATACTAGTTTTAGCGACGGGTCAGGGTAACAACGGGGCTGTGCAGGGGCTCTGGCCCGTCTAGCCAGGGTTTTATTTATGTTTACCACATCATGAGCCCAGTTGTGTTTTTTTCTTGCTGAATAAGGCTAGCCAGGTTCTACTTTTTTTAAAGAAATACCCACACGAGGCCTACTTGCTTTGTCAGCCGTGCTAGGCTGCAAATATTTCAAGACAAGGAGAGTTTCACTCGGATTGCCTAGAAAATGGGCTATCAGTAATGAGAAATGGGTTGTATATTTTTAAAACATATCAAACCAGGAATTAGTTTTAATTTTTTTTCATTACAAGATCTTAAATTCCACTGATTTTTATGCATGGACAATTATTTGGATTTTATATTTATATAAATTATTTTTCAAAATAGTTTGAATGTGACTCGACATTTTGGGATTAAAAATAGTTGACCGCACCGAAATATGCAAAATTTTGTATAATTTTTAACTGTGGCCACAATATGGGCTATAATGCTAACAAAAAGATGGACTCCAAAAATCCTTAAGAATTAGTAAATGGGTTGTAAATTATTAGAAATAATGGCAGATGGGTTGTACGCTATTTTCCATCGATTTGAGGCTGACTTGTGCGCCTACTATAGGTTGACGTGTATGCTTTCCTAAAAAAGGTTGAGCACATGCAACACCGTGTCAACTTAGTCAACACACGAGAGCAGTGACTGTTGGATGTCCATCCAACGGCTGTCATGCTTCTTCAATCTCTGCTCTTCCTGCTCTATCCGTTCAAACAAGCACTGACGGGACTGCCTGCTCCCTCCTCCCGCGGCTGGATGTGCTGTCGCGCAGGTCTCACCGCCCCACCGTACTCCTATTGCTGGCCTAGCCATCCCTCTACTCACCCACACCTGTTGTTATTCTCCGGCGAGGGCATACGAACCAGTAAACCCTCATACTGTCCTCCGTGTGGGAAACAACTACGGAGTCTTCACTGGCTCCGTATCGTTCCCTTCCTAGGCCTCGCCGTCGTCCACCGCCCTGGTGCTCTTGGCGCGGTGTGGTCAACGAACGACATCCATCGGAAGTGGACTGTACGTGAAGAGGCTGACAGCTGGGTCCACGGCCGCACGCAAGAAAATGCCTCCTTATTATGCGCAAAATAATGATTCCTCCACCTAACAGTTGGGACCCACCGGAAGGGCCTCTGTAGTTTGCGAAAAAAATGGTCCTCCTGCTGACAGGTCGGACCCACCAGCTATATCTTCGCACGCAAGGAAGTGCCTCCTTATTACGCAAAAAAATGAATACTCCCCCTGCTAGCTGGCACCCACCATAGTTGGAGGCTAACTTGTGGGCCTACTGATGCGGACAGAGGGCTTTGTCAACTTAGTCAATAATGAACGATTCTAGCTCCAATGACCATACGATGTCCATCCAACGGCCCTAGTGCTTCTTCAACCTCTGGTCTTCTTACTCCAGCTGCCCAAACCAGCGTCGGTCGTGCCGCCCGCTCCTGCCTCCCGTGGCCATATTTGCTGCCGTGGAGGTTTCACCGCCCCCTACTACTCCCGCCGCCCCTACTACTCCCGCCGCTGGCCAGGCCATCCCACTACTCACCCACACTCCCTGTTATCCTGCGGCGACGGCAGCCTCACACCACAGCTGAACCAGTGAACCCTCGTACTCCTCCCCGTGTGGGCATCCACTGCCGCATCTTCCCTGGCTCCATGGGGTCCTGTTCATCCACCCCCAACTGGCTCGATCGGGGTACTGTTCATCCATCGGCAACGGCCTCTACTACCATGCGGTCCTGTTCATCCAACCCCCCACTGGGAACTGTTCATCCAACCCCCCCCCACAACAATGCTCACTATTCATCAAGAGGCAGTAGGTTCGATCGGCTTCAATTAGTAGCAGTAGCGAAGGAATCGCTTGATCGGGTTTAGTTAATAGCCAGGGATCGATCGCTCGGGTTCAGTAACGCGTAGCCTGCAGTGCAATCGCTCGGGTTCAGTACACCAACGCCTCGCTCGGGTTTAGTTAGAGCGCAATGCCTTGCACACATGCACGTACGTGTACAAGAGAAACACGCAAACCTCCGTGCAACGCTTGACCCCGACCACCCATCGTAACCAGGAACTCCCCGATATTTTCCTCGCCCTCGCTTCTACTTTGGTTTTTTCCGTCATGGACGGCCCAAAGAATGTCATGCAGCTGCGCCTCCGGCCCGCCCAGGACCAAAAGCCCACTTTCTGTGATGATGTTTTGTCATAGAAGTAGGAGCCCACCACATCTATGATGATACCGGGTTTTTTCACAGTTATCGTCATAGACGTGTCATAAGCATGACAGGAAAAAAATTCGTTCGGCCGAAAATGTCACGGATGTGTCTTTTTTTTGTAGTGTGTAGATGCACTACGTGATCGAATCCCCCTCTGGCAGGGTGCCGGAAAAAGCCCAAAGATAGGATCTCACGGGAACAGAGGCTTGCAGCGGCAGAAAATTATTTTGGTGTGTCCCTCTAATGGTTTGGGAATATTTGGAAATTTATAGTGCAAGAATTAGGGTTAGGGGACCTCTGAGGGGCCCAGAAGCCCTGAAGGCGCCCCCTTGGGGCACGCCTAGGAGGCTAGTTGTGATAGCCTGGCTTATTAGGGATGATAGACTACTCATATCAATAAGGAATTCCTTCTTTTCTGGGAGCCCATCCGGACAGAACTCCGAAGTTAAGCGTGCTCAGTTTGGAGTAGTGTCAGGATGGGTGACCGACCGGGAAGTTGCTCCCGGGTGCGCACGAGTGAGGACAAAGTGCGCAGAAAAGACAAGTATTGATCTGTGGGGCCAGTCTAGATCCTGCCAAGAGTAACGACCACCGGCGGGTGTGTCTGGGGCGTTACAAGTTGGTATCAGAGCCAACCCTCGCGGTTACACGGATGGTTGCGGACAGGTGCGTGGTCATGTTGTTCATGACGTTTGTGACCCGTCGTGGCACCCGGCATGGCACATGTACCATACTGGAAGCACAGACGTTTGTCCCAAGAGGGAACGTTCCTGTGGCCCGATGAGGACGTTGGTTCCTCTGAGTGGGGATGTATGTGATAGCCTGGCTTATTAGGGATGATAGACTACTCATATCAATAAGGAATTCCTTCTTTTCCGGGAGCCCATTCGGACAGAACTCCGAAGTTAAGCGTGCTCAGCTTGGAGTAGTGTCAGGATGGGTGACTGACCGGGAAGTTGCTCCCGGGTGCGCACGAGTGAGGACAAAGTGCGCAGAAAAGACTAGTATTGATCTGTGGGGCCAGTCTAGATCCCGCCAGGAGTAACGACCACCGGCGGGTGTGTCCGGGGCGTTACACTAGTGGCCTCCTCGGCACTCCTCTGGCCCCCTCTCCAAGTCTTCTGGATGTCTTCTGGTCTAGGAAAAATCACCGTGAAAGCTTTATTCCGTTTGGACTCTGTTTGATATTCCTTTTCGATAAAAATCAAAAACAAGGAAAAGCCATAAACTGAGAGTAGGCTCTAGGTTAATAGGTTAGTCGCAAAAATAATATAAAATAGCATATTAATGCATATAAAACATCCAAAATAGGTAATACAATAGCATGGAACAATAAAAAATTATAGATACATTGGAGACATATCAAGCATCCCCAAGCTTAATTCCTGCTCGTCCTCAAGTAGGTAAATGATAAAAACAGAATTTTTGATGTGGAATGCTACCTAACATACTTATCAATGCAATCTTCTTTATTGTGACATGAATATTCAGATCCATAAGATTCAAAACAAAAGTCTAATATTGACGTAAAAACAATAATACTTCAAGCATACTAATAAAGCAATCATGTCTTCTCAAAATAACATGGCCAAACAAAGTTATCCCTACAAAATCATATAGTCTGGCTATGCTCCATCTTCATCACACAAAATATTTCATCATGCACAACCCCGGTATTGGACATGCAATTGTTTCATACTTTAGTGTTCTCAAACTTTTTCAACTTTCACGCAATACGAGCGTGAGGCATGGATATAACACTAGTAGAAAAAGGGCCATTTGTCCCGGTTCATAAGGCCCACCTGTCCCGGTTGCGGAACCGGGACTAAAGGGTCATTACTAATGCCCTTGGCCTTCAGTCTCGGTTCTTATACGAACCGGGACAGATGGGCCTCCACGTGGCCGCTATGGCGAGCCCAGGTAGGAGGGCCTTTATTCCCGGTTGGTGGCACCAACCCGAACCAATAGGCATCCATGCGTCAGCTGTTCAGGGGCTAGGGTTTTTGTTTTTTTTCTAAAAGGGGTGGATTTGGGGTTTTTGTATGGTTAATTAAGGTGTTTCATATGTTGTGTTAGGTAGCTAATTAATTAATAGAGAGAAGTGTCCTCTCTTATCTCCATGCTTGGTCGACGCTACGTACTATACGTATAGAGAGGTCCTCGATACGCTAGCTAGTAAGAAAATGAAGGAAACCATTAAGTACAGAAGTTCATCATGCATACCGAGAGAAGTGATCGACCTCTCCTTCTCCGAGAGATTGGTCGAACAACAAGTTTTCGTATTATCTATCCGACGCTACTGGCTACATACATATACAATATGTAAGATCTGTTACAATCCCCTAGCATCTGAAATCAATTTCCACATGGTATTCTTCGGCTTTATTGATGATGTGGTCAAGAAAGAATCCCGCTAATTCCTCTTGAATTGCTTTCATGCAATCTTCTGGTAGGAGTTCATTCCGCATCTCCCACGTCTAATTTGAAGAAGGGGGTTAATACATATATATGAATGAAACTCAACAGAAATGATGGTGTAATAAAATGAAATTGTGAATATTATTGCTTACGCACATCAAATTGTCTTTTAGAGTAGCCCCGCTTATCTTTGCAAGTCGCGTTGTAGATGAACTCGCACACGTAGTATCCACAGAAATGTAACACCCTCGATGCGACTATAGCTCCCACGTGTCGAGGCACGACTTAGAGACATAATCGCATTGAAGGCATATGTCGCAAGTTAGGCAATCTTCACAACATCCCATGTAATATAAATAATAAAGGGGAGATAACATAGTTGGCTTACACTCGCCACGTCAATCAAGTACATAAATAACATTACATCATCCAAACACTCATGGCCCGACTATGGTGCCAAAATAAAAGAGAACCCAACATGCGACACGGTCCCGATCACCCCCAACTGGGCACCACTACTGATCATCAGGAAAGGAAACATAGTAACGTTGAGAGTCTTCGTCGAACTCCCACTTGAGCTCAAGCGCGTCTCCTGGAGCGGAATCATCAGGCCCTGCATCTGGTGTAATAGTAATCTGTGAGCCACAGGGACTCAGCAATCTCGCACCCTCGCGATCAAGACTATTTAAGCTAATAGGTAAGGCAAGGTAAATATGAGTGGAGCTGCAGCAAGCGACTAGCAAATATGGTGGCTAACTTATTCGCAGAAGAGAGCGAGAAGAGGAGGCAAGGCGCGAGCGAGAAACTAGAGAACAACCTGCGCAAACATTACTCCAACATCGTGTCCACCTCCCGGACTCCGCCGAGAAGAGGCCATCATGGTAACGCACTCAGTTGATTCATTTTAATTAAGTTAAGGTTCAAGTTATCTACAACCGGACATTAACAAATTCCCATCTGCCCATAACCGCGGGCACGGCTTTCGAAAGTTCAAATCCCTGCAGGGGAGTCCCAACTTAGCCCATGACAAGCTCTCACGGTCAACGAAGGAATAGACCTCCCCCCAAGACGTTCCGATCAGACTCGGTATCTCGGTTCTTCAAGACACTTCGACAGGTTAAAACAAGACCAGCAACACCGCCCGAATGTGCCGACAAATCCCTTTAGGAGCTACACATATCTCTTTCTCAGGGCACACTCAGATTGTCCAAACTTCCGGTAGGCCAGCCCAGAGTTGCCCCTGGTGGCCACCGGCGGCTGACGAGGTGGACCAACACTCAGAGGAGCACTGGCCCGGGGGGGTTTAAAATAAGATGACCCTCGGGCTCCGGAAACCCAAGGGAAAAGAGGCTAGGTGGCAAATGGTAAAACCAAGGTTGGGCATTGCTGGAAAAGCTTTAATCAAGGCGAACTATCAAGGGGTTCCCATTATAACCCAACCGCGTAAGGAACGCAAAATCCGGGAACATAACACCGGTATGACGGAAACTAGGGCGGCAAGAGTGGAACAAAACACTAGGCAAGAGGCTGAGCCTTCCACCCTTTACCAAGTATATAGATGCATTAAGATAACATGGCAATATAATGATATCCCAACAAGTAAATAAATGTTCCAACAAGGAACGGCCTCCAATCTTCACCTGCAACTAGCAACGCTATAAGAGGGGCTGAGCAAAGTGGTAACATAGCCAATCAACGGTTTGCTAGGACATGGTGGGTTAGAGGATTGACATGGAAATTTGGAAGGCTTGAAAGCAAGTGGTAGGCATCGTAGCATTGGCATAGCAAAAGAGCAAGCAAACTAGCATAGCAAAGATAGTAGTGATTTCGAGGGTATGATCATCTTGCCTCCACAGTTGTCAGAGTTGACTGGATCCTTGAAAGCAAACTCAACGGGATCCTCGTTAGCGAACTCGTCTCCCGGCTCTACCCAAACAAGACAAACAAACAACAAGGACACAATCAACCACGTGCAAGGATCAAACAATATGATGCAAAGATGGTATGCTATGCGGGATGCGATGCGGGATGCATATGCAAGATATGACAAAGAATGCATGAACCTGGCCCCAACTTGTAAATCCAAGTGTGCCACTGGAAAGATGAGATGAAATCTCTTGAAAATGATATAAAGAACGCCGGAATCGGAGTTACGGTTTGGAAATGGCAAGCGATTCAAATATCGCACCGGTCTGTGATATACAGCAAGTAGCCATCTAAAAGCAATGAGATGAACATGCTACAGCACCCAAACATGACAACAAAATACATGGCAGGGATGCATTCAAGATACTTAACAAAAGTCTAGCACTGAGCTACGGCCAATTCATCCATTAACAGGTTCAAACAAGCATGGCAAAAATGCATATGGCAAACAGATCTCAGACTTAGTGAAATTAACACTTGTCTGGAATTTCAGATCAGGTAGCTCTCTTCGGAGCAACAAAACTACATGCTACAGGACCTGAACATGGCAAAGTAAAGCATGGCATGGAGCTAATCAAAGAGCTTAACAAAAGTTCCTTAGTGACCTTGAGCCAAAAGGGATCAGAAAATACAATTGCAAGCACGTGAACATGGCAAAAACATAATCAGATCACAGACTTAGTGAAAACTGGACCATGCTGAAAACAGATATCAAGCAGGCATGTTTACGAGCTTGATGCACTCACTACGGAGAAAGTCATGATAAGCTAAGCATACACCCATCAAGAAGGCACAAAATTCAAGCTAGACATGGCAAGAACAATAGCATAGCAAGCACGGATCAACTACAACATCATCGGCAAAATTGCAAACAAGTTGACAATCTGCCCAGATTCACAAAATAACAAAAATAGAGCTCGATTGACTCAAGCTAGGGTGCTCCATAATTGCAAACAAAGACATGTATGGATAGAGCACTAAAATATTAACAAAACATCCTTACTGATCATCCTCAAAAGAGGCACGGATCACTAGGAAACATCATGAACATATGGCATCATCAGATAAACAGATCAAGGACTTAGTGGAAATGCTAAGTCCATGAAAACAGAATTAGCAAGTGCACCACTTTGAAAGCTTGTGCTAGTCACCACACACATCACAAAAATACATGGGTTGCACCTCTGGAAAGATGACAAAACCCTTAACAAAACATATGTAGAACTCATGGGCATAACATGCACACATTAATCATGGCAAAAATGACAAAAACCTAAATGGAGTAGCAGATCTGACAATTATCTCAAGTAGCCCTCTTATAACAGTATTTCGGGCATCAAGATGAACTCAAATGAAAATGATGCAATGGAATGAAATGATGTACTCTCTGATATGAACATTTTGATATGCTATATGTCAAAAACGGAGTTACGGATGAGGAGTTACGAGGCCATGAACATGAGCATATGGATCTGAAATTTCGGGGACTTAGACGAATTTTTAACCTCCGGATCTAGGGTTTGACCCGGGCACGCAAAACAAGGTTCGTCGCCGGGGCGGCGAGCGGCTCGGTGGCGGCGCGGAGAAGGAGGCGGCGGCTCGGCGGCGGCGCGGAGAAGGAGGCGGCGGGGCGCGGCGCGACGCGGGAGGAGGGCGGCGGCAGGTGCGGGCTCGCGGGGGCCCTCCCTGGGCTCCCCGGGCCTCGGGCGGCGACAGGTTGGCGGCGGTGACGTGGCAGGCGGCGGTTGGCAGTGGTGACGATGTCCGGCACGGTCGGACAATGTCTGGCATGCGGAGGGGATTTTTAGGGTTAGGAAGAGAGGGGATCCGTGAAATTTTTGGGGGGGGGCCTTTAAATAGAGGTAGAGGGAGCTAGGAGAGTCCAAATGAGGTGCGGTTTTTGGCCACGTGATCGTGATCGAACGCTCTAGATGATGGAGAAAGCTTAGGTGGGTTTTGGGCCAAATTGGAGGGGTGTTGGGCTGCAACACACACGAGGCATTTTCGGTCCCTCAGTTAACCGTTGGAGTATCAAACGAAGTCCAAAAGGTACGAAACTTGACAGGCGGTCTACCGGTAGTAAACCAAGGCCGCTTGGCAAGTCTCGGTACAATCCGGAAATGTTTAATCCCCACACACAAAAGAAACCTAGAAATGACCAACGGAGGAGAACGAAACGCCGGAATGCAAAACGGACAACGGGGAAAAAGCTCGAATGCATGAGACGAACACGTATGCAAATGCAATGCACATGATGACATGATATGAGATGCATGACAACGATAACAACACACGGAGACAAAGACCCGAACCCGAGAAAATAAATAACTTAACGCTGGAAACGGCAAGAGTTGGAGTACAAATTGGGAAAGTTACATCCGGGGTGTTACAAGAAATCATTCCCTTGTTCCCGCCACAAGCACTTTACGAGAAATAGAGGTCAATCAAACTGATAATGAAGCATTATAAATGGCATTGATGAAAGTAGCGAGAATCAACGGGATCGGGATGCGTGGAACTAGCTAGCTAGTACTACTTACTTTCGGGTATGTCCATCGCAGCTACCCCGGCAGTCCCGGAGCTTGTGCGGTGAATACGTTCCAAACCCTGCGAGACAAAGAAAACAATTACTTGATATCAGGAAATGAACAAAAAGTTGCCGATATGGTGCGATAATGATCGATTGAACTTACTTCTCGAGCATTTTACTCATGTCCGCATAGGTCTCGGGAGATTTTCGTCTCGAGTCTAAGACGGTTACTAGTCCCTGCTCAAGCTTAATCTCCAGGAGAATATAGTGGAAGTTGCGCACTCATGCATAACGCATCAATTACATTACTATAACCTCGCTCGAGTAATAAGGGAAACCAAATATGCACAAGATAGTAACACTCACTCGAAGTTGTAAGGAAAGAGTATTTTATCTTTGTTTTGATTTACTATCAATGATTTGAGCAAGTTGGCCTCAGCATCATCGGCGTTCTTTTCAACCTCAAATTTATCTATGAGATTTGTGTTAATGAACCCAATATCATACATTTCTGCTTTTCTGCACTCGACGATCTTCAATCAGCATAGTATAGTGAGGATAATCATATATACATGCAATGAAAGAGCTGAGCTATATATAGAGACTTAATGACAGAAGTAGTACTTACAGACAGTAGCAAGTGATCGTTAATTTATCGAGGGCCTTTTGATTGAACCACTGGAAGAACTCCTCAAATGGAACAGTCAACAAATCAATTCCAACGAGTTTGTGCTCCTCTTTAACTCTCAGATACAAAGTATTCGTCCCCCCAGACTCTCTGTAGGTTTTCATGTACCAATCATGGGATCTTCGCATCATCGTTGTTAGAGATTTTTCATCTTTGACAAGAGGCTTCCCATAATGGTATTGGTGTTCTTCCACCTCCAAGAAATCATAATGTACATCGTCGGGCAGATAATCTTCAAGACTGCTATAACCGGGCACCATCCTCGGATCATTAGCGACGATATCGCTAGACACCTTGAGCAGGGGGCACGATTGGTCCGCTTGTTCGCCGAGCTGGGCAATTTTTTTCCCAGCTCATCATTCTGCTAACCTTCGATCACTGATAGTATTTCCTGACCGCTCCGCTTTGATATATACCTTTGCAGTAATGCGCTCATAGTTGGTTTTTGGCGGAGACTTTAGTGGTTTCCTCAGGGCATCGAGTGTGCGCTTTGCTTTCACCCGGTCTACCTTCTCCTCCGAAGGTGGATGTATCTTTGCTTTCACCCCTTCAAAAAAGTCATTCACTTCTTTTTCCACGATCTTCGCGTTTTCTTCGATGGTTCTCTCGTATGGTAACTTCTCTAGAGGCTTGAGAGGTGGACCGAATCTGTATTGCCTGCCTCTGGCTGTACTTCTAGACGCCGGAGCAGACGGAGCGGCTGCGGCTGTCTTCTTTCATGCTTGCTTACGAGGCGGAGGAGAAGGACTACGACGCGCCGGAGCAGCCGGGGCGGTGGTGGGTCTCTTCCGCCCTTGCTGGCGAGGCAGAGAAGGAGGAAGCTGGTGGCTGCTCGGGCGCGCCGGCGCAGGTGGAGAAGGAGGTGGAGTGCCACCACGTGTCGGAGAAGGAGGATGCTGGTGGCTGCTCGGGTGCGCCGGCGCAGGCGGAGAAGGAGGCAGAGTGCCGCCACACGCCGGAGAAGGAGGCAGAGTGCCCTGATCACTCGCCGGAGGAGGAGGTGGTGGAGGAGGCGGAGTGCCCTGACTCGCCGGAGGAGGAGGAGGAGGCGTCCAATTCAGAAGGTTGATGAGCTCCTTCCACCATAGGCATGGAGTCTTCAGAGCAGAACCCAGCCGAGTCTCCCCTTCACCGGTAGGGTGGTCAAGCTCGAGATCCTCAAATCCCTCTATTATTTCGTCTACCATCACCCTAGCATATCCTTCTAGAATCAGCCGGCAGTGAAAAGTTGTGCTAGGTTCAGGACGTGCAATAGAGCCAACAGCCGCCTTGACTTTCATATTCATCCATTGCATCATAAGGTGGCAATGGTGAGACTCCGTGATTAAGTCCACGGGGTAGCTAGTAGGAGCCATGAAGACAGGCTCCTGAAGCAGCTCCGTGGAAGCCACGCTGCTTCTCCGCTGAGATGGCGGTGTAGCTTCGTGTGTAGCAGCTTCAGCAAGTCGCGTGCTGCGGGCCTCGTCTCATTCCTCTAGCGCTTGTACCCTTGCGTGCAGTGCCTGTAGTTGGGTCAACTCCATTTTCTTCTTCCTCTCCCGGCGTTTGTAACCGCCTGCGTCGGGAAATCCAGCCATCCACGAAAGGGAGCCTGCCGTGCCTCGTGTCCGTCCGAGGTGCTCAGGATTCCCGAGGGCCTCTGTGAGCTCGTCGCTCTCTTTGTCCGGAACAAACATCCCTTGTTGCGCCTTTTCGATATACTCCTAAAGCTTCTCGATGGGTGTGTTCAGCTGCTCGTTGGTCCAAACGCACTTCCCTACTGCAGGGTCCAATTTTCCCCCAACCCCGAAGAACCAAGTCCTGCAACGGTCTGGCCAGCATCGCATCTCTGGTTCGATCCCTTTAGCAATGAGGTCATTCTCAGCCTTGTCCCACAACGGTCGGGCTTTCAGGTAGCCATCTGACCCCGTGCGATGGTGATGCTTCTTCTTTGCAGCACTTTTCTTGTTTGTCGCTGACATCTTCGCTGCTCTCTCAGATTTCTTTTTGGTGACAAATGCGGGCCACTGATCTTTGATCTTCTCAAATCGGCCGATGAATTCTGGAGTCTTGTCTTGGTCGGCAAACGATGATTTCAGCTCATTCTTCCACCTCCTGAATAGCTCAGCCATCTTCTTAAGAGCATAAGCCTTGATCATTGGATGTTTAACTGGATTCTCTGGATCCTCCTTTGGCGGGAAGGTAAAATTTTCCTGCAGCACGGTCCAAAGATCAGCTTTCTGCCTATCGCTGACATAAGACACATAAGAGTATTTGTCCTTAGGCTTCAACCATTGCTCGACGCTGATCGGGATCATGTCCCTAACTATAACCCCGCACTAAGCATTAAATTTTTTGCTTGGTCCGGAGGGGTTCAATCGGTTGGCCAGAGCGATCAATTTCGATGATCGTGTACCTTTCATCCGAGCGCAACTTTCTCTTCGGGCCTCGTCTCGTTATCGAAGTGTTGCTCGATCCGGAGGGCTAGAAAAGAAGAAAAAGAAGAGAGTTAATATGTGTACGTACCAAAAAAAATTAATGCATCAATTAGGTATAGTCAGCACATGCTTAATTAATTAATATATATACCTGGCCGGACTCCGTTCGGTCACCGGATCCGTCATCACGGTGTCCTTCCCCCTCCATTCGGTCACCGGAGCCGTCATCACGGTGTCCTTCCCCCTCCATTCGGTCACCGGATCCTTCATCACGGTGTCCTTCCCCCTCCATTGTTTGATCATCGTCGTCGTAGCCTGCTTCTTCACCCTGTGTTTCCAGACCATCGGTGCATGTGTCGTTGAGAAACGACAAGACGGCATCACTTCCATGTGCGATTATCTCCCCCAACACCGCTTCTTGTGCTTTGTCTCCGGGGTGTGGATCCATAGTTTCTGCAAATATTTACAACATGGCAATTATTATTCAAACATGATAGATGGATATATTAGTGGCAAACATTGAACTAGCTAGCTAAGCACAATAAGCAATCATTTTAGTGGCCTGGCCTCAAAGCTTCTCTAGGGTTTGGGGTGGCCTCGACGACAACATTCTTTTAACTTGGTAAATTTGGCTGGCCTCAAGAGAGTTTGTCGATCGGGTAGGGGTGTGGAGGGAGGGGGTAGGAGACCGACATCGGTTTTTTTCTAGGGTTTGGGTGTCCTCGAGAGTTTTGGTCGAGCGAGGGGGCCGGGGGGTGCTCCCGTGGTATAAGTTATCACGGTCGAGAGGGGGTATATATATCGACCGCCCCTCATGTCGAAGTTATCCGGGAGGGGGTTATATCGACAACGAAGACATACATACATGGGAAAACAACGAGTAGGAATTAAGCTTGGGGATGCTGATATGTCTCTAAAGTATCTACAATTTTTGATTGTTCCATGTTGTTATATTATCATTCTTGGATGTTTTACAATCATTTTACACTACTAGGGAAAACCTTATACACAAAAGTTTATCAGCCGCGCGGTTTAAAAATGGGCGCTACTGCTAATTAGTAGTAGCGAGGGGTACAAAAACCGCGCTACTACTAAGTTGATAGTAGTAGCTGATACGTCCATTTTGCATCATGTTTTTATATCAATATTTATTGCATGATGGCCTGTTATTACACATTATTTCACAATACTTATGCTTGCTCTCTCTTACTTTACAAGGTTTATATAAAGAGGGAGAATGCCGGTAGCTGGGATTCTGGCTGGAAAAGGAGCAAATATTAGAGACATATCTGCACAGCTCCAAAATTCGTGGAACTTCACGGATGATGTTTTCCAAATATATAAAAAACATTGAGCGCAAGAACTTCACCAGGGGGGCACACCCTACCCACGAGGGTGGGGGCGCGCCCTACCCCCTGGGCGCGCCCCCTACCTCGTGGGGCCCCTGGTGGCCCTCCGGTGGCCATCTTCTGCTATATGGAGTCTTTCGATGGGAAAAAAATCATAAGCCATCTTCTCGGACGAAACTCCGCCGCCACGAGGCGGAACCTTGGCGGAGCCAATCTAGGGTTCAGGCAGGGCTGTTCTGCCGAAGAAACTTCCCTCTCGGAGGGGGAAATCATCGCCATCGTCATCACCAACGCTCCTCTCATCGGGAGAGGGCAATCTCCATCAACATCTTCATCACCACCTTCTCATCTCAAAACCCTAGTTCATCTCTTGTATCCAATTCTTGTCTCCAAGTTCAGGATTGGTGCTAGTAGGTTGCTAGTAGTGTTAATTACTCCTTGTAGTTGATGCTAGTTGGTTCAATTGGTGGAAGATCATATGTTCAGATCCTATATGCACATTAATACCCCTCTGATTATGAACATGTTTATGCTTTGTGAGAAGTTACGTTTGTTCCTGAGGACATGGGAGAAGTCTTGCTATTAGTAGTCATGTGAATTTGGTATTCTTTCGATATTTTGATGAGATGTATGTTGTCTCGCCTCTAGTGGTGTTATGTGAATGTCAACTACATGACACTTCACCATTGTTTGGGCCTAGAGGAAGGCATTGGGAAGTAATAAGTAGATGATGGGTTGCTAGAGTGACAGAAGCT
The DNA here is from genome assembly GCF_003073215.2 of Triticum urartu. NCBI lineage: Eukaryota > Viridiplantae > Streptophyta > Magnoliopsida > Poales > Poaceae > Triticum > Triticum urartu. Next base: position 506,690,963 of record NC_053026.1, on the reverse strand, counting down.
TAAACCCTAGTTTATCTGTTGCTTCGTAAGGGGCTGATTTGGATCCATATGTTTCATGCTATGGTTAGTGTCGGTGTCAAAACCGGCGAATCTCGGGTAGGGGGTCCAGAACTGTGCGTCTAAGGCGGATGGTAACAGGAGACAAGGTACACAATGTTTTTACCCAGGTTCGGGCCCTCTCGATGGAGGTAAAACCCTACTCCTGCTTGATTAATATTGATGATATGGGTAGTACAAGAGTAGATCTACCATGAGATCAAAGAGGCTAAACCCTAGAAGCTAGCCTATGGTATGATTGTATGTTGTCTATGATCTATCGACTAGCCTGGCCTTGGTTTATATAACGCACCAGAGGCCTAGGATAACAAGAGTCCTAGCCGAATACGCTGGTGGGGAGGAGTCCTTGTCTTGATCGCCAAGTCTTGTGGAATCTTCCTTGTATGCGGCAGCTGTCCGAACTGGCCCATGAGTATACTGCCATGGGGGTCCTCGGCCCAATCTAACAGATCGGGAGATGACGTGGTGAGTACCCCCTAGTCCAGGACACCGTCAGTAGCCCCCTGAACCGGTCTTCAAGTTAGGGACGCTCCTCGATTCTTCTGAACCGTTCTTCATCTTCGGTCGTCGGTCTTGAAAACTGGTTCAACAAATCTTCTCATCTTCGATCTTGAGGATCGCCGAAATGCATTTGACGAGTTTACACATCGGGTATCCGAGGAGCCCCTTTAAGTTTCCGGCCTTTATCAATGCCTTGTTATATTTATGCCACACCTCGGGTTTGAAGTTGTTCCTGGGCGGCAGCGTCCTCTTGCGTCCGAGATCCAACGTCGGACTGCATTCGAGGTATCTTTTGCAGCCGAGCACCAACGCCGGACCGCTTCCCAGCTCTAACGCCGGAATGTATCCGAGCTCCAACGCCGGACTATGTATCCGAGCTCCAACGCCGGACTGTATCCGATCTCAAATGCCAGACTATGTATCAGAGCTCCAATGCCGGACTGTATCCAAGCTCCAACGCCGGACTATGTATCCGATGTGTCGTAAATCACCTTAGTTCAAAGAAGTTTGAAGGAGTTTAGCCAAGCTTAATGCCGGAAATGCCCTCTATGGAGCCAGCCACTAGCGCCCGAGCTTTACGCCAGACTGCTTCCGAGGTGGTGCACCACCCCGAATGTGGGCCGATTTTTGTCAATATTTTTGATTGGTGCAATTTATTCTCTGCCAAGATATATAGCCAGTAGCCCTCAAGGTGGGTATCGGTCTAAAACCCGAGATGCACATGAAGGATGACATAAGACCACTAATCCCAGTAGCCGCTGAGACTCAGGTTGATTTGCAAAATCGGTCTGAGGATCAAGTCCTAGCTCGGCAGAATACTTCGGGACACAAAAAGCGGCGTGTTCAGTCCTCGAGACTCAGGTTGGGTGCGGCCGACCAACCTGAGGATCAAAATCTCCTCGAAAACTGTATTACGCTTAAAATTTTCTGCATTGGATAGGCAATGCAGTAGCCCCGGAGACACTCGTCGGGTGGCAACACCAGATCAGGGGATCGATGTGCCCCTTTAATATTTGTAAATAATAAGCCCGAAGCCCAGTAGCCCCCGAGCCTTAATGCGGGCACGGGTGGACGAATTAAGGATTGATATCCATAGTAAAATCACAAATTATGTGTAATGACTCTATGTATCCAAGTACTTTACGTCATTAATGCTCGGATCCGCATTGTACAAAACTTTGTTGACCGACCATCTGCTTCCACCTCCTCGGCCAATAGCCGAGGAGTGTTTCTCCTACTTTATAAAGCCTTTATGAGGGCAAAGACTTACAACAAACAAGGCAATTTGGCCATACGGTTTTATAAACAAAGGTACGTAGAGAGATATGTTATATTACCGTTTAACAGAAGAAATGTCTTCCAAAGAAAATAGTCCCGCTATCGGTTCCTTTCTTTGGGTTGTCATGCTAAGCATGATCATGAAACCTCAGATCCAATGTAAGAGCAAAATATCGAGGATTTAGTTTGGGAGGCCAGTTAATAGCCCCCGGTAGTGTTCGGCGACAGTCGAGGTCAAGCCGTAAACACTTCGGCCATTGTTATGAATGGCCCGTCATTTAACACCGTCATCGGAACGCTGACCAGTTTACGCTTATTGTGACAGTCAGTTTTCGGCTTTCTCCACTGAGGTGCTTAACCATGTGAGCTGGAAGCACAATCGCAGTGGTTCTCCCTTTGCACACCTAGCCGAACAAAGCGGAACGTAGGAGGCAAGTGCAGGAGCCGGGCAACCCAACTATTGACTGAAGACACAATTCGAAACAGATGCATATATAGCAATATCCGAGAATGTTTTTGCCGAATCTCTAAAGGTGTCCGGCGTTGCACTGTGAGACTTGTGCTGAAAACACACAAATAGTTTAAAAGTGCCATAAGCTTGAAAAACCAAAAAACGTCAGTAAAAACTTGACGTCCGAACAAAATCAAGTGTTCGGTGCCAATCCAAAAATTGGCCTTAGCAAAAGAAGTGCTTCTGTCGTGCTTTAACATGATACATCCTATCTCAAGACTGCAAGCGGGTCAGCCTACGGCTTCAACCTCCTATCCCGAGGGTGGAGTACTTCTCATTAGGCCCGTTTAGCAAACTAAAGTCTAGCAGCTTTGAGAGAGAAATTAGGCTCCCCGGCTAGTGACCACACGCTCGTGTCAAAAAAGGAGTGATATATAATAATAATAATAATAATAATAATAATAATAATAATAATAATAATAATAATAATAATAAAACTTTGCAACTACTAATAAGAAGAACACTTATCATAAAACGGTTCATATAAATTTAAGAGCCCCCAAGTGACTTGGGTAAAAGAATGATTGCATGTACCGAAGTACTTATATCATATCTATGTTCAACCGAACTTTAAACGCATCTTAACCGACCGTCGGCTTCTCCCTCTTCGGTCAAGGACCGAAAAGTGTTATGTACTCCATCTGTCGAGAATATCGACGATGTTTCCAATAACTAGGCAGTCAGGCCATAAGGCTGTAACAGACAAAGCACGCTCAGGGAACTTATGCTATATTACTGCGAAGTGTAAGAAGCATCTTCGAAGAAAATAGTACCCCCACCGATACCTTTCTTCGGTGCTCATTGTTATTATGAGACTTGTGCAATAGATTTTTTGTACTCATGAGTTCCGTTGTGTGCCGACCATTATTGAAAACTATAAGAGCGCTAGATTTCGGCTTCACCCAGTCTGAGGTCCGGCTCGGATGACCCGATCGTGACAATCGCAGAGGTGCTCCCTTTACTCCCTAGCCGAACAATCGGGAACGTAGGGGTAAACACAGGAGCAAGGCAACCTAGCTTCCAAATCGCTTAAGTCAATATGGTGCATATTGTGGCGTAATACACGAACAAGGAACGAAGCCGTACAAGTATAATCATATGCAAGAGGAAAAGCTTCATGAAGGAAGCCCCCAAATGAATTGGGTATTTGAATTTATGCATCACAAACAAAGTTTGGGCAAGGAAATTTTTTACAAGCAACTTTTTTCCAAAAAAGTATAATGCTTGGTCGAACCGAACACAAGTTAGAAATTAAAGCTTTGAGCATGAAAGCATCTTAGCTGGTTAATGTGCTCGGTATTGATGACGCGGTCCGAGCTTGATGCGGGACAAGGTTCCATCCTCCAAGCCGGTCCCGAGGTGGCGGAGCGGAGAGCTCGACACGCCGAAGTGGTGACATAGCACGGTCAATGCAGACCGGCAGAGTGACACCGAAGTCCCCGGATTATTTTCCTGTGCACAAAAAATAGTGCAAACCGGAGATAATAGTAGTAATGATAATTAAATAAATAATTTATGCAAAGTGAGTAATAAAAGAAATATGGCCTGGCGCCGAAGTCAATGTCGATGTAGGGCGTCGGCGTGATGCGGTAAAGGCGTGGCAAAGCCTGAATTCACAGGTCGGTCCGAGCTCCGGATGCGGCGTTCGCCGGACTATGTATGGAAACTGACCGAACCACCATGCGACTGTCGTTAATGCGGCCACCATTTGATAGACCTGTGTACATATGATGGACAAACGAGAGTAATAATTCCTTGGGAAAAATGAAGCCAAACAAGCAAAAAATACTTGGATCAATAGCACCTGGTTAATTTGTTGTAGCAATCCGAAGGAAGGTGAATCCCAAAATTGGGACTCGATCCGCACACCCATTGCCTAATGGGCGATAAAACGACGGCATGGCAATGATGGCAAAGGTTGGCTCACCGAGGCAAAGCCCTCGGTCCAGCTAACGTGACGGAGCTGGTCGGCTAGTGACGCCGAAGTGTCCGGAGTAGGTTGATGAAGAGATGGCGAAGCCCCCGGTCCAGCCGAGATGTTGAAGCCTCGATGTCAGCCGATGAGTCGAAGTAGGCCGGCATGATGGACACCAGCTTGAAGAAGCAATAGTGCGGCCCTGCCGATGCAAGTCGTGACGTGGTTGATGCTGGCTTGATGAAACGACCGTGCGGCGATGCCGGTATGCCCACTCCGTGTAATCTGTGGGGCGGCGATGTTGGTGATGATTTATCCTTCGTGATGCCGGACTCTTGTTCGGCTTGCCGAGATGATGACCCGAAGAAGTTGAACTCGGCTCAACAAAGTGACGACGTGTCTAGCGCAGGTCGGCAGCCGTGGAGCAATATTGCCGGACTGGTTTGACACCAGCATGATGTTGAAGATCATGTTCAAAAGATCTTAAAGTTAGTGGGATGTTTTCGGGAACAAAACACAATACCCCATACAAAACTTCCTTCAAAAGGGATGTCCGAAATCCCGTTCATAAAAAAGACGAACTCGGGTCGGATTCATTTTCGCGCAGAAAACAGATCCGAAATATGATGCACTAATCGGAAGGTTTCCGAAGTTTGGACGGTCGGATCGAGCTCAAATTTTGAGAGGTGGTAGATATAGGAATTCTGCAGCCGATCAACGGTTGGATATTTCAAAGGACGTCCGAGCTAGAAGCTGGACACCACGCCCTAAACTCATCCAGATTCCTGTCCAGATTTGACAGGGCTCCGGTACATCGTGGATTGCCAGAGATTCCTCCATCGAAACTCGACGAAATTTCCCAGGGTTGTTGTAGACTCAATTCCGCACAATTCTACCAAAGCGATCGTTAAAAAGACACTTGAGGAGGCGGTGGCGGCGGACACAAGTTTGCTATCCATAAAAACAGCACGGGCGCCCGAGGGCAATGTTGATGTTGAGCCCCCAGGCTCCCTGGATGGTTCCTCCATGATCTTGATAGAGATCGGAGTTGATGTTTATAAAGGCCCTCATTCGAACATGACGATCGGAGGTAGGGCGCAGTCCTTGGTCAAACCAAGGTGACCAGTCGAGCTGCTGATGAAGATGCCGAAGTCGTAGTTGATCTGCAGGCGAGCCATCAACCTTTTGCCGAACACACAGCGGAACTCTCAATGAAAGCACCAATGTCGTTGTCAAAACCGGCGGATCTCGGGTAGGGGGTCCCGAACTATGCGTCTAAGGTGGATGGTAACAGGAGACAAGGGACACAATGTTTCACCCAGGTTCGGGCCCTCTCGATGGAGGTAAAACCCTACTCCTGCTTGATTAATATTGATGATATGGGTAGTATAAGAGTAGATCTACCACGAGATCAAAGAGGCTAAACCCTAGAAGCTAGCCTATGGTATGATTCTATGTTGTATATGATCTATCGACTAGCCTGGCCTCGGTTTATATAACGCACCAGAGGCCTAGGATAACAAGAGTCCTAGCCGAATACGCCGGTGGGGAGGAGTCCTTGTCTTGATCGCCAAGTCTTGTGGAATCTTCCTTGTATGTGGCAGCTATCCGAACTGGCCCATGAGTATACGGCCATAGGGGTCCTCGGCCCAATCTAACAGATCGGGAGATGACGTGGTGAGTACCCCCTAGTCCAGGACACCGTCAGTTAGGTTTACCTTAATACGTTTGTTGTATTTGCGGATGCTTGCAATAGAGGTTAATCATAAGTGGGATGTTTGTCCAAGTAAGGGCAGCACCCAAGCACCGGTCCACCCACATACCAAATTATCAAAGTGCCGAACGTGAATCATATGAGCGTGATGAAAACTAGCTTGATGATATTCCCATGTGTCCTCGGGAGCGCTTTACATCATATAAGAGTATGTCCAGGCTTGTCCTTTGCTACAAAAAGGATTGGGCCACCTTGTTGCACCTTATTTACTTTTGTTACTTGTTGCTCGTTACAATTATCTTATCAAAAAACTATCTGTTACCACTTATTTCAGTACTTGCAGAGAATACTTTGCTGGAAACCGCTTATCATTTCCTTCGGCTCCTCGTTGGGTTCGACACTCTTACTTATCGAAAGGACTATGATAGATCCCCTATACTTGTGGGTCATCAAGACTCTTTTCTGGCGCCGTTGCCGGGGAGTGAAGCGCCTTTGGTATGTGGAATTTGGTAAGGAAAAATTTATATAGTGTGCTGAAATTTACTGTCACTTGTTACTATGGAAAGTAATCCTCTGAGGGGCTTGTTCGGGATATCTTCACCCCAACCAGTAGAGCAAAGAGTTGCTCCTCAACCTACTAAACCTACTGAAAATGAAAATGCTTGCTTCGAAATTCCTTTGGGTATGGTAGAAAAACTGCTAGCTAATCCTTTTTTGGGAGATGGAACAAAACATCCTGATGAGCATCTAATATATGTGGATGAAGTTTGTGGATTATTTAAGCTTGCAGGTGTACCCGGAGATGTTGTTAATAAGAAGGTCTTCCCTTTATCTTTGAGGGGAGATGCATCGACATGGTATAGGCTATGTGATGATATGGAGTCTTGGAACTACAAACGATTGAAATTGGAATTTCATCAAAAGTTTTATCCTATTCATCTTGTTCATCGTGATCGCAATTATATATATAATTTTTGGCCTCGCGAAGGAGAAAGCATCGCTCAAGCTTGGGGGAGGCTTAAATCAATGTTATATTCATGCCCCAATCATGAGCTCTCAAGAGAATGATTATTCAAAAAAATTATGCTCGGCTTTCTGATAACAATCGCACCATGCTTGATACTTCTTGTGCTGGCTCTTTTATGATGAAGACTATTGAATTCAAATGGGATTTATTGGAAAGAATTAAATGCAACTCCGAAGATTGGGACCTCGACAATGGTAAGGAGTCAGGTATGACACCTAGTTTTGATTGTGTTAAATCTTTTATGGATACCGATATTTTTCATAAATTTAGCACTAAATATGGACTTGACTCTGAGATAGTAGCTTCTTTCTATGAATATTTTGCTGCTTATGTTGATCTCCCCAAGGAGAAGTGGTTTAAATATCATCCTCCCATAGAAGTAAAAGTAGCTGTACCTATTAAAGTTGAAGAAAAGACTATCACTTATAATGATCCTATTGTTCCTACTTTTTATGTTGAGAAACCACCTTTCCCTATTAGGATAAAGGATCATGCTAAAGCTTCAGCTGTGGTTCGTAAAAGCAATATTAAAACATATACACCTCCTGAGCAAGTTAAAGTTGAACCTAATATTGTTATTGTTAAAGATCTCTTGTCTGATAATATAGATGGGCATGTTATTTATTTCTGTGATGAAACTGCTAGAATTGCTAAACCCGTGATACATATAAACCTAGACCTATGGTAGGTATGCCTGTTATTTCTGTTAAAATAGGAGATCATTGTTATCATGGCTTATGTGATATGGGTTCTAGTGCTAGTGCAATACCTATTGACTTATACAAAGAAATTATGCATGACATTGCACCTGTTGAGTTAGAAGATATTGATGTCACAATTAAACTTGCTAATAGAGATACTATTTCACCAATGGGAATTGTTAGATATGTTGAAGTCTTGTGTGGGAAAACTAAATACCCTGCTGATTTTCTTGTTCTTGGTTCCCCACAAGATAGCTTCTGTCCCATTATATTTGGTAGACCCTTCTTAAATACTGTTAATGCTACCATACATTGCACAAGAGATGTTGTTACTGTCGGTTTAGATGATATGACTCATGAATTTAATTTTTCTAAATTTAATAGACAACACCGTGAAGAAGAATTACCTAGTAAAGATGAAATTATTGGTCTTGCTTCTATTGCCGTACCTCCTAGTGATCCTTTAGAACAATATTTGCTAGACCATGAAAATGATATGTTTATGAATGAAAGAAGGGAATTAGATGAAGTATTCCTTAAACAGGAACCTATTCTGAAAAACAATTTACCTGTTGAAATCCTAGGAGATCCTCCTCCACCCAAGGGTGATCCCGTGTTTGAGCTTAAACCGTTACCAGATACTCTTAAATATGCTTATCTTGATGAGAAAAATATATATCCTGTTATTATTTGTGCTAACCTTTCAGAACATGAAGAAGAGAGATTATTGAAAATTCTGAAGAAGCACCGTGTTGCTATTGGGTATACTCTTGATGATCTTAAGGGCATTAGTCCCACTCTATGCCAACATAAAATTAATTTGGAAGAAGATGCTAAACAAGTTCGTGATCATCAACGCCGACTGAATCCTAAAATGAAACAAGTGGTAAGAAAGGAGATACTAAAGCTCCTTGAGGCAGGTATAATTTACCCCGTTGCTGATAGTCAGTGGGTAAGCCCTGTCCATTGTGTCCCTAAGAAGGGAGGTATGACTGTTGTTCCTAATGATAAAGATGAATTGATTCCTCAAAGAATTATTACTGGTTATAGGATGGTAATTGATTTCCGCAAGTTAAAAAAGGCCACTAAAAAGATCATTACCCTTTACCTTTTATCGATCAAATGCTAGAAAGATTATCCAAACATACACATTTTTGCTTTCTAGATGGTTATTCTGGTTTCTCTCAAATACCTGTGTCAGCCAAAGATCAATCAAAGACTACTTTTACATGCCCTTTTGGTACTTTTGCTTATAGAGGTATGCCTTTTGGTTTATGTAATGCACCTGCTACCTTTCAAAGATGCATGATGGCTATATTCTATGACTTTTGTGAAAAGATGTGTGAGGTTTTCATGGATGACTTTTCCGTCTATGGATCTTCTTTTGATGATTGCTTGAGCAACCTTGATCGAGTTTTGCAGAGATGTGAAGAAACTAATCTTGTCCTGAATTGGGAAAAGTGCCACTTTATGGTTAATGAAGGTATTGTCTTGGGGCATAAAGTTTCTGAAAGAGGTATTGAAGTTGATAAAGCCAAGGTTGATGCTATTGAAAAGATGTCATGTCCCAAGGACATCAAAGGTATAAGAAGTTTCCTTGGTCATGCCGGTTTTTATAGGAGGTTCATTAAGGACTTCTCAAAAATCTCTCGGCCTCTGACTAATTTATTACAAAAAGATATACCATTTGTCTTTGATGATGATTGTGTAGAAGCACTTGAAATACTTAAGAAAGCATTGATCTTTGCATGTATTGTTCAGCCACCTGATTGGAATTTACCCTTTGAAATTATGTGTGATGCTAGTGGTTATGCTGTAGGTGTTGTTCTAGGACAAAGAGTTGATAAGAAACTAAATGTTATTCAATATGCTAGTAAAACTCTAGACAATGCTCAAAGAAATTATGATACTACTGAAAAAGAATTCTTTGTAGTTGTATTTGCCTGTGATAAGTTTAGACCTTATATTGTTGATTCTAAAGTAACTATTCACACTGATCATGCTACTATTAAATATCTTATGGAAAAGAAAGATGCTAAACCTAGACTTATTAGATGGGTTCTCTTGCTTCAAGAATTTGATTTACATATTGTTGATAGAAAAGGAATCGAGAACCCTGTTGCAGACAACTTGTCTAGGTTAGAAAATGTGCTTGATGACCCACTACCTATTGATGATAGCTTTCTTGATGAGCAATTAAATGTCATAAATGCTTCTCATACTGCTCCATGGTATGCTGATTATGCTAATTACATTGTTGCTAAGATTATACCACCTAGTTTCACATACCAGCAAAAGAAAAAGTTCTTCTATGATTTGAGACATTACTTTTGGGATGACCCATATCTTTATAAAGAAGGAGTAGATGGTGTTATTACACGTTGTGTACCTGAGCATGAACAGGAACAGATCCTACGCAAGTGTCACTCCGAAGCTTATGGAGGGCACCATGCTGGAGATAGAACTGCACATAAGGTACTACAATCTGGTTTTTATTGGCCTACTCTCTTCAAGGATGCCTGTAAGTTTGTCTTATCTTGTGATGAATGTCAAAGAATTGGTAATATTAGTAGACGTCAAGAAATGCCTATGAATTATTCACTTGTTATTGACCATTTGATGTTTGCGGCTTTGACTATATGGGACCTTTTCCTTCCTCTAATGTTTATACACATATTTTAGTTGCTGTTGATTATGTTACTAAGTGGGTAGAAGCTATTCCAACTAGTAGTGCTGATCATAACACTTCTATTAAAATGCTTAAAGAAGTTATCTTTCCAAGGTTTGGAGTCCCTAGATATTTAATGACTGATGGTGGTTCACATTTTATTCATGGTGCTTTCTGTAAAATGCTTGCTAAATATGATGTTAATCATAGAATTGCATCTCCTTATCACCCACAGTCTAGTGGTCAAATAGAATTGAGTAATGGAGAACTCAAATTAATTTTGCAAAAGACTGTTAATAGGTCCAGAGAGGATTGGTCCAAGAAACTTGATGATGCATTATGGGCCTATAGAAGTGCATATAAAAATCCTATGGGTATGTCTCCATATAAAATGGTCTATGGAAAAGCATGTCACTTACCTCTCGAACTAGAACACAAGGCTTATTGGGCTATAAAAGAACTAAATTATGATTTTAAACTTGCCGGTGAGAAGAGGTTATTTGATATTAACTCACTTGATGAATGGAGAACCCAAGCCTACGAAAATGCCAAGTTGTTTAAAGAAAAAGTTAAAAGGTGGCATGATAAAAGAATACAAAAGTGTGAGTTTAATGTAGGTGATTATGTATTGCTATACAACTCTCGTTTAAGATTTTTTGCAGGAAAACTTCCTCTAAATGGGAAGGTCCCTACGTTATCAAGGAGGTCTACCGTTCCGGTGCCATAAAAATCAACAACTTCGAAGGCACAAATCCGAAGGTGGTAAATGGTCAAAGAATCAAACATTATATCTCAGGTAATCCCATAAATGTTGAAACCAATGTTATTGAAACCATAACCCTGGAGGAATACATAAGGGACACTTTCCGGAATGTTTCAGACTCCGAAAAGGAATAGGTATGTGGTAAGGTAAGTAAACCGACTCCAAAACAGTTTCTAATGCAATATTTCTCCGTTTTGGAATATTTAGAAAATAGAAAAATAAGCAGCAGTCCGGAAAGGACACGAGAGCTCCACGAGGGTGGAGGGCGCGCCCTACCCCCTGGGAGCGCCCCCCTACCTCGTGGGCACCTCGTGTGCTCTCTGAACTCCGTTTTCTTACAGAACACGTATTTTGGTCGGTAAAATTTCATTATATAACCTTCCGGGGGTTTTGACTCCCGTATCACGCAAAAATCTCATGTTTGTGTTTCGAGCTGTTACTGCTGCAGATTTGAGCAGGATGTCTTCGCAAGAGTTAGTCGGGGAGAGCCGGGTGTCTCATCGGGCACCGGGATCAACGACAAACAATCATGTTGACCCCTTTGGGCCAGCAACGGAGGAAGAGATGGAGGCTGATTTGATGAGGATAGATGCCATGGAGGACCAAGAAGTCACTTCCCGCCTCCAAGCTGGATTCACAAAGGGAGAACTGCAGAGCTCAGCTATTCCATACTCGGTTATCCCTTCCAATGTTAGATTTCTTTCTTATGAGAATATGAAAAAGAGTGTTATTGGTTCTCCCGCAGCTATGCAGCACCCTTGGGTGCAGGGAGCTTTGGCTGTTACAGGAAAACTCCGAAAGGAAATAATGGACTCAAGCAGCAAGTCAACAAGCTTGAGGAGGAGAATCGTATCTTGAGGGGCATCATCATCAAGAACATCACATCACCATCCCCGAAAAGAGAGACATAATCACCTGGGTATGGGCACTCCACTTAGCAACTGCCAAGCTTGGGGGAGTGCCCCAGTATCGTATCACCATCACTTTTATCTTTACCATTTTTCTGCGTTCGATCCTTTTGTTAGTATTTTGATCTAGTAGAATAAAAGTTCTTAGTATGATCTAGTCGTGAATTTTACTTTATTATCCTTCTTTGTAATCGAGTCCTTGAGCTATATAATAAAGATTAGTGTTGAGTCAAGGGCTTGATTATTTTTTCCATGATCCCAAGTGAATAAAGAAAAGAGAAAGAAATAAAAAGGAAACAAAGAGATCATATGAATCTTATGGAGAGTAATGAGCTTACATGGAAAGAGTATGATGAATAAAAGTTATTGAGGGTTGACAAACATAGTTTTGGTCATCATTGCAATTAATAGGAAGTAATAAGAAAGAGAGGTCTTCACATATAAATATACTATCTTGGACATCTTTTATGATTGTGAGCACTCATTAAAATATGACATGCTAAAGAGTTGACATTGGACAAGGAAGACAATGTAATGGGTTATGTTTCTTACATCTGAGATAAATTATATTGTCTTGGATCCTCCAACATGTTGAGCTTGCCTTTTTCCCTCATGCTAGCCAAATTCATTGCACCAAGTAGAGATACTACTTGCGCTTCCAAATACCCTTAAACCAGTTTTGCCATGAGAGTCCACCATACCTACCTATGGATTGAGTAAGATCCATCAAGTAAGTTGTCATCGGTGCAAGCAATAAAAATTGCTCTCTAAATATGTATGATTGATTGGTGTGGAAGAAATAAGCTTTATACGATCGTGTGATATGGAAGTAATAAAAGCGACAGAATGCATAATAAAGGTCCATATCACATGTGGCAATATAAAGTGACGTTATGTCGCATTAGGATTTTGTGCACCCAACCATAAAAGTGCATGAAAACCTCTGCTTCCCTCTGCGAAGGGCCTATCTTTTACTTTTATCTCCTACATTGCATAAGAGTCATGGTGATCTTCACCCTTCCTTTTTACATTTTATCCTTTGGCAAGCACAATATGTTGGCAAGATCCTGGTATATATGGCTAATTGGATGTGGGTTTTCATGAACTATTACTGTTGACATTACCCTTGAGGTAAAACGTTGGGACGCCAAACTATAAGCCCCTATCATTCTCTGTGTCCGATTAAAACTCCATACCCATAAGTATTGTGTGAGTGTCAGCAATTGTGAAAGACTATATGATAGTTGAGTATGTGGACTTGCTAAAAAGCTCTTATACATTGACTCTTTCCTATGTTATGATAAATTGCAATTGCTTCAATGACTGAGATTATAGTTTTTTAGTTTTCAATGAAGTTTACGATTCATACTTGATATTGTGATTGAATTATTACTCTAGCATAAGAAATCATATGACAAGAATTATATAAGTTGTTGTTCTAAGAATGATCATGATGCCCTCATGTCCGTATTTTATTTTTATTGACACCTTCATCTCTAAACATGTGGACATATTTTTCGATTTCGGCTTTTCGCTTTAGGACAAGCGAGGTCTAAGCTTGGGGGAGTTGATACGTCCATTTTGCATCATGCTTTTATATCAATATTGCATTATGGGCTGTTATTACACATTATGTCACAATACTTATGCCTGCTCTCTCTTATTTTACAAGATTTACATAAAGAGGGAGAATGCCGGCAACTGGGATTCTGGCTGGAAAAGGAGCAAATATTAGAGACCTATTCTGCACAGCTCCAAAAGTCCTGAAACTTCACGGATGATGTTTTCCAAATATATAAAAAACATTGAGCGCAAGAACTTCACCAGGGGGACCACACCCTGCCCACGAGGGTGGGGGGCGCGCCCTACCCCCCTAGGCGCGCCCCCTACCTCATGGGCCCCCTGGTGGCCCTCCGGTGGCCATCTTCTGCTATATGGAGTCTTTCGATGGGAAAAAAAATCATAAGCCATCTTCTCGGACGAAACTCCGCCGCCACGAGGCGGAACCTTGGCGGAGCCAATCTAGGGTTCTGGCAGGGCTGTTCTGCCGGGGAAACTTCCCTCCCGGAGGGGGAAATCATCGCCATCGTCATCACCAACGCTCCTCTCATTGGGAGAGGGAAATCTCCATCAACATCTTCATCAGCACCATCTCATCTCAAAACCCTAGTTCTTCTCTTGTATCCAATTCTTGTCTCCAAGTCCGGGATTGGTGCTAGTAGGCTGCTAGTAGTGTTAATTACTCCTTGTAGTTGATGCTAGTTGGTTTAATTGGTGGAAGATCATATGTTCAGATCCTATATGCACATTAATACCCCTCTGATTATGAACATGTTTATGCTTTGTGAGTAGTTACGTTTGTTCCTGAGGACATGGGAGAAGTCTTGGGTTAGTAGTCATGTGAATTTGGTATTCGTTCGATATTTTGATGAGATGTATGTTGTCTCTCCTCTAGTGGTGTTATGTGAACGTCGACTACATGACACTTCACCATTGTTTGGGCCTAGAGTAAGGCATTGGAAAGTAATAAGTAGATGATGAGTTGCTAGAGTGACAGAAGCTTAAACCCTAGTTTATGCGTTGCTTCGTAAGGGGCTGATTTGGATCCATATGTTTCATGTTATGGTTAGGTTTACCTTAATACTTTTGTTGTATTTGCGGATGCTTGCAATAGAGGTTAATCATAAGTGGGATGTTTGTCCAAGTAAGGGCAGGACCCAAGCACCGGTCCACCCACATACCAAATTATCAAAGTGTCCAACGCGAATCATATGAGCGTGATGAAAACTAGCTTGACGATATTCCCATGTGTCCTCGGGAGCGCTTTACATCATATAAGAGTTTGTCTAGGCTTGTCCTTTGCTACAAAAAGGATTGGGCCACCTTGCTGCACCTTATTTACTTTTGTTACTTGTTGCTCGTTACAATTATCTTATCACAAAACTATCTGTTACCACTTATTTCAGTACTTGCAGAGAATACCTTGATGGAAACCGCTTATCATTTCCTTTTGCTCCCCGTTGGGTTCGACACTCTTACTTATCGAAAGGACTATGATAGATCCCCTATACTTGTGGGTTATCAGTAGCGAGGCGTATACACCCACGCTGCTACTAAGTGGTCTCGAACAATGCCCTCTAAGATAGGCCGCCAACACTACTAGTATACTCCCACACCCCCCGATCCACCCCACCCCACCAAGCGTTGTCCCACTCCACCCACCCCCGTCTAAAAAAATCCACCTCCGATCCAGATCCCCTCCACCTTCACCTCCGATCCAGATCCCCTCCTCCTCCTCCCGCGGACGCACGGCGCGCCAGTCGCCTTCTTCCGCGACCTCGCGTCCCCGTCCCGTCCCACCGCGGCGGCCCCCACTTCGCCTCTCCCGCGGCCGCCCTGCCCTCCGCACGCCACCGTTGTCGCGGCGTCGCCCCACACCCGCCCGGCCGCACCCACCTCCGGAGCAGGTGAGGATCCTCCCCGTCGTGGTTTCTGCTCACCGTCGCCGGCCGTGGTCTCCGCGCGCTCGCTGCTTGCTCTTCCCCGAGCCCCCACCGACCCTGATTTCTGAGCAGTTCCTCACACGCACGCGGCGCTGGCGGGGGTTCGATCCGTGTGTGGCTCAAGTGAAATCCATGGGCGAGATTGGAGGACGTATGGGGGTTCAATTTGTGCATGGCTCGGGTGAAATCGGTGAGCGAGCTTGCAGGTTGGAGCGCGGGGGCTTGATTTGTGCGTGTTTCCGGGTGAAATCCGTGAGCGAGCTTGGAGCACGGCGGTTCGATTTGGTTTCGGTTGGTCTGTGCGCCTTGTTGGGGCTTTGATTCCGCTAGCTGGAAACCGTCAGAAGTTTCGAGAGTGTCGTCGCTGCGCCTCGTGCAGGTTTTGAGTGCGACGGGGATCCGGTTCCCGTCGGTGCTGTGATGCGAGGATTATGAATGTCGCACCAGTTCTACGTTTCTGTGATGGAGTTGGTTTGAATCCGGATGCGAGGTGCTTTTGTCTGCCCGTCCATTTAGGTGGCAGTTTATTTTAGGGGATTTAGCGAGGCTTTGGCCTGGATTTTAGGTTTTTTAGGGCGATTCAGCGAGGTTTTGCCTACAGCTAGCTCTGAAATCCAGGACACCAAGTTTCAGGCCAGTTGCAGGAATCATGGATGCAAACAGTTCTGGGTTGTAGAGTATAGGCAGTCACATGATCCAGAATCATGTATACATGTCATGGACCATGGAGCCCAGCCATGGATGAACAGCAACAGTTCAATGTCAATGTCAAGGTTCTTCTAGTTTGAATCTACATACATACATGCTTTACTGAATTTTTGCTGCTTGGTCAGACTCTAGTGTTGAATAAGATGGACACTGACTGCATTGTTTGCTAATTAATTATTTTGCTTGCTCCCACATAAATTCACTATAATTTAGTTTGCCGATTGGTCTAGTTGGATTTCTCAAGATGTTAGCAAAGCGTGCCACACTGCTGCTATCTGTCAACTGAATGAAGCTGCAAAAATTTGGAGTTGCTGCTGCTTCTTGTGTTCATTTCCTTGTTGTCGAATTCGTACCTGACTAGTCTAGTTAGTACTATTGCAGCAGGTTGATTAACGGAAAACTCTTGCCCTTGCTTAACATATCTAAAATCTAGTCAAATTCATCAACAACATAATTTTTACAGCAACAATGCATTCAATAATCTGACCTATCTATATGCACACTTTGAGGAAGAAACAGGAGATATATGTGCTTCTATTGCTTCTAAATTATATACATGTATTTTTAGTTATTCAACATGCTTCAAACTTTTTCTGTTCGATTTGGTGCAGGAGGATGCCCGAGCTGACCAGGAGGACACCCTTCTGCACCTCGGCCACCACACAAGGTCGTCCTTCTATTTTTTTCGCTGTTTGTTCATGTCCTACTTGTGTTTCAGTTCCATTGGCTCCTACTGCAAACAGGTCTATAACAGGTGCTTGTGTTCTACATAGTAGCAGATCTGTTTATGTGAGCTACAATGGCCTACTTCTTCCTAATAATATGAACACTATCTCATCTTGCCATTTTCCCCTCTCTCCTGCAGGTTAACACCTGGAGAGGCTCGAGCTATGAGCAGCGAGCTGTTCCTACTGTCGCCGGATGCTCCAGCGGCAAAACCTCCGTCGACGAAGGCAATGCCCGCTTGTTCGCCCCCTTCAGCCGCTCAGATCCCGACGTCAATAAGGACATTACACTGGCAGATTAGCGTAATTTTTCCTTTTCATTTTTCTTATTATTGGAGTGAGGATGTTAGAATGAGGAACTGTATGATAGTAGATACGGCAACAGTGTAATAGTATAATCAGGAATAACGACATTTCCATCACTATTGTGTTTTCTTGAATTGTATGCATAAAATGGAATTTGTTGATTTTTTTAATTCCTAATTCGTTTGTAGTGGCGTGGGGACAAATTTGCATGCTACTGGTATTTAAGATACTAGTAGCGTGGGTTGAACCCATGCTAGTACTAACTATTAGCTGTAGCGCGATAATAGTAGCGCGGGTACCCGTGCTGCTAGTAGCCATTTTACCCACGCTGCTAGTAGCCTTTTCCCTAGTAGTGTTATAGCAACTTTATATATTTTTTGGTACAAACCTATTGACATAGTGCCAATGCCAGTTGCTATTTTTTTTTGCTTTTTTTACTTTGCAGAAAATCAATACCAAACGGAGTCCAAATGCAGCAAAACTTTTTGGAGATTTTTTCTGGACCAGAAGACACATGTTGGGCCAAGGAAGTACCAGAGGGGGGCTCCGAGGGGAGCACAACCCACCTGGGGCGCCTGGGGGCCCAGGCACGCCCTGCTGGGTTGTTCCCACCTCGGCCGCCTCCCGCACCGCCTCTTTGCTCTATAAATACCCCGAAAATCCAAAAACCCTAGGGGAGTCTACAAAACACAATTCCAGCCTCCGCAAGTTCCAGAAACCACAGATCCAATCTAGACACCATCATGGAGGGGTTCATCATCCTCATTGGTGCCTCTCCGATGGTGTGTGAGTACTTCATTGTACATTGATGACCCACAAGTGTAGGGGACCTATCGTAGCCTTTTCGATAAGTAAGAGTGTCGAACCCAACAAGGAGCAGAAGGAAATGATAAGCAGTTTTCAGTAAGGTATTCTGCAAGCACTGAAATTATCAGTAACAGATAGTTTTGTGATAAGGTAATTTGTAACGAGTAACAAGTAATGAAAGTAAATAGGGTGCAGCAAGATGGCCCAACACTTTTTGTAGAAAAGGACAAGCCTGGACAAACTCTTATATAAAGGGAAATGCTCCCGAGGACACATGGGAATTATCGTCAAGCTAGTTTTCATCACGATCATATGATTCACGTTCGGTACTTTGATAATTTGATATGTGGGTGGACCGGTGCTTGGGTACCGCCCTTACTTGGAAAGCATCCCACTTATGATTAGCCCCTATTGCAAGCATTCGCAACTACAATAGAAGTATTAAGGTAAACCTAACCATAGCATGAAACATATGGATCCAAATCAGCCCCTCACGAAGCAACGCATAAACTAGGGTTTGAGCTTTTGTCACTCTAGCAACCCATCATCTACCTATTTCTTCCCAATGCCTCCCTCTAGGCCTAAATAATGGTGAAGTGTCATGTAGTCGACGTTCACATAACACCACTAGAGGGATGACAACATACATCTCATCAAAATATCGAACGAATACCAAATTCACATGACTACTTATAGCAAGACTTCTCCCATGTCCTCAGGAACAAATATAACCACTCACAAAGCATATTCATGTTCATAATCGGAGGGGTATTAATATGCATAATGGATCTGAACATATAATCTTCCACCAAGTAAACCAACTAGCATCAACTACAAGGAGTAATCAACACTACTAGCAACCCACAGGTACCAATCTGAGGTTTGGGTACAAAGATTGGGTACAAGAGATGAACTAGGGTTTGAGATGATATGGTGCTGGTGAAGATGTTGATGGATATTGACCCCCCCCCCCCGATGAGAGGATCGTTGGTGATGATGATGGTGATGATTTCCCCCTCCCGGAGGGAAGTTTCCCCGGCAAAAAAGCTCCACCAGAGCCCAAGATTGGTTCCGCCCAGGTTCCGCCTCGTGTCGGCGGAGTTTCGTCCCGTGAGCTTGCTTATGATTTTTTTTCCTTGACGAAAGACTCCGTATATCCAAAGATGGGCATCGGAGGGCCACTAGGGGGCCCACGAGGCCGGGGGGTGCACCTAGGGGGTAGGGCGCGCCCCCACCCTCGTGGACGGTGGGTGGCTCCCCTCTGGTACTTCTTTCGCCCAATACTTTTTATATATTCTGAAACGTGCTCCCGTGAAGTTTCAGGACTTTTGGAGATGTGCAGAATAGGTCTCTAATATTTGCTCCTTTTCTAGCCCCGAATTCCAGCTGCCGGCATTCCCCCTCTTCATGTAAACCTTGTAAAATAAGAGATAATAGGCATAAGTATTGTGACATAATGTGTAATAACAGCCCATAATTCAATAAACATTGATATAAAAGCATGATGCAAAATGGATGTATCAACTCCCCCAAGCTAAGACCTCGCTTGTCCTCAAGCGAAAGCCGATATCGAAAAATATGTCCACATGTTTAGAGATAGAGGTGTCGATAAAATAAAATACGGACATGAGGGTATCACGATCATTCTTAGAGCAGCAACATATATGTATATATATATTGTCATATGATCTCTTATGCTAAAGTAACCATTCATTCACATACTCAGGTATGAATCAGAAACTTCATTGAAAACTAACAAACTATGATCTCAGTCATTGAAGCAATTGCAATTTATCGTAACATAGGAAAGAGTCAATATAAGAGCTTCTCATCAAGTCCACATACTCAACCATCATTTAATCTTTCACAATTGCTAACACCCACGCGATATTTATGGTTATGAAGTTTTAATCGGACATAGAGAAAGATTGGGGCTTATTGTTTCGCCTCCCAACCTTTTACCTCAAGGGTAATATCAACAATAATAGTTCATGAAAACCTACATCCAATTAGCCATATATATCGGGATCTTTCCAACATATTGTGCTTGCCAAAGGATAAAATGTAAAAAGGAAAGGTGAAGATCACCATGACTCTTTGCATGAAGTATAAGACAAGAATAAACGATAGGCCCTTCGCAGAGGGAAGCAGAGGTTGTCATGTGCTTTTATGGTTGGATGCACGAAATCTTAATGCAAAAGAACGTCACTTTATATTTCCTCTTGTGATATGGACCTTTATTATGCAGTCCGTCGCTTTTATTTCTTCCACATCACAAGATCGTATAAAGCTTAGTTTCTCCACACTAATAAGTCATACATATTTAGAGATCAATTCTTATTGCTTGCAACGATGACAACTTACTTGAGGGATCTTACTCAATCCATAGGTAGATATGGTTCACTCTCATGGCAAAACTGGGTTTAGGGATATTTGGAAGCAAGTAGTATCTCTACTTGATGCAAAGAAATTGGCTAGCAAGAGAGGGAAAGGCAAGCTCAACATGTTGGATGATCCATGACAATATAATTTATCACAGATGTAAGAAAACATAACCCATTACGTTGTCTTCCTTGTCCAACGTCAACTCTTTAGCATATCATACTTTAATGAGTGCTCACAAATATAAAAGATGTCCAAGATAGTATATTTATATGTGAAAACCTCTCTTTCTTTATTACTTCCTACTAATTGCAACGATGACCAAAACTATGTTTGTCAACTCTCAACAACTTTTATTCATCATACTTTTTATATGTGAAGTCACTACTTGCCATAAGATCCATATGATCTCTTTATTTCTTCTCTTTTATTCTATTCCCTCAAGATCATAGCAAAATAATCAAGCCCTTGACTCAACACTAAACTTCATTATATATAGCTCATGGACTCGATTAGATAGAAGGATCATAAAGCAAAACTCACAACTAGATCATACTAAAACTTTATTCTACTAGATCAAGATATTACCAAAAGGATCGAACTAAGAAAAACGGTAAAGATAAAAGTGATGGTGATACGATACCGGGGCACTCCCCCAAGCCTGGCAGTCGCCAAGGGGAGTGCCATACCCATGTGTTTATGTTTCCTTCAGGGGTGGTGATGATGGAGTTGTTGATGGCGTGTGTTTCTTCCTTAATTTGCGCTTGAGGATAAAATTTTGCTCCCTTAGGTCCTTGATCTCCCGCTCAAGGCTTAATACCTTTTTGCATAGTTCTTGTTTGTTCTCCTGCAAGAGACGAAAAGGGATAAACTCGATCTTTGGTTTCTTTTCTCTATCAGGGAGGCTTGACTTTTTGAACTCCACATGCATGTACCCAAGTTGAGGTAATGGGACTACATCTTCATCTGAGCTCGCCTCCTCCTTTCCCCTAGGCTCATAGTCTTCTTCTTCCTCCGTGGTCCAACCACAATGCTCCAAGTCCCCATAGACTTTATGATCTGCAAGGTAATCAGCCACATAGCTTTCTCCCTCCGAATCTTGGGATGACATATTGCTCTAATCTGCAGCAGAAACAGCTTGAAACAAGGACAGAGGATTTTTGCGTGATATGGTGGTCAAAACCTTCGGGATATTATATAATGAATTTTTACCGACCAAAAGAAGTATCATGCAAGAAAATGGAGTCCGGAGAGCACACAAGGTGTCCACGAGGCAGGGGGCGCGCCCTCCACCCTCTTGGAAGCCTCGTGTCCTTTCCGGTCTGCTTCTTATTTTCCTATTTTCTTAAATATTCCAAAACAGAGAAAAAATGCCATTAGAACTGTTTTGGAGTCGGTTTACTTACCATACCACATACCTATTCCTTTTCGGTGTCTGAAACATTCTGGAAAGTGTCCCTTATGTATTCCTCCTGGGTTATAGTTTCAATAACATTAGTTTCAACATTTATAGGATTACCTGAGATATAATGTTTGATTCTTTGACCGTTCACCACCTTCGGATTTGTTCCTTCGAAGTTGTTCATTTTTATGGCACCGGAAGGGTAGACCTCCTCGATGATGTAAGGACCTTCCCATTTAGAGAGGAGTTTGCCTGCAAAAAATCTTAAACGAGAGTTGTATAAAAATACATAATCACCTACATTAAACTCACGTTTTTATATCCTTTTTTCATGCCATCTTTTACCTTTTTCTTTAAACAGTTTGGCATTCTCATAAGCCTGGGTTCTCCATTCATCAAGTGAGCTAATGTCAAAAAGTCTTTTCTCACCGGCAAGTTTGAAGTCATAGTTGAGCTCTTTGATAGCCCAATATGCCTTATGTTCTAATTCAAGAGGTAAGTGACATGCTTTACCATAAACCATTTTATATGGAGACATACCCATAGGATTTTTGTATGCAGTTCTATAAGCCCACAATGCATCATCAAGTTTGTTGGACCAATTCTTTCTAGATCTATTGACAGTCTTCTGCAAAATTAATTTAAGCTCTCTATTGCTAAGTTCTACTTGACCACTAGACTGTGGATGATATGGACATGCAATTCTATGATTAACATCATACTTAGCAAGCATTTTACGAAAAGCACCATGAATAAAATGTGAACCACCATCAGTCATTAAATATCTAGGGACTGCAAACCTCAGAAAAATAACTTCTTTTTGCATATTAATAGAGGTGTTATGATCAGCACTACTAGTTGGAATAGCTTCTACCCACTTAGTAACGTAATCAACAGCAACTAAAATATGTGTATACCCATTAGAGGAAGGAAAAGGTCCCATATAATCAAAGCCCCAAACATCAAATGGTTCAATAACAAGTGAATAATTCATAGGCATTTCTTGACGTCTACTAATATTACCAATTCTTTGAGATTCATCACAAGAAAAAACAAACTTACGGGCATCCTTGAAGAGAGCAAGCCAATAAAAACCGGATTGCAATACCTTATGTGCAGTTCTATCTCCAGCATGGTGTCCTCCATAAGCCTCGGAGTGGCACTTGCATAGGATCTGTTCCTGTTCATGCTCAGGTACACAACGTCTAATAACACCATCAACTCCTTCTTTATAAAGATGTGGGTCATCCCAGAAGTAATGTCTTAAATCATAGAAGAACTTTTTCTTTTGCTAGTATGTGAAACTAGGTGGTATAAATTTAGCAACAATGTAATTAGCATAATCAGCATACCGTGGAGTAGTACGAGAAGCATTTTTGACAGCTAGTTGTTCATCAGGAAAGCTATCATCAATAGGTAGTGGGTCATCAAGAACATTCTCTAACCTAGACAAGTTGTCTGCAACGGGGTTCTCAGCTCCCTTTTTATCAATAATATGCAAATCAAATTCTTGTAGCAAGAGGACCCATCTAATAAGTCTAGGTTTAGCATCTTTCTTTTCCATAAGATATTTAATAGCAGCATGATCAGTGTGAACAGTTACTTTAGAATCAATAATATAAGGTCTGAACTTATCACAAGCAAATACAACTGCTAAAAATTCTTTTTCAATAGTAGCATAATTTCTTTGGGCACTGTCTAGAGTTTTACTAGCATATTGGATAACATTTAATTTCTTATCAACTCTTTATCCTAGAACAGCCCCTACAGCGTAATCACTAGCATCACACATAATTTCAAATGGTAAATTCCAAACAGGAGGTTGAACACTAGGTGGAGAAACTATAGCTTTCTTAAGTATTTCAAATGCTTCTACACAGTCATCATCAAAGACAAAAGGGACATCTTTTTGTAAGAGATTAGTCAGAGGCCGAGAAATTTTAGAAAAGTCCTTAATGAACCTCCTATAAAACCGGCATGACCAAGGAAGCTTCCTATACCTTTAATGTCCTTAGGACATGACATATTTTCAATAGCATCTACTTTAGCTTTATCAACTTCAATACCTCTTTCAGAAATTTTATGCCCCAAGACAATACCTTCATTAACCATAAAGTGGCACTTCTCCCAATTCGAGACAAGATTAGTTTCTTCACATCTCTGCAAAACTCGATCAAGGTTGCTTAAGAAATCATCAAAAGAAGTCCCATAAAAAGAGAAATCATCCATGAATACCTCAACAATTTTTTCACAAAAGTCAGAGAATATAGCAGTCATACATCTTTGAAAGGTAGCGGGTGCATTACATAAACCAAAAGGCATACGTCTATAAGCAAAGGTTCCGAAAGGGTAAGTAAAAGCTGTCTTTTCTTGATCCTCTTTTGACACAGGTATTTGAGAGAAACCAGAATAACCATCTAGAAAGCAAAAATATGTATGTTTGGATAATCTTTCTAGCATTTGATCAATAAAAGGTAACGGGTAATGATCCTTTTTAGTAGCTTTATTTAATTTGCGGAAATCAAATACCATTCTATAACCTGTAACAATTCTTTGTGGGATCAATTCATCTTTATCATTAGGAACAACAGTAATACCTCCCTTCTTAGGGACACAATGGACAGGACTTACCCACTGACTATCAGCAACGGGATAAACTATACCTGCCTCAAGAAGCTTTAGTATTTATTTTCTTACCACTTCTTTCATCTTAGGATTTAACCTTCGTTGGTGATCAACAACTGGTTTAGCGTCTTTCTCCAATCTTATTTTGTGCTGGCATAAAGTGGGACTGATGCCCTTAAGATCATCGAGAGTATATCCAATAGCAGCACGGTGCTTCTTCAGAGTTTTCAATAATTTCTTTTCTTCATACTCTAAAAGGTTAACACTAATAATAATAGGATATATATCTTTCTCATCAAGATAAGCATATTTAAGAGTATCAGGTAAAGGTTTAAGCTCAAACACAGGATCACCCTTAGGTGGAGGGGGTCCCCTAGAATTTCAACAGGCAAGTTGTGCTTAAAAATAGGTCCCTGTTTAAAGAATACTTCATCTATTTCCCTTCTTTCATTCATAAACATATCATTTTCATGGTCTAGCAAATATTATTCTAAAGGATCACTAGGAGGCACGACAATAGAAGCAATACCAATAATTTCATATTTACTAGGCAATTCTTTATCATGGGGTTGTACGAAATTTAGCAAAATTAAACTCATGAGACATAACCCCTAAACCCGCAGAAACAATATCCTTATTGCAGTCTATCTTAGCATTAACAGTATTCAAAAAGGGTCTACCAAATATAATGGGACAAAAGTCATCTTGTGGGGAACCAAGAACAAGAAAATCAGCAGGGTATTTAACTTTCCCACACAAGACTTCAACATATCTAACAATCCCAACTGGTGAAATAGTATCTCTATTGGCAAGCTTAATTGTAACATCAATATCTTCTATCTCAGGACGTGCAATATCATGCATAATTTCTTTGTATACGGAATGAAGTATTGCACTTGCACTAGCACCCATATCACATAAGCCATGATAGCAATGATCTCCTATTTTAACAGAAATAGCAGCCATGCCTACAACGGGTCTATGTTTATTTTTAGTATCGGGTCTAGTAATTCTAGCAGATTCATTGCAGAAGTAAATAACATGCCCATCAATATTATCGGCCAAGAGATCTTTAACCATAGCAGCACTAGGTTCAACTTTAATTTGCTCAGGGGTTTTGGGTGTCTTAGTATTACTTTTGTTGACCACAGTTGAAGCTTTAGCATGATCCTTTATTCTAACAGGGCAAGGAGGTTTCTCAATATAAGCAGTAGGAACAACAGGATCATTATAAGTGATAGTCTTTTCTTCAACTTTAATAGGTGCAACTACTTTTACTTCAGTGGGAGGATTATATTTAAACCACCTCTCCTTAGGGAGATCAACATGAGTAGCAAAAGATTCACAGAAAGAAGCTACTATCTTAGAGTCAACTCCATATTTAGTGCTAAATTCACGAAAAACATTGGTATCCATAAAAGATTTAACACAATCAAACTTAGGTGTTATACCTGACTCCTTACCTTCGTCGAGGTCCCAATCTTCAGAGTTGCATTTAATTCTTTCCAATAAATCCCATTTGAATTCAATAGTCTTCATCATAAAAGATCTAGTACAAGAAGTATCGAGCATGGAGCGATTACTAAGAGAAAGCCGAGCATAAAATTTTTGAATAATCATTTCTTTTGAGAGCTCGTGATTGGGGCATGAATATAACATTGACTTAAGCCTCCCCCAAGCTTGAGCGATGCTTTATCCTTCGTGAGGCCAAAAATTATATATATAATTACGATCACGATGAACAAGATGCATAGGATAAAACTTCTGATGAAATGCCAATTTCAATCGTTGGTAGTTCCATGATCCAATATCATCACATAGCCTCAACGATGTCAATGCATCTCCCTTCAAAGATAAAGGGAAGACCTTCTTCTTGATAACATCCTCGGGCATACCTGCAAGCTTAAATAATTCACAAATTTCATCCACATATATTAGGTGTTCATCAGGATGTAATGTTCCATCTCCTGCAAAAGGATTAGCTAGCTGTAACATCCCAAATTTTCAATTTGGAATGTTATACATTAGATCATCATGCATATCTTATTTTCTTGCATTTTGGTCGATCCTAGAAATTTCACGCAACTCAAGGACCTTCGGAGAGAGTTGGAGATTTCGTTATTTTCATATTTGAGAGTTTCTCGAATTTGAAAAGAGGATCATTTGATTTATTTATTCCATCTTCTATTATTTTTCCGATATCAAAAATATGAGAGAGGGAATAATATGACTTTCCCAAAAGTTAGGAAAAATGAAGATCTAATGAATAAACCAAATTTTGGTTTTGCAGGAGTTTTGTTTGCTTTTTATTTGGATAGGGAAAAATGCGCGTTTTCGAAAATTGCATTTTAGGTCCGGAGAAAAGTTCATTTTGTTCGACTCATTTTTAGGAGTCGGGGAAAATTTACTTTAGTTTTTTTGGAGCTCGTTTAGATTTTCTTTTCTGTGTTTTTCTACGCGCGAAACCGTTTAAAAAAAAGAAAAAAAAACTCTCAGCAGCGCCCCACCTGGGCCAAAGGCCCAGCCGGCCGGCCACCCCAGCCCTTGCGCGCCAGCGCCAGGCGCAGGCAGCTAGCCAGGCCGCCGCCTCGCTCTAAGCCGAGTCCGGCTTGGACTCTGGCCGGTTAGCCCCTCCCCTTTCCTTTGTTTCGTTTTCCTTTTCCCTACTATTTTTCTTGTTCCCTCCCCCAAGTAATCTCTCCCCTCCCCAATATAAATACCCCCATAGACCCCCCCTCTCCTCACACCAAAAACCCGAACCCCCTCTCCTCCCCAAGCCGCGCCCCACCCCGCGCCCCTCACCCACCGCCGCCGCCCCTATAGCGCCGCTGCCGCCGCCCTTGCGCGCCGCCATCGCCACAGTTCGCCCCGCCTCGCCGGAGGTAGCCCCGCGCCTCTCTTTCTCTTCCCCGCGGTTCGGTTCTTTTAAAAGAAACCATTCCGGTTTTCTTTTCCGGTTTTTCTCTCCGATTCTTCGTTTCGGTTTCTTCTCCGAAACCCTAGATCGGTTTTCCGTTTTCTTTTTCGGTTTCTTTTCCGAAAACCGTAGATCGGTTTTCGTTCTTCTTTCAGACCGTTCGTCTCAACGAACGTGATCACCGATTATTCCCGGTTAACGACGCCCGTTCGTTTAACCGTTCGTCTCTTTCTTTTCGTCGGATTTATTCCGCGATCGCGATCTCAGATCCGATCTTCATTCTAGTTTATCTTCTCGCTCGTTTATCGGAATCAGGTGATTCAAGCACCTGGAGTTTCGTTTCGAAAGAGCCGTTCCGTCTAATCAAGTTAAACAAGCTTTTGCCCCGGTAAAATTTGACCTAGTTTCAACTTGCTAGAACCGAGTTCTTTTCTTCCGCTGTTTGTTTTCCGTCGTTTGTTTGGTTCGTTCTTTCTTTGCAACCGGAGTTCTTAAGTTGAACTTTCTGGTTCGTTCTCTCGTTCGAGTTTTACTTGTGCATTAGATGAGTACTTATTTTGTGGTTACTATTGTTTGCTTACGATAGATTGACCGGAGTGTGACGAGTAGGTCTATCAAGAGTTTTAAGTGCGAATCATCTTCATCTACATTGCAGGCAAGTTCACACTTTGATCATACCTTTTCTACAACCCATGTTTTATTGCATTAGATCAATCCTTTCACATTGCATGATTAGGATCTAATTAAATTGTGGGATGGGAAGTAGATGAGGTAGTACCTATTGCCCTGTTATATCAAACCCTTGGGAGTTACTTCTACGTTTGCTTATTATGCCATGCTATGCTAGTAGACGTGGATTGGGTGAGTGATATCCATGATAGATGTGAGTTGATAATTTTAATGGTTTATCTAAGGTGGCAACTTAAACACACATCTGGGTGGATTGAGGCACCTGATGTCTATCAGGACTTGCCTGTTTTTTTTGGACCGCCACCCAGGCTCAAAGGGATCATAAGATCTTTCATGCTAGAAACTTCCGTGTGCAGCCACAAGCCATTATGGGCTCTGGCATAGTTGACTAAGTTGTGCGAACTCTTACAGTGGTAGACTAGCAGATGTAGGGGATGTAGGTGTACCGGTCTACCCGATCGTAAGGTGCTAGCGCTT
The DNA here is from genome assembly GCF_003073215.2 of Triticum urartu. NCBI lineage: Eukaryota > Viridiplantae > Streptophyta > Magnoliopsida > Poales > Poaceae > Triticum > Triticum urartu. The sequence goes on along the minus strand of NC_053026.1, from coordinate 506,662,378 downwards.
CTGAAAGGCTATGTCTCGGTCATCCGTCTTCTCAAACACCCTGCAGTGCGAGAAACCAAACGGAGGCGACCGAGTCTTGTGGGGAAAAGTGCGCAAACCTCTGCAGAGTGTACAAACTAATCATGATTAGCCGTGTCCCCGGTTATGGACATCTTGAGTATCTAGTTCTTGGATTATCCTGTTGATCTCATCACGTTACTTTAAATGAATATTGTTGGGTTTAATGATGTTACTTAATTGGGATTGAGAATGCTGTCAACCATTCTCAATGTTCAACAACCACCATGATAGTTAATTAAAATGTATTCCTTTGCAGTAGGGAAAAATTGGCTTTTCGCAAAAACCTTATAACCATAGAGCTTTTCCACCAGCCAAATATGCATATAGTGATAGCCATTGTTCATCATTTTCTCTACGGTGTGAATTTGCAGTACATTCAATGTACTGACCTTCTGTGGCTGCAACGTCTCATGTTGCAGGAGTATCTTACGACGAGTAAGTGATACATTAGGGTTACGATTTCTACACTCAACTTTGCCGTTGGTGTTGATGGGAATCCACAACCTTGTTGCTTCCGCTATTTGGATTGAGGTAATAGTATTTATGTTACTTTATACATGTGATTTACCTCTGTTATAAATCCTTCGAGTACTGTGTGTGTCAGCATACCGATCCAGGGATGACACGTAAGCATAGAGACTTGATCCATTCGGGTCGGGTCGCTACACTAGCAGTTTTTCTATCATACCCTAAGGAATTTCAAAGTAGATATTTTCATTTTCAGTAGGTTCAGTAGGTTGAGTAGATTGAGGAGCAACTCTTTGCTCTACTGGTCAAGGTGAAGATACCCCGAACAAGCCCCTTAGAGGATTACTTTCCATAGTAACAAGTGACAGTAAATTTCAGCACACTATATAAATTTTTCCTTACCAAAGGCGCTTCACTCGCCGGCAACGGCGCCAGAAAAGAGTCTTGATGACCCACAAGTATAGGGGATCTATCATAGTCCTTTCGTTAAGTAAGAGTGTCGAACCCAACAAGGAGTAAAAGGAAATGATAAGCGGTTTTCAGCAAGGTATTCTCTGCAAGCACTGAAATTATAGGTAACAGATAGTTTTGTGATAAGGTAATTTGTAACGAGTAACAAGTAATGAAAGTAAATAGGGTGCAGCAAGATGGCCCAATCCTTTTTGTAGCAAAGGACAAGCCTGGAAAAACTCTTATATAAAGGGAAATGCACCCGAGGACACATGGGAATTATCGTCAAGCTAGTTTTCATCACGATGATATGATTCGCATTCGGTACTTTGATAATTTGATATGTGGGTGGACCGGTGCTTGGGTACTGCCCTTTCTTGGACAAGCAACCCACTTATGATTAACCCCTATTGCAAGCATCCGCAACTACAACAGAAGTATTAAGGTAAACCTAACCATAGCATGAAACATATGGATCCAAATCAGCCCCTTACGAAGCAACATATAAACTACGATTTAAGCTTCTGTCACTCTAGCAACCCATCATCTACTTATTACTTCCCAATTCCTCCCTCTAGGCCCAAACAATGGTGAAGTGTCATGTAGTCGACGTTCACATAACACTACTAGAGGGATGACAACATACATCTCATCAAAATATCGAACGAATACCAAATTCACATGACTACTAATAGCAAGACTTCTCCCATGTCCTCAGGAACAAACGTAACTACTCACAAAGCATATTCATGTTCATAATCAGAGGGGTATTAATATGCATAATGGATCTGAACATATGATCTTCCACCAAGTAAACCAACTAGCATCAACTACAAGGAGTAATCAACACTACTAGCAACCCATAGGTACCAATCTGAGGTTTGGATACAAAGATTGGATACAAGAGATGAACTAGGGTTTGATATGAGAAGGTGTTGGTGAAGATGTTGATGGAGATTGACCCCCTCCCAATGAGAGGATCGTTGGTGATGACGATGGTGATGATTTCCCCCTCCCAGAGGGAAGTTTCCCCGGCAGAACAGCTCCGCCAGAGCCCTAGATTGGTTCTGCCCAGGTTCCGCCTCGTGGCGGCGGAGTTTCGTCCCGTGAGCTTGCTTATGATTTTTTCATCGACGAAAGACTCCATATAGCCAAAGATGGGGATCGGAGGGCCACCAGGGGGCCCACGAGGTAGGAGCGCACCCAGGAGGTAGGGTGCGCCCCCACCCTCATGGACGGTGGGTGTCGGTGTACTAAAGTAGGGGTACCCTTAGTACCCCGAACTTGTGCACGGGCAGTCGCAGCGTCCCGCGGCAAAGCCTGCCAGGTCACCGCCAAGATCCTCCATGGTCCCTTTGAAGACCATTCAAGAACAAAGTACTCAAGACAAGACCCCGGCAAGAGGAGCTTGCCGGGAAGGCCATCAGAAGCATTCCAAGGCCCCGGCAAGAGGCGCTTGCCGGGAAGGCCAACCCAGGCATACCAAGAAAACCTGCCGCGACGCACCGCGCGTCCCGGCATGACCCGGTGAGCGACAAGCTCCCGAAAGCGACAAGTCGACGGCCGCGGCAAGGCACTTGCCGCGGCAAGCCCCACTCCACGCCCGCGCTCCAGCACATCCACCCACGTGTCGCTCCGGGGCCCCTCCCAAGCGCACGTGGCAGGAGGCTGTGCGGCTAGGGGCGTGCGGTGGCACGCAGGCGCTGACAAGACAACCGTCGTGGCAAGACGGTGGCATCCCTAGCGGTCCCTTTCGGTGCTGTCTAGGCGACACAGACGGGCATTTAATGCCCTTGTCCCCTGCCGTCAGGGTTAGGTATGATAACACTGTAGCCGCTAGCTTTGCCTACTACAGCACCTAGCTGTACCTACCCACGGCACCTTTTCCATTTTTGCCCTCCGTTGCCCTATGTCGGTAACCCCTTGAGCATATAAAAGGAGGCCGGGGCAACGTAGAAGGGGGTTCAGCAATTCCACACACTCACGCTCGATCTCGCTCCCGAGCTAGAAATCAATACCAATCCACAAAGCAGGAGTAGGGTTTTACGCATCCGTGCGGCCCGAACCTGGGTAAATCGCTCGCGTGCTTCGCCTCGATCTGCTCTTTGCGCAACCTCCGCCCCCCATCGAACCAAAAGGGACCCGGTCCGCCGGTCCCATAGGTGCCCGTGGATCAGAAACCCCGGCATCTCTGGCGCGCCAGGTAGGGGGCGTCGAAGTTGTGTGAATCAGATCCGGCGTCCTTGCGAGCCAGATCTTCTTCATCTTCATCAACATCAGATCCGGCGTTCTTACGAGCTAGATCTTCATCTTCTTCATCAACATGCCACCAAAGAAGAAAGTTTCGGAAGCAGCTGCTCCGTCCGCGCCGAGCCACCCACCGCCGGAGCAAACGGCCGGTGGGGCGGGCGCCGGCGGAGGAACACGCATCGACGAGGAAACCCGCGGTGCTGCCAGGTCCCAGGGCAAGGCTGCGCTGCTCATCGGCGGCGTAGCCGGCTCCCACAACAACTAGACGCACTCCAAGACCTCGGCGTCCGTGCATGCACCGCGCCCATCTCAGGAGGCGCGAGACCGGCAGCGTCATGGCACTCACGGTACCATGCGCTCGCTGGATCAAGATCGAGCTGGTGGATCTCGGAGCGCTCCGGACCACCATGCACGTCAACCTGCTGGCGTGAGCGAGACACGGTCGCCTGGACGGGATACTGCTCCTTCTAACGTGGTTAGGAGTCCGAGCATATCCCGCTCCTCGCACCGTTCGCTACCGCCGCCCGCCACCGCAGCAGAAGCTCTGGCGCGAGCTCAGCTGCTCCTAGACTACCCTCCAGCGGCGGACAAGATCGACGACTGGAGGGCCACTATCCAGAGTCTCATCGGCTTCGCCAACGGCGACACTCCTCGGCAGCCGAGCACGTTGCATCCGCAGCGAGTCAGCCAGGCGCGAACCGGTGGAGACAAGACTGGTGGGGGTGCAACTACTGTGCACTCCCCACCCCGAAGGCCAAGATCACTGACTCGCCGGATCCACCTCGACAGCGACTCCACCACATCGTCTGATCCCTGAGCTCGTCGCGATCAGCGCCAAGTTCTTCAAGAACGGGAGCGGGAAGACGCTCGTACTCGCATCGAGCGCCGGAGAGAAGCGCGACGTCAGTCAGACCAGCGCGCTGGGCCCTCTGTTGACATGCATGCGCCAGGGGAACCAGGCGACTTGCCGTACCCGGTAGGTTGCCCTGCGTTCACTCGTGAGCTGCGGCAAGTCCAGTGGCCCAGTACGAAGAACTTCAAGCCCGACGTACCAGAGAAGTACGACGGCAAGTTGCATCCGTCGGAGTTCCTCAGCATCTACACCATCGCGGTGCAGGCTGCTGGGGGGCGGGATGACAAGATCCTTGCCAACTACTTCCCGCTGGTGCTTAAGCCCAACGCCAGGTCCTGGCTTATGCACTTGCCGGACAACTCCGTATCCTCCTGGACTGACCTGTGCCATCAGTTTGTTGGCGCCTTCACGGGCGGCCACAAACCTCATGGCCAAGAGAGCGATCTTCATCTGCTCGTCCAGAAGGAAGGAGAGCCCCTGCGCCAGTACATCCAGAGGTTCAGCCGTGTACACCACAACATCCCAAATATCCACCCTGCCGCGGTAATCAGCGCATTCCATCAGAACGTGCGTAACCGCAGGATGCGGGAGGAGTTGGCGATGTGCAAGATTCGGGACGTCAGCGAGCTTTATGCCCTGGCCGACAAATGTGCACGCGCTGAGGAGGGGAGGAAATTCCCCGGAGAAAGCACTGGAGCAGGAGGATCTGACAGTGAGGATGCCGCCCCGGCAAAGAGAAGCCGGCGGCGCAACAACAGGAAGAAGCAGAACAGCGAGGTGCTGGTCGTTGAGCAGTCCGGCAATGAAGGTGACGCCACGAAGGCTACTGTTGGTAGCTCCGGCAAGGAAGTTGCCACGTGCACCAACTGTCAGGCTGTGGCGGTCGCCGACAAGCGGGACGGCTCCGGCAAGCAATACTGCAAGATTCACCGCACCAAGGGCCATGACCTCCAGAGCTGCAAGAAGGTCGAGCAGCTCGTCCAGCAATAGAGGGCTGAATATGAGCAGCGCGACAGGGAGAGAGCCCAAGGGGGTGCCGAGAAACCTGGCCAGAAGCGCACCGGCCAGGAAGGACGCCGCGGCAAGGCCAAGCAGCGGCAAGGAGACAGACCTCCCCGCGGTCGCGACAACGACGAAGACGACGGCGAGGATGAAGACATGGATGACGTTGAGACCAGTGAGCAGGAGTTTCAGAAAGCCACAGAGGTCTTGTGCGTTGATGGGGGTGCTTCCCTGCATACCTCGCACCGCCAACTCAAATAGTGGGTGCGGGAAGTCAATGCAGCGGAACCTCCCATCGAATCGCGCAAGCTTCTGAAGTGGTCCAGCACGCCTATCATCTTTGACATTGAGGACCACCCTGATCGCACAACCGCGGTCGGGTGTCTGCCGATGTTGGTTTCACCAACTATCCGCAACCTCAAGGTCACCAAGATGCTAGTTGACGGCGGGGCTGGCTTAAACCTGATCTCCTCCGCTGTACTCCGAAAACTCCAGATCCCCGACGGCGAGCTCGAAGAGACCGGCACATTCCAAGGAATCAATCCGGGGAGGAGCAAGCCGAAGGGGAAGGTCACGCTGCCGGTAACATTCGGCAGTGAGTTAAACTTCAGGACTGAGAGGGTCACGTTCGACGTTGCCGATATCCCGTTGCCTTACAATGGGATACTTGGCCGTCCAGCACTCGCCAAGTTCATGGCGGCCTCTCACTACGCGTATAACGTGCTGAAGATGCCATGCCCGATAAGCGTCATTTCTGTCCCTGGCGACAAGAAGGACGCTCTTATCTGTGCCGACAAGATCTACCGGGAAGCGGCAGCCACGGCAGACCGCGATCCACTTGCCGCTGAAGCTCCCGGGACCAAGAAGACCAAGTCCGGCAAGAGTTCTGGTGCCCACTCCGGCACGCGCACCTCTTCGGAGTGCTGCGCTGCCGTCGAGGACGCACCATCGAGCTCCACCGGCAAGAAGACCAAGTCCGGCAAGAGCTCTGGTGCCCACTCCGGCAAGCGCACCTCTTCGAAGTGCTGCGCTGCCATCGAGGACGCACCATCGAGCTCCACCGGCAAGAAGACCCAGTCCGGCAGAAACTCTGATGCCCACTCCGGCAAGCGCGCCTCTTCGGAGTGCTGCGCTACCGCCGAGGACGCACCATCGAGCTCCACCGGCAAGCACAAGAAGACGATGGCAGCTCCGCCAGAGACGAAGAAGGTGTCCGCCAAGGAGGATGGCACTGGTGGTACCTTCACCATCAGTGCCGCGCTTGATCCTAAATAGGAAGGCGTGCTCGTTGCTTTCCTGCGGGCGAATGTCGACGTGTTTGCATGGCAACCGTCTGACATCCCCGGTGTTCCCAGGAAAGTGATTGAGCACCACCTTGCCGTTTGTCCTCATGCGCGGCCCGTCAAGCAGAAAGTCTGGAAGCAGGCGGTGGAGCGCCAAGAATTCATTGCGGAGGAAATCAAGAAATTGGAAGCAGCAGGCCTCGTCAGAGGAGTGCTCCATCCCACGTGGTTGGCCAATCCTGTAGTCGTGCGCAAGGCAAACGGGAAATGGAGGCTTTGCATCGATTTCACCAATGCTAACAAAGCTTGTCCCAAAGACCCATTCCCTTTGCCGCGCATTGACCAGATTGTTGACTCCACAGCTGGATGTGATTTGCTTTCGTTTCTTGATGCATACTCCGGGTATCATCAGATCTTCATGGCAGAGGAGGATGAAGAGAAAACCGCATTTATTACTCCATGTGGCACGTACTGCTTTGTACGGATGCCTTTCGGATTAAAAAATGATGGTTCAACATTTGCAAGAGTAGTCCATATTGCTCTTGAGCCACAGATACATAGAAATGTGGAAGCCTACATGGATGATATAGTGGTCAAGAGCAAGGACAGGGCAACCCTGATCCAAGACTTGGACGAGACTTTTGCAAATCTGCGCAAGATCAGCCTCAAGCTCAACCCAGAGAAGTGTGTGTTTGGAGTTCCCTCCGGCAAGCTTCTCGGGTTCTTCGTGTCTCAGCGGGGGATTGAAGCCAATCCCGACAAGATCAAGGCCATTGAGCAGATTGAAGCACCGAAGCGCGTCAAGGATATACAGAAACTTGCCGGTTGCGTGGCTGCTCTCAGCAGGTTTATTTCTCGGTCTGCTGAACGCGCCCTGCCGTTTTTCAAATTATTGAAAAAGGCAGGTCCAATGAAATGGACTCCGGAAGCGGAGGCTGCGCTGCAAGACCTGAAGAGATACCTGTCCTCCCCTCCAATACTTGTCGCGCCTAAGCCACAAGAGAAGTTGCTGCTGTACATAGTGGCAACCAATCAAGTGGTTAGTGCTGCGTTAGTGGCAAAGAGGGAGGCGGACGATGAGCCGGCAACCGCGGCAAGCGCATCCAGCGACAAGCAGGGGGCTTCCCCGACAAGCTCTGGTCCCGACAAAGATGAACCCGCGCTGATACACGAGGAGATACGGAAGAAAATGGTGCAGCGCCCAGTTTACTTTGTCAGTTCCCTCTTGCAGGGGGCTAGGTCAAGGTACTCTGGTGTGCAGAAACTGCTTTTCGGCCTTCTCATGGCCTCGAGAAAGCTGCGCCATTACTTCCAAGCACATGAGATCACAGTTGTCACTCGCTTTCCGCTGAAGAGGATACTGCAGAATCCAGAAGCGACAGGCAGGATTGTTGAGTGGGCACTGGAACTGTCAAGCTTTGGTCTCAAGTTTGAAAGCACTTCAACTATCCAGAGCAGAGCATTGGCAGAATTCATAGCAGAATGGACGCCAACTCCGGACGAAGAAATCCCGGAGACGAGCATCCCCGACAAAGAAGCGAGCAAAGAGTGGCTGATGTACTTTGATGGTGCCTTCTCGCTGCAAGGCGCCGACGCTGGTGTGCTGCTTATCGCGCCCACTGGAGAGCACCTCAAGTACATAGTCCAGATGCACTTTCCCAAGGAGCAAGCAACAAACAATACTGCCGAGTATGAGGGATTGCTTGCCGGTCTCCGGATTGCGGCAGACCTTGGGATCAAGAAGCTCATTGTCAGGGGTGACTCACAGCTTGTCGTCCGCCAAGTAAACAAGAATTATCAGAGTCCGTTGATGGAAGCTTACGTCGACGAAGTGAGAAAGCTAGAAGAGCGCTTTGACGGCCTACAAATGGAGCACGTTCCGAGAACTCAGAACGCCATTGCAGATGGCCTGTCGAAGTGCGCCGCACTTAAGTTACCTGTGGAACCAGGGACCTTTGTGCTCAAGATGACTCAACCGTCCGTGACACCATCAACTGGACAAAGCAAGAAGAGGAAGTTGATTCCTGGTGACTACCTACCGGCAGAGCTTCCCGAAGCCGCCGCCAAGAAGGTCCCCAAGATCAACGCCAAGAGCGCCGGGGAGCCAGATGCTCCGGCAAACCCTAGGGCTTGTTCCGTTGAAGCAGAAGCTCCCGGCAAGCTTGTCGCGGAATGTCACGCTCCGGCAGAGACACAGCTTCTCGCCGTAGAAGCGGATATTCCCGCAGCAATCTCCAAGATCAACGCCAAGAGCGCCGGGGAGCCAGATGCTCCGGCAAGCCCTAGGGTTTGTTCCGTTGAAGCTGAAGCTCCCGGCAAGCTTGTCGCGGAACGTCAAGCTCCGGCAGAGACACAGCTTCTCGCCGTAGAAGCGGATGTTCCCGCGGCAGCAGAGTCACCTTTAGTCCTTGTTGTCGAGCCACAAGCTCCAACATGGGCGCAGCAGATTGTCCGTTTCCTTCAGACAGGAGAACTTCCCGAAGAGCAAGAAGAAGCCGAAAGAGTAGCCCAACAGTCAAGTATGTACCAGTTCATTGACAAGACGCTGTACAGAAGAAGACTCAACGGTGTGAAATTGAGGTGCATTCCCCGGGAAGACGGACAGAAGCTGTTGGCAGAGATACACGGAGGCATATGTGGTCACCACATTGGCGCGAGAGCACTTGTCGGCAAAGCATTCCGGCAAGGATTCTTCTGGCCAACAGCCCTCCAGGATGCAACTGCACAAGTAACCAAGTGTGAAGCGTGCCAGTTCCATTCCAAGCAGATACACCAGCCAGCTCAAGCTCTCCAGACGATCCCTTTATCCTGGCCATTTTCGGTCTGGGGGCTCGACATCCTCGGCCCCTTCCCCCGAGCTGTCGGGGGCTTTGAGCACTTGTATGTTGCAATCGACAAGTTCACAAAGTGGCCGGAAGTGGAACCAGTGAGGAAGGTGACCGCACAGTCAGCCGTCAAGTTCTTCAGGTCGATTGTTTGCCGCTTCGGGATCCCTAACCGGATAATCACCGACAATGGCACACAATTTACGAGCCACACCTTCATGCAGTACGTCCAAGATCTCGGCACCAAGGTCTGCTTCGCTTCTGTTGCTCACCCGAAAAGCAACGGTCAAGCGGAGAGGGCGAACGCCGAGGTGCTGCGCGGGCTCAAGACCAGAACTTTCGACAGGATGCACAAGTGCGGAAGAAACTGGATCGAGGAGCTACCGGTGGTTCTTTGGTCGATCAGAACGACGCCAAATCGAGCCACTGGACAGACACCCTTTGCTCTAGTCTATGGAGCAGAGGCAGTTACCCCCACGGAACTCGTATACGGGTCACCTCGAGTGCTCGCTTACGATGAGCTTGAGCAAGAGCGGCTGCGGCAAGATGACGCGCTGCTCCTTGAGGAAGATCGTCTCCAGGCTGCTGTGCGAGCTGCTCGCTACCAGCAAGCTCTGCGCCGCTATCACAGCCGCAGAGTCAATGCCAGGAGTCTCGAGGAAGGCGGCCTTGTTCTTCGGCGCGTTCAGTCGGCCAAGAATTCCAACAAGTTGACGCCGAAGTGGGAAGGCCCTTACCGGGTGAAACGAGTCACAAGGCCTGGCGCTGTCCGCCTTGAGACCGAAGATGGCATTCCAGTGAGCAACTCCTGGAACATCGAGCATCTTCGTAAGTTTTACCCGTAAGGCGCGGTTGTCGGACCCCGTCCGGCAACCACCTTTCTGTACGAGTCTTGCCGCTGTTGCATGCAAACCTCTGTACAGAGCCAGGCGCAGACCCTGAGCACCAGAAAATGAAGCGCTGCATACCCCGGGGGCTATAGCATGCATGCTAGGTTGAGTCTGAGTCTCGTCCTTGGTTAGGGTCGATAGTCCCTAACAGCGGCTAACCCCTAGCTTAGAGGTCGAGTGTCCGTCCCTTTGCTTTTCCTTCGTTCGCAGGGCTCGCACGTCCTAGCCAGACCACCTGGAGACGAAAAGGAGAAGAAGGGCGCGCCGGCACCCGGGCCCTGGCAAGAACGCCGGGGGCTGCGAATGCCAAGATGTCACCCCCGGCAAGCCAGAGTTGCCAGGGGCTGCGATATCAGATAAGTTTTCCATCCCTCTTCATGCATCCTCTTATGGACTGGGGAATGTGAAACCGCGTTTCTTCCCGTAAACTGCCATGCTCCCCCGACTCTAGGCCCTGGAGCGCGTTCCCGGGGCCAAGTTTGGTCGTAGCCGCGACAGCAAAGGGATGAAACGAGGAGGCCGCACCCACCTCGTTCCCGCCTCCGTCAAAGGCATGAGAACGGTCGAAGCGACGTGGGAAGGCGGCAGGGCCTGTTGCCGGGAATGTCTGTCCGAGGGATACTAAGGATTTGCTCCTTGGCGTGGGTTCGACCCGCGAGGCAAATAACCCGGCAAACATCCCTTTTCATTAAAAAACATCCCGTACAGGTACAGTCCATAGAGGATGAAAAACATGAAGAGAGGATTACAAGTTCTAGATACAACTAAGGCCCGAAGGCTTACAATTTAAAAGATAAGGTGCCCATAATCCCTTTCCTGTCCCTCTCTTCAGGAGGTAGATCAAGGAGGCGAAAAGGGGAAAGGGGCGCCAAGGCGAGCTACAGGTGCCAGAAGACACCAAGAGAACACCCCGGGGGCCGGACGGTGATGGCGACGCCGGGAGAAGGGTGCGAAGGAGGGGCGGCAGAACGTCAGCGCGCTGTCGAGGGCACCACGCCCTCGTACTCCGACCTGACGGCCCTGTCGCCAGCCCTCTTCCCCTTCCGCGGCCTCCCTACGCCAGCCGCCCAAGGAGACGCCCCCGGGGGAGTTCAAGAAGCCGGCAGCGCGGATGATGGGGTCGCCGGTGCTGCACGAGACGGCGCCCGACGCCTAGTCGGAGCCGCCATCCTGCCGCCCGCCACCCTCACCATCACTGCCGCTCTCCTCCTCGTCGCTCTCGCTCGAGGAGGAGCCTTCGCTATCGGAGGAGCTGTCCACGCAGCACTTCGCCCGGGTGCCGAAGCACCCGAAGACCTTGACGGAGAGGAGATCGCCCTCCACCAGCTTAAAATGGAGGGTGAGTCCCCCCGTCAAGCTGTGGATGCGGGCGAACGTCTTCCACCCTCGCTCGAGATACATCACACTAGGGGCTGGGAACACCACGCGGACTCGCGTGCCGCTGATCCCACAGCCCCTCATGTGTAATCTCAGAGTTTCGGGCGGGTCCGACTCCATCGCGCTCGCGAACGGAGCTGGAAGCCGGAGGCGACGACGAGGTGCCCGGCGCAGCTTGACGAAGAACTCGCAAGGGTTGTCCACTATATGGACCGCCGCGGGGGGAGGAGCCGCCGGCGGGGGCGAAGCTGGCGCGTCGCCCCGTCCGCCTCTTCCCCGAGCGCCTCGACCTCGTCCTCGACCTCGTCCACGACCTCGCCCCCTCCCTCTTCCCCTTATGGCTGGCTCTGCCACCACGAGCGAGGAAAAGGGGAGGGTGCGCTGTCTGGCGGTGACCCTCGCCGCCACCGATGAAGGCCCAGGATTCCCTTTCTCCATGGCGAATGAGAGAAAGGGGAGCAGAAGCTGAAGAAAGGAGGAGACGGGAGAGTGCAGGCTTCGGGGCTCCCTTCCCGCTCCTTATAAAGGAGCGAAGTGGGAGCCCAGCCGCCCCGCTCAGCGAATCAAGGCACGGGAAGAGCAGGGAGGCGGGCCGACCCGCCCCCTCTGCTCGCAACGGCCCAGGTTCCCGCTCCCGCCGTCCGCGATCCCAAGTGCATGGGAGCCGCGTGGCGGAGATGCAGAACTGAGGCGACGGATGGGGCGGCCTCGCCCTACCCCGTGATCTCGGGGAATGGGCGCTTCGGAAACCGCGCACCGGCCTCGTCCAGTAAATGCGCCACGCCCCCACGCCTACCTCCGTTTGGAGAAGAGGGCGTGGGCCGTTCCCCTTCATCATGGCTTGACGCGTGCTCGCGGGGCTTAGCCCCACGCGCGCGCGCCGCCCGCGTCACCCACGACGCCACGTTTGACGCGCGCCGTTCCGGGCGTGCGCGATGGAAGCGGAGAGATATGCGGCGTGACCTAGGCCACGCGTGCCCGTGCACTGTTTTGGGCCTGACCCAACAGCGCTCGGCACCGTGTCTGGCCCAGGCCCGGGGGCTCCTGTCGGTGTACTAAAGTAGGGGTACCCTTAGTACCCCGAACTTGTGCACGGGCAGTCGCAGCGTCCCACGGCAAAGCCTGCCAGGTCACCGCCAAGATCCTCCGTGGTCCCTTTGAAGACCATTCAAGAACAAAGTACTCAAGACAAGACCCCGGCAAGAGGAGCTTGCCGGGAAGAAGGCAAGACCCCGGCAAGAGGAGCTTGCCGGGAAGGCCATCAGAAGCATTCCAAGGCCCCGGCAAGAGGCGCTTGCCGGGAAGGCCAACCCAGGCATACCAAGAAAACCTGCTGCGACGCACCGCGCGTCCCGGCAAGACCCGGTGAGTGACAAGCTCCCGAAAGCGACAAGTCGACGGCCGCGGCAAGGCACTTGCCGCGGCAAGCCCCACTCCACGCCCGCGCTCCAGCACATCCACCCACGTGTCGCTCCGGGGCCCCTCCCAAGCGCACGTGGCAGGAGGCTGTGCAGCTAGGGGTGTGCGGTGGCACGCAGGCGCTGACAAGACAACCGTCGTGGCAAGACGGTGGCATCCCTAGCGGTCCCTTTCGGTGCTGTCTAGGCGACACAGACGGGCATTTAATGCCCTTGTCCCCTGCCGTCAGGGTTAGGTATGATAACACTGTAGCCGCTAGCTTTGCCTACTACAGCACCTAGCTGTACCTACCCACGGCACCTTTTCCATTTTTGCCCTCCGTTGCCCTATGTCGGTAACCCCTTGAGCATATAAAAGGAGGCCCGGGGCAACGTAGAAGGGGGTTCAGCAATTCCACACACTCACGCTCGATCTCGCTCCCGAGCTAGAAATCAATACCAATCCACAAAGTAGGAGTAGGGTTTTACGCATCCGTGCGGCCCGAACCTGGGTAAATCGCTCGCGTGCTTCGCCTCGATCTGCTCTTTGCGCAACCTCCGCCCCCTGCCGAACCAAAAGGGACCCGGTCCGCCGGTCCCATAGGTGCCCGTGGATCAGAAACCCCGGCAGTGGGTGGCACCCTCTGGTACTTCCTTCACCCAATATTTTTTATATATTCTGAAACGTGCTCCCGTGAAGCTTCAGGACTTTTGGAGATGTGCAAAATAGGTCTCTAATATTTGCTCCTTTTCCAGCCCAGAATTCCATCTGCCGGCATTCCCCCTCTTCATGTAAACCTTGTAAAATAAGAGAGAATAGGCATAAGTATTGTGACATAATGTGTAATAACAGCCCATAATGCAATAAACATCGATATAAAAGCATGATGCAAAATAGACGTATCATAGACCTTCGGGTCCGTAGTTAGTAGCTTGATGGCTTCCTCTCTCTCTTTTGATTCTCAATACAATGGTCTCTTGGAGAACTATTTGATGTAACTATTTTTGCGGTGCATTTGTTGGGATCCGATTAACTTTGACTTTATGATCAGATCTATTTTATCCATGAAAGTTATTTGAGTTTTGATCTCTTATATGCATGATTACTTGTATAGCCTCGTATTTCTTCTTCAAATCTTTGGTTTCGTTAGGCCGACTAGATCAATTTTTCTTGCCATGGGAAAAGGTGCTTTCTGATGGGTCCGATCTTACGGTGCTCAATCCTAGTGACAGAAGGGGAAATGACACGTATGTATCGTTGCTATTAAGGATAACAAGATGCAGTCTATTCCTACATAAATAGATCTTGTCTACATCATGTCATCGTTCTTATTGCATTATCTGTTTCTCCATGAACTTAATACACTAGATGCATGCTGGATAGCGGTCAATGTGTGGAGTAATAGTAGTGAATGCAGGGAGGAGTCAGTCTACTAATCTTGGATGTGATTCCTATGTAATGATCATTGCCTGGATATCGTCATAATTATTTGAAGTTCTATCAATTTCCCAACAGTAATTTCTTTACCCACCGTATGCTATTTTTCTCGAGAGAAGACACTAGTGAAATCTACGGCCCTCGGGTCTATTTTCTCATCATATATTTTCAGAACTACGTTGCTATAGCCTTTTCTTTTATTTGCATATTTTATTTTTCAGATCTATATTATCAAAAACCCAAAAATATATTTTATTTGCATCTTTTATTCGAGATCTATTTGTCCAATCTATCACAATTTTATCCCTACAACTTGGCAATTTCTAGCACTGTTACCCGAAAGGGATTGACAACCCCTTTAACACATTGGGTTGCAAGTATTTGTTCTTTGTGTGTGGGTACCGTTTACATAGTATTGCTTGGTTCTCCTACTGGTTCGATAACCTTGGTCTCATCACTGAGGGAAATACCTACCATAGTTGTGCTGCATTATCCCTTCCTCTTTGGGGAAATATCCACGTAGTTCAAGCCGCATCACCATGTTGTTTAAGAAATCTCAAAATAATATAAGTGAAGCATGAGAGTTCAACAATTTCTATAAAACAAAGCCACCGTAGGGCTCCAAAAAGATATAACTGAAGCACTAGAGCAAACTACGATGCTCAAAAGATATAAGTGAAGCACATAGAGTATTCTAATAGATTCATGATTAATGTGTGTCCCTCTCAAAAGGTGTGTAAAACAAGGATGATTGTGGCAAACTAAAAAGTAAAGACTCATACAAGACGCTCCCAGGAAAACATATATCATGTGGTGAATAAAAATATAGCCTCAACTAAATTTACCAATGGAACAAAGACAAAATAGGGGATGCCATACGAGGCATCCCCAAGCTTAGATGCTTGATTGTCCTTGAATATTACCTTGGGGTGCCTAGGGAATCCCCAAGCTTAGGCTATTTCCACTCCTTATTCCATAGTCCATCAAATCTTTACCCAAAACATGAAAACTTCACAACACAAAACTCAACAGAAAACTCGTGAGATCTGTTAGTATAATAAAATAAATCACCACTTTAGGTACTGTTGTGAACTCATTCTAAATTTATATTGGTGTTATAACTACTGTATTCCAACTTATCCATGGTTCATACCCCCCACCCCCCCCCCCCCCCCGATACTACCCATAGATTCATCAAAATAAGCAAACAACACGTAGAAAACAGAATCTATCAAAAACATAACTGTTTGTAGCAATCTAAAAACTTCGTATACGTCTGTAACTCCCAAATTTCTGAAAACTTAGGAAAACATAGGCAAGTTGAATATAAATCTTGTGCAAAAAATTCAGATCAAAATCACGTTTCTGTGATTTTTTTTTAAAAATTCTGGCAGTGAGCACAAAAGTTTCTGTTTTTTAGCAAGATCAAATCAACTATCACCGTAGACCATCCCAAAGGTCTTACTTGGCTCAAACACTAATTAAAACACCAAAACACAATTACTAAAAAATTAATACTGTGTATTCTCATAAAAACATAAAAGAGAAAATATTGGGTTGTCTCCCAACAAGTGCTTTTCTTTAAAGCCTTTTAGCCATGCATTGATAATTTCAATGATGCTCACATGAAAGACAAAAAAATTAAAGCACAAAGAGAGCATCATGTAGCACTTGAAAAACAAGTTTAAGTCTAACATACTTCCTATGAATAGGCTTTTTATAAGCAAACAAATTATCAAGACAGGCAAAAAACTAGCATATGCAAGGAAGAAGAAAGAAACAATAGCAATCTCAACATAACGAGAGGTAATTTAGTAACATGGAAATTTCTACAACCATATTTTCCTCTCTCATAATAATTACATGTAGGATCATAATTAAATTAAACAATATAGCTATCATATAAAATTTTCACTACATGATCCACATGCATGCAAACTAGACACTCTTCCAAAATAGTGGGAATATCATTAACTAAAGTCATGACCTCTCCAAACCCACTTTTTCAAAAAATTCATAAGATTGATCATACTCCAAAGTAGTGGGATGATTATTACCTAGAGTTGACACTCTTCCAAACCCACTTTCAATATTATTGCAAATGCATTCATCATGAGGCTTACATACATTTTCAAGATCATAAGAAGCATTATGTCATGGGAAACCACGGCCACCTATGGGACCAAGAGCCCCTTCCTGGTTCGGTGGGGGGATGGCACGTTGCACAAAGAGCGAAAAAGCGTGGAACAGCACAGCAGAAATCACACGGGTGATTTTACCTAGGTTCAGGACACCGTGACGCATAAAACCCTACTCCTGCTTTGGTGGATTGATGTGGGAAAAAATGGTAGTGGACGCAACTCGCTTTCCCAGCCGGGTGCCTTGTGGCGAGAGCGTCTATGCACATATGAGTATGTGGAGGTCTAAATCATCCAACCCCTTCTACGGTTGCTGTGTGTCTAAGGCGGATGGTAACAGGAGGCGGGGGACACGATGTTTACCCAGGTTCGGGGCCTCTTGATGGAGGTAATACCCTACTTCCTGCTTGATTGATCTTGATGGTATGAGTATTACAAGAGTTGATCTACCATGAGATCGTAGAGGCTAAACCCTAGAAGCTAGCCTATGGTATGATTGTTGTTATCCTACGGACTAAACCCTCTGGTTTTTATAGACACCGGAGGGGGCTAGGGTTACACAGAGTTGGTTACAAGGAAGAAGATCTACATATCCGTATTGCCAAGCTAGCCTTCCACGCCAAGGAGAGTCCCATCCGGACACGGGACGAAGTCTTCAATCTTGTATCTTCATAGTCGAACAGTCCGGCCAAAGGATATAGTCCGGCTGTCCGGAGGCCCCCTAATCTAGGACTCCCTCAGTTGCCTTGGGCCACCTTTTATAGATAGAAGGGGTTACCACAATGGCAAATTAGTCATTATGAACTGATTACATAGCAAATAGTGCTATCATACCTAACTCTGCAGGCTGATAGAGCGCATTAAATGCGCCGCTCAATGTCGCATCGCAGCTTGCCCGGCAGGGGCTGCCGGGCTATTTTGCCAGCTTTGCGCCTGTTCACTTGACATGTCGCGGGACGGGTGTCACTTGTAGGCGTTTTCCATAGGAAGTGGCTGCCAAGTGGTGGATAGCAGCCACTTAGTCACCTTGGGGCTTGACACCGCACTGATCGACGACTTGAGTCGTGGTGAACTGGCGCTGTGGGTTGGTACTGTCACCGTAAGTCCTGGCAGGCCTGCCGGGACGCCTCGAAAGCTTGCTTCTGGGGTAAAACATCTCCTCACCAGGCTCGCCTGCCCGGCAAGGGAGGCTTTTTCCTTGGCGCATCTTGCTTCTCCAGTTCCTCTTGGTCTTCTTGATCTGCAAGTTGGATCCTGATAACACACAAGTATAGGGGATCGCAACAGTTTCGATAAGTAAGAGTGTCGAACCCAACGAGGAGCTAAAGGCAGAACAAATATTCCCTCAAGTTCTATCGACCACCGATACAACTCTACGCACGCTTGACGTTCGCTTTACCTAGAACAAGTATGATACTAGAAGTACTTTGTAGGTGTTGTCGGATAGGTTTGCAGGATAATAGAGAGTACGTAAATAAAAACTAGGGGCTGTTTAGATAAAGAAACAATAAAATAAATATAGCGAGTGTGAAAAAGTGGTGGTAGGAGTTGCGAAATTGCCCCTAAGTAATTGACTACTTTACTAGACCGATAGCAAATATTATGTGGGAGAGGCCACTGCTAGCATGTCATCCCTGACTTGGAATTCTATGAACTTATGATTGGAACTATTAGCAAGCATCCGCAACTACTAATGTTCATTAAGGTAAAACCCAACCATAGCATTAAGATATATTGGTCCCCCTTCAATCCCGTATGCATCAATTTCTATGCTAGGTTGAAGCTTCTGTCACTCTTGCCCTCCAATACATAGTCCTGTCAACATACAACTAACCCTAGGGTGTGATCCATGTGCGCAATCATATGATGGGCACCAAAGGACAGCAAGATAACCACAAGCAAATTAAATCAATCATAGAAATTCATCAACCACCAATAGGACAACGAAAATCTACTCAGACATCATAGGATGGCAACACATCATTGGATAATAATATGAAGCATAAAGCACCATGTTCAAGTAGAGGTTACAGCGGGTTGCAGGAGAGTGGACCGCTGTAGATAGAGGGGGGAAGGTGATGGAGATGTTGGTGAAGATGGTGGAGGTGTTGGTGTAGATCGCGGTGATGATGATGGCCCCCGGTGGCACTCCGGTGCCACCGGAAGCGAGGGGGAGAGAGCCCCCCTCCTTCTTCTTATTCCTTGACCTCCTCCCTAGCTAGATGGGAGAAGGGTTTCCCCTTTGGTCCATGGCCTCCATGGCATGGGTGGGGCGAGAGCCCCTCCGAGATTGGATCTGTCTGTCTGTCTCTCTCTGTTTATGCGTTCTCAGATTCTTCCCTTTCACCGTTTCTTATATTCCCGGAGATCCGTAACTCCGATTGGGCTGAAATTTTGACACGATCTCTATCCGGAAATTAGCTTTCTTGCGGCGAAAGAAGGGCATCAACCGCCTTACGGGTGGCCCACGAGGGTTAGGGGCGTGCTTGGGGGGGGCAGGCCCGCCCTCCAGCCTCGTGGCCACCTCGGGCACCGTCTCGCGTGGATTTTTCTTCCCAAAAATCATATATATTCCAAAACAAATCTCCGTCAGTTTTTATCCCGTTTGGACTCCGTTTGATATGGATATTCTGCAAAACAAAAAACATGCAACAAACAGGAATTGGCACTGGGCACTGGATCAATATGTTAGTCCCAAAAATAGTTTAAAAAGTTGCCAAAAGTATATGAAAGTTGTAGAATATTGGCATGGAACAATCAAAAATTATAGATATGACGGAGATGTATCAGCATCCCCAGGCTTAATTCCTGCTCGTTCTCTAGTAGGTAAATGATAAAAAAGATAATTTTTGATGTGGAATGCTACCTAGCATAATCTTGATCATGTAATCTAATCATGGCATGAATATTAAGATACGAGTGATTCAAAGCAATAGTCTATCATTTGACATAAAAACAATAATACTTCAAGCCCACTAATAAAGCAATCATGTCTTTTCAAAATAACAAGGCCAAAGAAAGTTATCCCTACAAAATCATATAGTCTGGCTATGCTCCATCTTCTTCACAAAAAATACTCACATCATGCACAACCCTGATGAAAAGAGAAGCAATTATTTCATACTTTTGACGTTCTCAAACCTTTTCAACTTTCACGCAATACATGAGCGTGAGCCATGGACATAACACTATAGGTGGAATAGAATATGATGGTGGAGAAGACAAAAAGGAGAAGATAGTCTCACATCAACTAGGCGTATCAACGGGCTATGGATATGCCCATCAATAGATATCAATGTGAGTGAGAAGGGATTGCCATGCAATGGATGCACTAGAGCTATAAGTATATGAAAGCTCAAAACTAAAACTAAGTGGGTGTGCATCCAACTTGCTTGCTCATGAAGACCTAGGGCATTTGAGGAAGCCCATCGTTGGAATATACAAGCCAAGTTCTATAATGAAAATTCCCACTAGTATATGAAAGTGATAACTCAAGAGACTCTCTATATGAAGAACATGGTGCTACTTTGAAGCACAAGTGTGCTAAAAGGATAGTAACATTGCCCCTTCTCTCTTTTCTCTCATTTTTTTGTTTTTCTCTCTTTTTTGTAGGCTTCTTTGGCCTCTCTCTATTTTGGGGGGGATTCTTTGGCCACTTTTATTTTGATAACCTCACATGGGACAATGTTATAATAATGATGATCATCACACTTTTATTTACTTACAACTCAATATTACAACTCGATATCTAGAACAAAGATATGACTCTATATGAATGCCTCCGGTGGTGTACCGGGATGTGCAATGATCTAGCGTAGCAATGACATCAAAAAACGGACAAGCCATGAAAACATCATGCTAGCTATCTTACGATCATGCAAAGCAATATGACAATGAATGCTCAAGTCATGTATATGATGATGATGAAAGTTGCATGGCAATATATCTCGGAATGGCTATGGAAATGCCATGATAGGTAGGTATGGTGGTTGTTTTGAGGAAGGTATATGGTGGGTTTATGGTACTGGCGAAAGTTGCGCGGTACTAGAGAGGCTAGCAATGATGGAAGGGTGAGAGTGCGTATAATACATGGACTCAACATTAGTCATAAAGAACTCACATACTTATTGCAAAAATCTATTAGTCATTGAAACAAAGTACTACGCGCATGCTCCTAGGGGGATAGATTGGTAGGAAAAGACCATCGCTCGTCCCCGATCGCCACTCATAAGGAAGAGAATCAATAAATACCTCATGCTCCAACTTCGTTACATAACGGTTCACCATACGTGCATGCTACGGGAATCACAAACCTCAACACAAGTATTTCTACAATTCACAACCACCCACTAGCATGACTCTAATATCACCATCTTTATATCGCAAAACTATTGCAAGGAATCAAACACATCATATTCAGTGATCTACAAGTTTTATGTAGGATTTTATGACTAACCATGTGAATGACCAATTCCTATCATCTCTCTAAATAGATATAAGTGAAGCAAGAGAGTTTAATTCTTTCTACAAAATACATGCCCACGCTCTAACAAATATAAGTAAAGCAAAAGAGCATTCTACAAATGGCGGTTGTCTATGTAAAGAGAAACAGGAAATCCAAGCTTCAAATGATATAAGTGAAGCACATGAAGCATTCTATAAAGCCATACTCAAAAGATATAAGTGAAGTGCAATGAGCATTCTATAAATCAACCAAGTACTATCTCATACCAGCATGGTGCATAAAAGAAAAATGAAAACTAAATGCAAAAGACGCTCCAAGATTGCACATATCGCATGAACGAAACGAATTCGAAAACATACCGATACTTGTTGAAGAAAGAGGGGATGCCTTCCGGGGCATCCCCAAGCTTAGACGCTTGAGTCTCCTTGAATATTTACTTGGGGTGCCTCGGGCATCCCCAAGCTTGAGCTCTTGCCTCTCTTCCTTCTTCTCACATCGAGACCTTCTCGATCATCGAACACTTCATCCACACAAAACTTCAACAGAAAACTCGGTAAGATCCGTTAGTATAATAAAGCAAATCACTACTCTAAGTACTGTTGCAAACCAATTCATATTTTTTTTGCATTGTGTCTACTGTAATATAACTTTTCCATGGCTTAATCCACTAATATAAATTGATAGTTTCATCAAGACAAGCAAACTATGCATCAAAAACAGAATCTGTCTAAAACAGAACAGTCTGTAATAATCTAAACATTAACCATACTTCTGATACTTGAAAAATTCTACCAAAATTAGGAAAAATAAAAAATTTGTATAGGAAGACAGTGCAAAAAGAATCAGAACTATTTGACGTTCCAGCTAAAAATGTAAAATCGCGCACTACAGCCAAAGTTTCTGTCCTGCACCGTACAAACCATCAAGCAAATGTAAACATCCTAAAGGAAAACCTTGGCACATTATTTTTAATTTTAAACCTTATAAAAGCACACAACAGAAATAAATGACTCTCTAAAACTTCCGGGTTGTCTCCCTTGCAGCGCTTTCTTTAAAGCCATTAAGCTAGGCATATAGTGCTCAAGTAATGGATCCACCCGGATCCCAAGGTATATCAAAGCCAATTTTAATTAACAATGATTTGTAATTTAGTGGTGAGCACAAGGTAACATATATCATGTAATGACGAAGTCTAACTCTCTTCTTATGCATCGGCATGTCATAAAAGAACAATTCATGCACACAAAGTAAAGGCCAATGCATAGTATAAACAGTTTCTTGCAATTTTATCATATTGGAAACATAGAGAGGTGGAGATATAGTTCCTCTCTCATAATAATTGCAAGTAGGAGCAGCAAGCACATGCATATTATATTCATCAAAATCATCACGTGCAACGGTAAAAGGCAACCCATCAATATATTCCTTAATAAGAGCAAACTTCTCCGATATAGTGTAGTTTGGAGAATTCAAAAAGATAATAGGACTATCATGTGTGGGTGCAATAGCAACAATTTCATGTTTAACATAAGGAACTATAGCAAGTTCATCTCCATAAGCATAATTCATATTGGCATCCTGGCCACAAGCATAGCAAGCATCATCAAAAAAGGGATATTTCAAAAGAATCGACGTGATCATAGCAATTATCATAATATTCATCCTTCGGTAAGCATGAAGGGGAATTAAACAATGTATGAGTTGAAGAGTTACTCTCATTAGAAAGTGGGCATGGGTGATCAATCCGCTCTTCCTCCTTTTGTTCTTCGCTCTTCTCCTCATCTTTCTCATCCAATGAGCTCACAGTTTCATCAACTTCTTCTTCCATAGATTCCTGCAAAATATTAGTCTCTTCTTGGCAGCGGAGACTTTCTTAATAAGCGCATTAATTTTGTGATTGTATTCATAATTATCATAACAATATTTCAGGATAGCTAAATTTTCAGGTCTATAAACAGCATCATCAAAATCTTCACACTCTTTAAACATAGATTCAGTTTCATAAGCACTCATAAAAGCAACAAATTCTTCTATTTGTTCCACATAATAGTAATCATATATACTATTAGCATAAGAAGCTAAGGTTTTATTATCATTAAATTTGCATAAAAAGGGAAGGTGTGGAGCCTTCATCCTAGAGCAACAAGTATAATCATAACTCAAGCATACTTGCAGAGCATACCACTTCAATATATGAATTTGATCCCATAATAGTTTCCCTTTTTGTGTCAAGCGGTAATCCCTAAAGTATTCACGTTGATCCCACGTTACTCCCATTACATAATTGAATGGGGTTTTCTGAGGATTATTAAAGTAGTACATAATATCTTTCACATAACCAACATCGAGGGTTTTAGGAGGTTCCCCATCTCCATGAGTAGCAAGTACACCTAATTTTTTTGGTATTTCGTGTTCCATATCCATAACTAAAGATAAAGAAAACTAAGAACAGCAAATAAAAATTACTTAGTGATAAAGCAAACAAGCACTCACGAGAATATTCACCCCACGCTATTGCTCCCCGGCAACGGCGCCAGAAAAAGGTCTTGATAACCCACAAGTATAGGGGATCGCAACAGTTTTTGATAAGTAAGAGTGTCGAACCCAACGAGGAGCTAAAGGCAGAACAAATATTCCCTCAAGTTCTATCGACCACCGATATAACTCTACGCACGATTGACGTTCGCTTTACCTAGAACAAGTATGAAACTAGAAGTACTTTGTAGGTGTTGTCGGATAGGTTTGCAGGATAATAAAGAGTACGTAAATAAGAAGTAGGGGTTGTTTAGATAAAGAAACAATAAAGTAAATATAGCGAGTGTGGAAAAGTGGTGGTAGGAGTTGCGAAATTGCCCCTAAGCAATTGACTACTTTACTAGACCGATAGCAAGTATTATGTGGGAGAGGCCACTTCTAGCATGTCATCCCTGACTTGGAATTCTATGCACTTATGATTGGAACTATTAGCAAGCATCCGCAACTACTAATGTTCATTAAGGTAAAACCCAACCATAGCATTAAGATATATTGGTCCCCCTTCAATCCTGTATGCATCAATTTCTATGCAAGGTTGAAGCTTCTGTCACTCTTGCCCTCCAATACATAGTCCTATCAACATACAACTAACCCTAGGGTGTGATCCACGCGCGCAATCATATGATGGGCACCAAAGGACAGCAACATCACCACAAGCAAATTAAATCAATCATAGAAATTCATCAACCACCAATAGGACAACAAAAATCTACGCAGACATCATAGGATGGCAACACATCATTGGATAATAATATGAAGCATAAAGCACCATGTTCAAGTAGAGGGTACAGTGGGTTGCGGGAGAGTGGACCGCTGTAGATAGAGGGGGGAAGGTGATGGAGATGTTGGTGAAGATGGAGGAGGTGTTGGTGTAGATCACGATGATGATGATGGCCCCTGGTGGCACTCCGGTGCCACCGGAAGCGAGGGGGAGAGAGCCCCCCTCCTTCTTCTTCTTCCTTGATCTCCTCCCTAGATGGGAGAAGGGTTTCCCCTCTGGTCCATGGCCTCCATGGCACGGGAGGGGCGAGAGCCCCTCCGAGATTGGATCTGTATCTCTGTCTCTCTCTGTTTCTGCGTTCTCAGATTCTTCCCTTCCATCGTTTCTTATATTCCCGGAGATCCGTAACTCCGATTGGGCTGAAATTTTGACACGATCTCTATCCAGAAATTAGCTTTCTTGCGGCGAAAGAAGGGCATCAACCGCCTTACAGGTGGCCCACGAGGGTTAGGGGCGCGCCTGGGGGGGCAGGCGCGCCCTCCTGCCTCGTGGCCACCTCGGGCACCGTCTCGCGTGGAATTTTCTTCCCAAAAATCATATATATTCCAAAAAAAATCTCCGTCAGTTTTTATCTCGTTTGGACTCCGTTTGATATGGATATTCTGCGAAACAAAAAACATGCAACAAACAAGAATTGGCACTTGGCACTGGATCAATATGTTAGTCCCAAAAATAGTATAAAAAGTTGCCCAAAGTATATGAAAGTTGTAGAATATTGGCATGGAACAATCAAAAATTATAGATACGACGGATATGTATCAGATCCTCCAAAGGGCTTGTCTTTTATGCTTCAATCTGATCCTGGAGTTTTGGTCTTGTCCCCGTGCCTATAAAAAGTCTGGTCAACAGACCCATGGTTTGTTGCACCGACAGAAGCCCTCGGGCTTGTCCCGAATACCATGTCGGTCGTCGTCGGGGCAGGCCCTAATAAGTGCATAGGCAGGGACGTGGAAGTGGCTGGCCCCTTGAGATCTTCTATGCTTCTT
Source organism: Triticum urartu (assembly GCF_003073215.2). Taxonomy (NCBI): domain Eukaryota; kingdom Viridiplantae; phylum Streptophyta; class Magnoliopsida; order Poales; family Poaceae; genus Triticum; species Triticum urartu. Next base: position 506,637,180 of record NC_053026.1, on the reverse strand, counting down.
CATTAGCCTTGTGTCCGGGTCAGTTTCCGGTTTTCCCATGCGTCATGCACAATGTTATGGAAAACTCCGATCGTAGCTCGCGGATCGCCCTCACCCCATGATCACGGGGCGGAAACTACCATCCCACTTTCTTCCTGCTTCATGCGCACCCGCCACGTGTACCTGATGACCCACAAGTATAGGGGATCTATCCTAGTCCTTTCGATAAGTAAGAGTGTCGAACCCAACGAGGAGCAGAAGGAAATGATAAGAAGTTTTCAACAAGGTATTCTCTGCAAGAACGGAAATTATAGGTAACAGATAGTTTTGTGATAAGATAATTGGTAATGAGCAACAAGTAACAAAAGTAAATAAAGTGCAGAAAGGTGGCCCAATCCTTTTTGTAGCAAAGGAAAAGCCTGGACAAATTCTTATATAGAGAAAAGTGCTCCCGAGGACACATGGGAATTATCGTCAAGCTAGTTTTCATCACGTTCATATGATTCGCGTTCGGTACTTTGATAATTTGGTATGTGGTTGGACCGGTGCTTGGGTACTGTCCTTACTAGGACAAGCATCCCACTTATGATTAACCTCTATTGCAAGCATCCACAACTACAACAAAAGTATTGAGGTAAACCTAACCATAGCATGAAACATATGGATCCAAATCCGACCCTTACGAAGCAATGCATAAACTAGGGTTTAAGCTTCTGTCATTCTAGCAACCCATCATCTACTTATTACTTCCCAATGCCTTCCTCTAGGCCCAAATAATGGTGAAGTGTCATGTAGTCGACGTTCACATAACACCACTAGAGGCTAGACAACATACATCTCATCAAAATATCGAACGAATACCAAATTCACATGACTACTAATAGCAAGAATTCTCACATGTCCTCAGGAACAAACGTAACTACTCACAAAGCATATTCATGTTCATAATCAGAGGGGTATTAATATGCATATAGGATCTGAACATATGATCTTCCACCAAATAAACCAACTAGCATCAACAACAAGGAGTAATTAACACTACTAGCAACCCACAGGTACCAATCCCAGACTTAGAGACAAGAATTGGATACAAGAGATGAACTAGGGTTTGAGAGGAGATGGTGCTAGTGAAGATGTTGATGGAGATTGACCCCCTCCCGATGAGAGGATCGTTGGTGATGACGATGGCGATGATTTCCCCCTCCCAGAGGGAAGTTTCCCCGGCAGAACAGCTCCGCCGGAGCCCTAGATTGATTCCGCCAAGGTTCCGCCTCGTGGCAGCGGAGTCTCGTCCCGAAAGATGGCTTATAATATTTTTTCTCAACGGAAGACTCCATATAGCAGAAGATGGGCATCGGAGAACCACCAGGGGGCCCACGAGTTAGGGGGAGCGCCCAGCGGGGTAGGGCGCGCCCCCACCCTCGTGGGCAGGGTGTGGCCCCCCTCCGGAACTTCTTGTGCTCAGTATTTTGTATATATTCTGAAAATGACTGCCGTGAAGTTTCAGGACCTTTGGAGCTGTGCAGAATAGGTCTCTAATATTTGCTCCTTTTCCAGCCCAGAATCCCAGCTGCCAGCATTCTCCCTCTTTATGTAAACCTTGTAAAATAAGAGAGAATAGGCATAAGTATTGTGACATAATGTGTAATAACAGCCCATAATGCAATAAATATCGATATAAAATCATGATGCAAAATGGACGTATCAACTCCCCCAAGCTTAGACCTCGCTTGTCCTCAAGCGAAAGCCAAAATCAAAAAATATGTCCACATGTTTAGAGATAGAGGTGTCGATAAAAATAAAATACTGACATGAGGGCATCATGATCATCCTTAGAATAGCAACTTATATAATTCTTGTCATATGATATCTTATGCTAGAGTAACAATTCAATCACAATTTCAAGTATGAATCATAAACTTCATTGAAAACTAACAAACTATAATCTCAATCATTGGAGCAATTGCAATTTATCATAACATGGGAAAGAGTCAATATAAGAGCTTTTCAGCAAGTCCACATACTCAACCATCATATAGTCTTTCACAATTGCTAACACTCACACAATACTTATGGGTATGGAGTTTTAATCGGACACAGAGAAAGATAGGGGCTTATAGTTTTGCCTCCCAATGTTTTACCTCAAGGGTAATGTCAACAATAATAGTTCATGAAATCTCACATCCAATTAGCCATATATACCAGGATCTTTCCAACATGTTGTGCTTGCCAAAAGATAAAATTTAAAAGGGAAGGGTGAAGATCACCATGACTCTTATGCAAGGTAGGAGATAAAAGTAAAAGATAGGCCCTTCGTAGAGGGAAGTAGAGGTTGTCATGCGCTTTTATGGTTGGATGCACAAAATCTTAATGCGAAAGAACATCACTTTATATTGCCACTTGTGATATGGACCTTTATTATGCAGTCTGTCGCTTTTATTTCTTCCATATCACACGATCGTATAAAGCTTATTTTCTCCCACACTAATAAGTCATACATATTTAGAGAGAATTTTTTATTGCTTGCACCGATGACAACTTACTTGGAGGATCTTACTCAATCCATAGGTAGGTATGGTGGACTCTCATGGTAAAACTGGTTTAAGGGTGTTTGGAAGCACAAGTAGTATCTCTACTTGGTGCAAAGAATTTGGCTAGCATGAGGGGGAAAGGCAAGCTCAATCATGTTGGATGATCCATGACAATATAATTTATCTTAGATGTAAGAAAACATAACCCATTACATTGTCTTCCTTGTCCAACTCAACTCTTTAGCATGTCATATTTTAATGAGTGCTCACAATCATAAAAGATGTCCAAGATAGTGTATTTATATGTGAAGACCTCTCTTTCTTTATTACTTCTTATTAATTGCAACGATGACCAAAACTATGTTTGTCAACTCTCAACAACTTTTAATCATCATACTTTGTATATGTGAGCTCATTACTCTCCATAAGATCCATATGATCTCTTTTATTTCTTTTTATTCTTTCTCTTTTATTTTATTCACTCAAGATCATGGCAAAATAATCAAGCCCTTGACTCAACACTAATCTTTATTATATATAGCTCACGGGGTCGATTACATAGAAGGATCATAAAGCAAAACTCACAACTAGATCATACTAAAACTTTATTCTACTAGATCAAGACATTATCAAAAGGATCGAACTAAGAAAAGCGGTAAAGATAAAAGTGATGGTGATACGATACCGTGGCACTCCCCCAAGCTTGGCAGTTGCCAAGGGGAGTGCCCATACCTATGTGATTATGTCTCCTTCTTTGTTGGTGAAGAGGGTGTTGGTTTTGTTGATGGCGTATGCTTCTTCCTTAATTTGCGCTTGAGGACAAGATAATCAGCCACATAGCTTTCTCCTTCCGAATCCTGGGATGACATATTGCTCTAATCTGCAGCATGGACAGCTCGAAACAAAGACAGAGGATATTTGCGTGATACGGTGGTCAAAACCTCCGGGAGATTATATAATGAATTTTTACTGACCAAAATATGTATCGTGCAAGAAAATGAAGTCCGGAGAGCACACGAGGTGCCCACGAGGTGGGGGGCGTGCCCTCCACCCTCGTGGAGCCCTCGTGTCCTTCCCGGACTGCTTCTTATTTTTCTATTTTTCTAAATATTCCAAAACGGAAGAAAATTTCCATTAGAACTGCTTTGGAGTCGGTTTACTTACCGTACCACATACCTATTCCTTTTCGGAGTCTGAAACATTCCGGAAAGTGTCTCTTATGTATTCCTTCGGGGCTACGGTTTCAATAATATTGGTTTCAACATTTATAGGATTACCTGAGATATAATGTTTGATTCTTTAACCGTTCACCACCTTCTGGATTTGCCTTCGAAGTTGTTGATTTTTATGGCACCAGAACGATACACCTCCTCGATAACGTAAGGACCTTCCCATTTAGAGAGAAACTTTCCTGCAAAATATCTTAAACGAGAGTTGTATAGCAATACATAATCACCTACATTAAAGTCATGCTTTTGTATCCTTTTGTCATTCCATCTTTTAACCTTTTCTTTAAATAATTTGGCATTTTCATAGGCTTGGGTTCTCCATTCATCAAGTGAGCTAATGTCAAATAACCTCTTCTCACCGGCAAGTTTGAAATCATAATTGAGCTCTTTAATAGCCCAATAAGCCTTATGTTCTAGTTCGAGAGGTAAGTGACATGCTTTTTCCATAAACCATTTTATACGGCGACATACCCATAGGATTTTTATATGCAGTTCTATAGGCCCATAATGCATCATCAAGTTTCTTGGACCAATTCTTTCTAGATCTATTAACAGTCTTTTGCAAAATTAATTTGAGTTCTCTATTGCTCAATTCTACTTGACCACTAGACTGTGGGTGATAAGGAGATGCAATTCTATGATTAACATCATATTTAGCAAGCATTTTACGGAAAGCACCATGAATAAAATGTGAACCACCATCAGTCATTAAATATCTAGGGACTCCAAACATTGGAAAAATAACTTCTTTAAGCATCTTAATAGAAGTGTTATGATCAGCACTACTAGTTGGAATAGCTTATACCCACTTAGTAACGTAATCAACAGCAACTAAAATATGTGTATATCCATTGGAGGCAGGAAAAGGCCCCATATAATCAAAGCCCCAAACATCAAATGGTTCAACAACAAGTGAATAATTCATAGGCATTTCTTGACATCTACTAATATTACCAATTCTTTGACATTCATCACAAGATACAACAAATTTACTGGCATCCTTGAAGAGAGTAGGCCAATAAAAACTGGATTGCAATACCTTATGTGCAATTCTATCTCCAATGTGGTGTCCTCCATAAGCTTTGGAGTGACACTTGCATAGGATCTGTTCCTGTTCATGCTCAGGTACACAAGTCTAATAACACCATCTACTCCTTCTTTATAAAGATGTGGGTCATCCCAAAAGTAATGTCTCAAATCATAGAAAAACTTTTTCTTTTGCTGGTATGTGAAACTAGGTGGTATAAATTTAGCAACAATATAATTAGCATAATCAGCATATCATGGAGCAGCATGATAACCATTTATGACATTTAATTGTTCATCAGAAAAGCTATCATCAATAGGTAGTGGGTCATCAAGAACATTCTCTAGCCTAGACAAGTTGTCTGCAATGGGGTTCTCAGCTCCCTTTCTATCAATAATATGCAAATCAAATTCTTGTAGCAAGAGAACCCATCTAATAAGTCTAGGTTTAGCATCTTTCTTTTCCATAAGATATTTAATAGAAGCATGATCCGTGTGAATAGTTACTTTAGACTCAATAATATAAGGTCTGAACTTATCACAAGCAAATACAACTGCTAAGAATTCTTTTTCAGTAGTAGCATAATTTCTCAGAGCATTGTCTAGAGTTTTACTAGCATATTGAATAACATTTAATTTCTTATCAACTCTTTGCCCTAGGACAGCACCTGGAGCATAATCACTAGCATCACACATAATTTCAAAAGGTAAATTCCAATCAGGTGGTTGAACAATAGGTGCAGAAATCAATGCTTCCTTAAGTATTTGAAATGCTTCTATGCAATCATCATCAAAAACAAATGGTATATCTTTTTGTAATAAATTAGTCAGAGGCCGAGAAATTTTTGAGAAGTCCTTAATGAACCTCCTATAAAAACCGGCGTGACCAAGGAAACTTCTTATACCTTTGATGTCCTTGGGACATGGCATCTTTTCAATAGCATCAACCTTAGCTTTATCAACTTCAATACCTCTTTCAGAAACTTTATGCCCCAAGACAATACCTTCATTAACCATAAAGTGGCACTTCTCCCAATTCAAGACAAGGTTAGTTTCTTCACATCTCTGCAAAACTCGATCAAGGTTGCTTAAGCAATCATCAAAAGAGGATCCATAGATGGAGAAATCGTCCATGAAAACCTCACAAATCTTTTCACAAAAGTCAGAGAATATAGCCATCATGCATCTTTCGAAGGTAGCGGGTGCATTACATAAACCAAAAGGCATACGTCTATAAGCAAAAGTACCGAACGGGCAAGTAAAAGTGGTCTTAGATTGATCATTAGCTGACACGGGTATTTGAGAGAAACCAGAATAACCATCTAGAAAGCAAAAATGTGTATGTTTGGATAATCTTTCTATCATTTGATCAATGAAATGTAAGGGGTAATGATCTTTTTTAGTAGCCTTATTTAATTTGCGGAAATCAATTACCATCCTATAACCTGTAATAATTCTTTGCGGAATCAATTCATCTTTATCATTAGGAACGGCAGTAATACCTCCCTTTTAGGGACACAATGGACAGGACTTACCCACTGACTATCAGCAACGGGATAAATTATACCTGCCTCAAGGAGCTTTAGTATTTCCTTTCTTACCACTTCTTTCATCTTAGGATTCAGCTGTCGTTGGTGATCACAAACTGGTTTGGCATCATTCTCCAAATTTATTTTGTGTTGACATAGTGTGGGACTAATGCCCTTAAGATCATCGAGAGTATATCCATTAGCAGCACGGTGCTTCTTCAGAGTTTTCAATAATCTCTCTTCTTCATGCTCAGAAAGGTTAGCACTAATAATAACAGGATATATCTTTTTCTCATCAAGATAAGCATATTTAAGAGTATCAGGTAACGGTTTGAGCTCAAACACGGGATCACCCTTGGGTGGAGGAGGATCCCCTAGGATTTCGATAGGCAAATTGTGTTTCAGGATGGGTTCCTGTTTAAAGAATACTTCATCTATTTCCCTTCTTTCATTCATAAACATGTCATTTTCATGGTCTAGCAAATATTATTCTAAAGGATCACTAGGAGGCATGACAATAGAAGCAAGACCAATAATTTCATCTTTACTAGGCAATTCCTCTTCATGGTGTTGTCTACGAAATTTAGAGAAATTAAATTCATGAGACATATCACCTAAACCAATAGTAACATCCTTTTCGCAATCTATCTTAGCATTAACTATGTTCAAGAAGGGTCTACCAAATATAATGGGACAATAGCTATCTTGTGGGGAACCAAGAACAAGACAATCAGCAGGATATTTAATTTTCCCACACAAGACTTCAACATCTCTAACAATACCAATTGGTGAAATAGTATCTCTATTGGCAAGTTTAATTGTGACATCAATATCTTCTAACTCAGCAGGTGCAATATCATGCATAATTTCTTTGTATAAGTCATGAGGTATAGCACTAGCACTGGGACCCATATCACATAAGACATGATAACAATGATCTCCTATTTTAACAGAAATAACATGCATGCCTACCACGGGTCTATGTTTATCTTTAGCAAAAGGTTTAGAAATTCTAGCAGTCTCATCACAAAAATGAATAACATGCCCATCAATATTATCAGACAAGAGATCTTTAACAATAGCAATATTAGGTTCAACTTTAATTTGCTCATGAGGTGTATAAGTTCTAATATTGCTTTTACAAACCACAGTTGAAGCTTTAGCATGATCTTTTATCCTAATAGGAAAAGGTGGTTTCTCAACATAAGCAGCAGGAACAATAGGATCATTATAAGTGACAGTCATTTCTTCAACTTTAATAGGTGCAGCTACTTTTATGTCTATGGCAGGATGATATTTAAACCACTTCTCCCTAGGGAGATCAACATGAGTAGCAAAAGATTCACAGAAAGAAGCTACTATTTCAGAGTCAAGTCCATATTTAGTGCTAAATTTACGGAAACCATCGGTATCCATATAACACAATCAAACTTAGGTGTCATACCTGACTCCTTACCTTCGTCGAGGTCCCAATCTTCAGAGGTGCATTTAATTCTTTCCAATAAATCCCATTTGAATTCAATATCATAAAAGAGCCAGCACGAGAAGTATTAAGCATGGTGTGATTGTTATCAGAAAGTCGAGCATATAAACTTCAAATAATCATTTCTCTTGAGAACTCATGATTGGGGCATGAATATAACATTGATTTAATCCTGAGCGATGCTTTCTCCTTCGTGAGGCCAAAAATTATATATATAATTGCGATCACGATGAACATGATGCATAGGATAAAACTTCTAATGAAATTCCAATTTCAATCGTTTGTAGTTCCATGATCCCATATCATCACATAGCCTATAACATGTCAATGCATCTCCCTTCAAAGATAAAGGAAAGACCTTCTTCTTAATAACATCATCAGGAACACTTGGAAGCTTAAATAATCCACAAACTTCATCCACATATATTAGGTGCTCATCAGGATGCATTGTTCCGTCTCCTGCAAAAGGATTGGCTAGCAGTTTTTCTATCATACCTGAAGGAATCTCAAAGTAGACATTTTCATTTTCAGTAGGTTCAATAGGTTGAGGAGCAACTCTTTTCTCTACTGGTCGGGGTGAAGATACCCCGAACAAGCCCCTCAGAGGATTACTTTCCATAGTAACAAGTGACAGTAAATTTCAGCACACTATATAAATTTTTCCTTACAAAATTCCACCTACCAAAGGCGCTTCACTCCCCGGCAACGGTGCTAGAAAAGATTCTTGATGACCCACAAGTATAGGGGATCTATCGTAGTCCTTTTGATAAGTAAGAGTGTCGAATCCAACGAGGAGCAGAAGGAAATGATAAGCAGTTTTCAGCAAGGTATTCTCTGCAAGCACTGAAATTATAGGTAACAGATAGTTTTGTGATAAGATAATTGGTAACGAGCAACAAGTAACAAAAGTAAATAAAGTGCAGCAAGGTGGCCCAATCCTTTTGGTAGCAAAGGACAAGCCTGGACAAATTCTTATATAGAGAAAAGCGCTCCCGAGGACACATGGGAATTATCGTCAAGCTAGTTTTCATCACGTTCATATGATTCATGTTCGGTACTTTGATAATTTGGTATGTGGGTGGACCGGTGCTTGGGTACTGTCCTTACTTGGAAAATCATCCCACTTATGATTAACCTCTATTGCAAGCATCCGCAACTATAACAAAAGTAATAAGGTAAACCTAACCATAGCATGAAACATATGGATCCAAATCAGCCCCTTACGAAGCAACGCATAAACTAGGGTTTAAGCTTCTGTCATTCTAGCAACCCATCATCTACTTATTACTTCCCAATGCCTTCCTCTAGGCCCAAATAATGGTGAAGTGTCATGTAGTCGACGTTCACATAACACCACTAGAGGCTAGACAACATACATCTCATCAAAATATCGAACGAATACCAAATTCACATGACTACTAATAGCAAGAATTCTCCCATGTCCTCAGGAACAAACGTAACTAATCACAAAGCATATTCATGTTCATAATCAGAGGGGTATTAATATGCATATAGGATCTGAACATATGATCTTCCACCAAATAAACCAACTAGCATCAACTACAAGGAGTAATTAACACTACTAGCAACCCACATGTACCAATCCCGGACTTAGAGACAAGAATTGGATACAAGAGATGAACTAGGGTTTGAGAGGAGATGGTGCTGGTGAAGATGTTGATGGAGATTGACCCCCTCCCGATGAGAGGATCGTTGGTGATGACGATGGCGATGATTTCCCCCTCCCGGAGGGAAGTTTCCCCGGCAGAACAGCTCCGCCGGAGCCCTAGATTGATTCCGCCAAGGTTCCGCCTCGTGGCGGCGGAGTCTCGTCCCGAAAGATTTCTTATGATTTTTTTTCTCAACGGAAGACTCCATATAGCAGACGATGGGCATCGAAGAGCCACCAAGGGGCCCACGAGGTAGGGGGCGCCCAGGGGGGTAGGGCGCGCCCCCACCCTCATGGGCAGGGTGTGGCCCCCCTCCGGAACTTCTTGCGCTCAGTATTTTATATATATTCTGAAAATGACTTCCGTGAAGTTTCAGGACTTTTGGAGCTATGCAGAATAGGTCTCTAATATTTGCTCCTTTTCCAGCCCAGAATCTCAGCTGCTGGCATTCTCCCTCTTTATGTAAACCTTGTAAAATAAGAGAGAATAGGCATAAGTATTGTGACATAATGTGTAATAACAGCCGATAATGCAATAAATATCGATATAAAAGCATGATGCAAAATGGATGTATCAGTACCCCATGCATTGGGTAGGGTAGGTGGTGGATGCGGAGAGCATGGGAACGGGCGTCGTGGTAGAAAATCAGGCGTCGTTGGTTGGATTGGAGGGTTGGCCCTGATTCCCCGTGCAACAGAAGGCGCAGGGAGGCCATATTGGAGGAGCGGGGTGGCTTCCCTCAGGGTGAGAGGCTAGCCCCCGTTTTGTTCCTCTATAAAAAGGGGGCGGGAGCAGTCTATTTGCTCACACACACTTCCCTTCTCCCCATCTTCAGACTTTCTTTGTTCGTCGTGGTGATAGGATTAGGGCACGGTGGTACTCCGACAACGGTGACGAGGGCCTCTGCTCGACAGCGCATCCCCCTCCCTCGGACCACGCGATGGTGGATCCCGCCGTGACAGGAGGAGGAAGGGGCGAGGTTGTGGTCGCTATGGCGCTCGAGGAAGAGGAGGACGGGGCGGCGCTTTAGGCGCGCCCTCACCGGAGGCTCCTCCTCCGATGGAAGGCCACGTCAGAGACCAGCCTCGAGAGTTCGTCATCAGGCTGTACAAGCCTCCGTGAGGCCACCTCCGTCTCCCTACTCCATTTGCACGGGTGATGGAGCTCGAACAGCCGCACGCACTGAGGCTGCACATGAGGGGTTGTGGGAATGGCGGCATGTGGATGGATGTTGACTTCCCTGCTCCTCATGGTATGTACCTCCACCACGGCTGGAATACCTTTGCTCAAGCCCATAGCTTGTTGGAGGGGCACGTTCTCCAGTTCAAATTAATGGAGAGTGGCCTGCTTTCCGTCAAGATTTTTGGATGCTCGGGATCTCGCTTAGGGTGCTGCACGGAGAGCTCCACCGATGACAAAAGCTCCTCCTCGAGCGAAAGCGACGAGGAGGACAGTGACCGCAATGACGATGGTGGCAATCGAGAGGGCGACAACTCTGACTCCGGCTGACCACCGGCCACACCATCTTCATCAGGTGGCGGCGGCACCATCTGCATCTGCACCTTTGCTCAAGCCCATAGCTTGTTGGAGGGGCACGTTCTCCAGTTCAAATTAATGGAGAGTGGCCTGCTTTCCGTCAAGATTTTTGGATGCTCGGGATCTCGCTTAGGGTGTTGCACGGAGAGCTCCACCGACGACAAAAGCTCCTCCTCGAGCAAAAGCGACGAGGAGGACAGTGATGGCAATGATGATGGTGGCAATCGAGAGGGCGACAACTCTGACTCCGGCTGACCACCGGCCACACCATCTTCATCAGGTGGCGGCGGCACCATCTGCATCTGCACCTCCTCTCCAGCAAGGTGATTTGTTGGGGAGTTGGGAGCATAGGTGGAGATGGTGCCTCCGGCTCCTCCAGCAGCCTTCCAGCTGGACCCCGGTAGGCTTCCTCGTGGGTTGTAGCTCCGTTCGCTCTTGTCACGTCCTGCTGGCCCTGGTGGCGGTGGTTGACGGGTCGCCTCCGCCATGCTCTCCATCGACTCCATCGTCGGTGCCCTCCCGCTTCTGCCGGGCAACCTCTCCTGGAGCCTGACAGGGTCAGGCTGGGCTTCTGCCCAGGTGCTCCTTTTGCCCTCTTCACCTTCGACTGTTGTGCCTAGAAGGAGAGTGACAAGAAATGGCATTATGGGGCACTTATCTTTTTTCAATCTTAAATCTTTAGGCAATTGCCAAATTTTAGTTCAAATAATGTAATCTCTCGAGTCCTTGTTTGTGTTCTGTAAGGTCTGTACTTGTTGTATCAGGACTCGCGCATGTATATGTCCATGCAGAGGTAGAGTTCCTCTTTATCTTAAATAAACGAGTTTGCCCTGGCAGGCTATCCTGCCGGTACCCTCTATTTTGCTGTCGGGAAACCGAGCCTACCGGGAATAGTTGAGAGACTAGCCCCCACCAACTTTTTTTCATCAAAGGCCACTACGACCATCTTGACCGAGGCAGTGCTCGATTCAAAGGATGGGACCACCTAAGTTTCAAAAAAGCAACGAGGTTTTCTGTATGCACAAGTTTTCACTTACAGAACATGTATGGGCAAGAGATAGAACTTATATGTTTGGCCTGCTGGAGATCGTAGTGTTGGTTCATCTTTCCAGCTCCCTTTAGAGGCCAGGTTCTCGATAGGAACCTGTAGATGGAAATGATGTAAGATGCGATCTTATCTATATGCAATGCTTATGCATGCAATGCTCATGAAATGCATGCAACTTGGTGGGGGCCCTAGCACTTCGTTTATTTTTTTGCAGCTCAGGGTCTGTGCCTGGCTTTGTACAAGGGGTTACATGCAACTGAGGCAAGGCCTGTACAAAAGGATGGATGTCGGGCAGGGCCTGACAGCCGCGCCTTATGTGTAGAACTTGCGGAGATGCTCAATATTCCATGAGTTTTGCAACTGAATGTTGATACGTCCATTTTGCATCATGCTTTTATATCGATATTGATTGCATTATGGACTGTTATTTCACTTTATGTCACAATACTTATGGCTATTCTCTCTTATTTTACAAGGTTTACATAAGGAGGGAGAATGCCGGCAGCTGGAATTCTGGGCTGGAAGAGGAGCAAATATTAGAGACCTATTCTGTGCAACTCCAAAAGTCATGAAACTCCACGGAACATCTTAAAATAAATAAAGAAAAATCCTCGCCAAAGATGAAGGCCAGGGGGCCCACACCCTGCTCACGAGGGTGGGGGGCGCCCCCCCTAGGGCGCGCCCCCTACCTCATGGGCCCCCTGGTGGCTCTCCGACGTCCATCTTCTCCTATATGAGGTCTTTCGTTGAGAAAAAAATAAGAAGGAACTTTTCGGGATGAGACTCCGCCGCCACGAGGCGGAACCTTGGTGAAACCAATCTAGAGCTCCGGCAGAGCTGTTCTGCCGGGGATACTTCCCTCCGGGAGGGGGAAATCATCACCATCGTCATCACCAACGCTCCTCTCATCGGGAGAGGGCAATATCCATCAACATCTTCACCAGCACCATCTCATCTCCAAACCCTAGTTCATCTCTTGTATCCAATTCTTGTCTCAAAGTCCGGGATTGGTGCTAGTAGGTTGCTAGTAGTGTTGATTACTCCTTGTAGTTGATGCTAATTGGTTTATTTGGTGGAAGATCATATGTTCAAATCCTATATGCATATTATTACCCCTCTGATTATGAACATGAATATGCTTTGTGAGTAAGTACGTTGTTCCTGAGGACAAGGGAGAAGTCTTGCTATTAGTAGTCATGTGAATTTGGTATTCGTTTGATATTTTGATAAGATGTATGTTGTCTAGCCTCTAGTGGTGTTATGTGAACGTCGACTACATAACACTTCACCATTATTTGGGCCTAGAGGAAGGCATTGGGAAGTAATAAGTAGATGATGGGTTGTTAGAGTGACAGAAGCTTAAACCCTAGTTTATGCGTTGCTTCGTAAGGGGCTGATTTGGATCCACATGTTTCATGCTATGGTTAGGTTTACCTTAATACTTTTGTTGTAGTTGCAGATGCTTGCAATAGAGGTTAATCATAAGTGAGATGCTTGTTCAAGTAAGAACAGCACCCAAGCACAGGTCCACCCACATATCAAATTATCAAAGTATCGAACGTGAATCATATGAACGTGATGAAAACTAGCTTGACGATATTCCCATGTGTCCTCGGGAGCGCTTTTCCTATTATAAGAGTTTGTTCCATCTTGTCCTTTGCTACAAAAGGATTGGGCCACCTTGCTGCACTTTATTTACTTTTGTTACTTGTTGCTCGTTACAATTTATCCTATCATAATACTATCTGTTACCACTTATTTTAGTCATTGTTGAGGAAATTGTTAACTGGTAACTGCTTGGTTAGCTGGCGAGTAGGGGATTAATAGGCTAATCGGCAAGTTAATCGGCCATTTAATCAATTAATCGGACGATTTATCAGTTTATCGGCTACTCAGTGACCCAATGAGTAAGGATTAATCGGCAAGTTAACTTGTTAATCGGATGAATTCTTGAACAGGGATTTCAGTACTTGCAGAGAATACCTTGCCTGAAACCGCTTATCATTTCCTTCTGCTCCTCGTTGGGTTCGACACTCTTACTTATCGAAAGGACTACGATAGATCCCCTATACTTGTGGGTCATCAAGACTCTTTTCTAGCGCCGTTGCCGGGGAGTGTAGCGCCTTTGGTTGGTGGAATTTTGTAAGGAAAAATTTATATAGTGTGCTGAAATTTACTGTCACTTGTTACTATGGAAAGTAATTCTCTGAGGGGCTTGTTCGGGGTATCTTCACCTCGTCCAGTAGAGCCAAGAGTTGCTCCTCAACCTACTGAACCTATTGAAAATGAAACTCCTTTTGAATTTCCTTCGGGTATGATGGAAAAACTGCTAGCTAACCCTTTTACAGGAGATGGAACAAAGCATCCTGATGAGCACTTAATATATGTGGATGAAGTTTGTGGATTATTTAAGCTTGCAGGTATACCCGATGATGTTGCTAAGAAGAAGGTCTTCCCTTTTTCTTTGAAGGGAGACGCATTGATATGGTATAGGCTATGTGATGATATGAGATCATGGGACTATAAAAGATTGAAGCTGGAATTTCACCGAAAGTATTACCCTATGCATCTTGTTCATCGTGATCGCAATTATATATATAATTTCTGGCCTCGCGAAGGATAAAGCATGGCTCAAGATTGGGGGAGACTTAAATCAAAGTTATATTCATGCCCCAATCATGAGCTCTCAAGAGAAATGATTATTCAAAATTTATATGCTCGGCTTTCTGGTAACAATCGCACCATGCTCGATACTTCTCGTGCTGGCTCTTTTATGATAAAGACTATTGAATTCAGATGGAATTTATTGGATAGAATTAAATGCAACTCTGAAGATTGGGACCTCGACGAAGGTAAAGAGTTAGGTATGACACCTAAGTTTGATTGTGTTAAATATTTTATGGATACCGATATTTTCCATAAGTTTAGCACTAAATATGGACTTGACTCTGAGATAGTAGCTTCTTTCTGTGAATCTTTTGCTACTTATGTTGATCTCCCTAAGGAGAAGTTGTTTAAATATCATCCTCCCATAGAAGTAAAAGTAGTTGCACCTATTAAAGTTGAAGAAAAGATTGTCACTTATACTGATCCTATTGTTCTTACTTCTTATGTTGAGAAACCACCTTTCCCTGTTAGAATAAAGGATCATGCTAAAGCTTCAACTGTTGTTCATAAAAGCAATATTAGAACTTATACACCTCCTGAGCAAGTTAAAGTAGAACCTAATATTGCTATTGTTAAAGAGCTCTTGTCTGATAATATTGATGGGCATGTTATTCAGTTAGAAGGTGAAACTGCTAGAATTGCTAAACCTTGTGATAAAGATAAACATAGACATGTGGTAGGCGTGCCTGTTATTTTTGTTAAAATAGGAGATCATTGTTATCATGGCTTATGTGATATGGGTGCTAGTGCTAGTGCAATACCTATTGACTTATACAAAGAAATTATGCATGACATTGCACCTGTTGAGTTAGAAGAAATTGATGTTACTATTAAACTTGCTAATAGAGATACTATTTCACCAATGGGAATTGTTAGAGATGTTGAAGTCTTGTGTGGGAAAACTAAATATCCTACTGATTTTCTTGTTCTTGGTTCCCCACAAGATAGCTTTTGTCCCATTATATTTGGTAGACCCTTCTTAAATACTGTCAATGCTACCATAGATTGCACAAAGAATGTTGTTACTGTTGGCTTGGATGATATGGTTCATGAGTTTAATTTCTCTAAATTTAGTAAACAACATCGTGAGGAAGAATTACCTAGTAAGGATGAAATTATTGGTCTTGCTTCTATTGCCGTACCTCCTAGTGATCCTTTAGAACACTATTTGCTAGACCATGAAAATGATATGTTCATGAATGAAAGAAGGAAAATAGATCAAGTATTCTTTAAATAGGAACCTATTCTACAACACAATTTGCCTGTTGAAATTTTAGGGGATCCTCCTCCACCCAAGGGTGATCCCATGTTTGAGCTTAAACCTTTGCCTGATAATCTTAAATATGCTTATCTTGATGAAAAGAAGATATATCCTGTTATTATTAGTGCTAACCTTTCAGAGCATGATGAAGAAAGATTATTGAAAACTCTGAAGAAGCATCGTGCTGCTATTGGATATACTCTTGATGATCTTAAGGGCATTAGTCCCACTCTATGTCAACATAAAACAAATTTGGAAGCAGATGCCAAACCAGTTCGTGATCCTCAACAACGTCTGAATCCTAAAATGAAAGAAGTGGTAAGAAAAGAAATACTAAAGCTTTTGAGGCAGGTATAATCTATCCCATTGCTGATAGTGAGTGGGTAAGTCCTATCCATTGTGTCCCTAAGAAGGGAGGTATTACTGTTCTTCCTAATGATAAAGATGAATTGCTTCCACAAAGAATTATCACAGGTTATAGGATGGTAATTGATTTCCGCAAATTAAATAAAGCTACTAAGAAAGATCATTACCCCTTACCTTTTATTGATCAAATGCTAGAAAGATCATGCAAACATACACACTATTGCTTTCTAGATGGTTATTCTGGTTTCTCTCAAATACCTGTGTCGGCTAGAGATCAATCAAAGACTACTTTTACATGCCCTTTTGGTACTTTTGCTTATAGACGTATGCCTTTTGGTTTATGGAATGCACCTGCTACCTTTCAAAGATGCATGATGGCTATATTCTCTGACTTTTGTGAAAAGATTTGTGAGGTTTTCATGGACGATTTTTCCATCTATGGTTCCTATTTTGATGATTTCTTGAGCAATCTTGATCGAGTTTGGCAAAGATGTGAAGAAACTAATCTTGTCTTGAATTGGGAAAAGTGCCACTTTATGGTTAATGAAGGTATTGTCTTGGGGCATAAAGTTTCTGAAAGAGGTATTGAAGTTGATAAAGCCAAGGTCGATGCTATTGAAAAGATGCCATGTCCCAAGGACATCAAAGGTGTAAGAAGTTTCCTTGGTCACGTCGGATTTTACAGGAGGTTCATTAAGGACTTCTCAAAAATTTCCCGGCCTCTGACTAATTTATTGCAAAAAGATATACCATTTGTCTTTGATGATGATTGTGTAGAAGCATTTGAAATACTTAAGAAAGCATTAGTCTCTGCACCTGTTGTTCAGCCACCTGATTGGAATTTACCCTTTGAAATTATGTGTGATGCTAGTGATTATGCTGTAGGTGCTGTTCTAGGGCAAAGAGTTGATAAGAAATTAAATGTTATTCATTATGCTAGTAAGACTCTAGACAATGCTCAAAGAAATTATGCTACTACTGAAAAAGCGCTTTTAGCAGTTGTATTTGCTTGTGATAAGTTCAGACCTTATATTGTTGATTCTAAAGTAACTATTCAAACTGATCATGCTGCTATTAAATACCTTATGGAAAAGAAAGATGCTAAACCTAGACTTATTAGATGGGTTCTCTTGCTACAAGAATTTGATTTGCATATTGTTGATAGAAAGGGAGCTGAGAACCCCGTTGCAGACAACTTGTCTAGGTTAGAAAATATTCTTGATGACCCACTACCTATTAATGATAGCTTTCCTGATGAACAATTAAATGTTATAAGTACTTCTCGTAGTACTCCATGGTATGCTGATTATGCTAATTATATTGTTGCTAAGTTTATACCACCTAGCTTCACATACCAGCAAATGAAAAAGTTTTTATATGATTTAAGACATTACTTTTGGGATGACCCACATCTTTATAAAGGAGTAGATGGTGTTATTAGACGTTGTGTACCTGAGCATGAACAGGAACAAATCCTACGCAAGTGTCACTCTGAGGCTTATGGAGGACACTACGCTGGAGATAGAACTGCACATAAGGTATTGCAATCTGGTTTTTATTGGCCTACTCTCTTCAAGGATGTCCGTAAGTTTGTCTTGTCTTGTGATGAATGTCAAAGAATTGGTAATATTAGTAGACGTCAAGAAATGCCTATGAATTATTCTCTTGTTATTGAACCGTTTGATGTTTGGGGCTTTGATTATATGGGACCTTTTCCTACCTCTAATGGATACACACATATTTTAGTTGCTCTTGATTACGTTACTAAGTGGGTAGAAGCTATTCCAACTAGTAGTGCTGATCATAACACTTCTATTAAAATGCTTAAAGAAGTTATTTTCCGGAGGTTTGGAGTCCATAGATATTTAATGACTGATGGTGGTTCACACTTTATTCATGGTGCTTTCTGTAAAATGCTTGCTAAATATGATGTTAATCATAGAATTGCATCTCCTTATCACCCTCACTCTAGTGGTCAAGTAGAGTTGAGAAATAGAGAGCTCAAATTAATTTTGCAAAAGACTGTTAATAGGTCTAGAAAGAATTGGTCCAAGAAACTTGATGATGCATTATGGGCTTATGGAACTGCATACAAAAATCCTATGGGTATGTCTCCGTATAAAATGGTTTATGGAAAATCATGTCACTTACCTCTTGAACTAGAACATAAGGCATATTGGGCTATTAAAGAACTTAACTATGATTTTAAACTTGCCGGTGAGAAGAGGTTATTTGATATTAGCTCACTTGATGAATGGAGAACCCAAGCTTATGAAAATGCCAAGTTGTTTAAAGAAAAAGTTAAAAGATGGCATGACAAAATGATACAAAAGTGTGAGTTTAATGTAGGTGATTATGTATTGCTATAGAACTCTCGTTTAAGATTTTTTGCAGGAAAACTTATCTCCAAATGAGAAGGCCCCTACGTTATCAAAGAGGTCTATCGTTCTGGTGCCATAAAAATCAACAACTTCGAGGGCACAAATCTGAAGTTGGTAAACGGTCAAAGAATCAAACATTATATCTCAGGTAATCCCATAAATGTTGAAACCAATATTATTGATACCATAACCCCGGAGGAATACATAAGGGACACTTTCCGGAACGTTTCAGACTCTGAAAAGGAATAGGTATGTGGTACGGTAAGTAAACCGACTCCAAAACAATTTTTAAGGCAATATTTCTCCGTTTTGGAATATTTAGAAAAACTGAAAAATAAGTAGCAGTCCAGGAAGGACACGAGGGCCCCATGAGGGTGGTGGGCGCGCCCTACCCCCCTGGGCGCGCCCCCTACCTCGTGAGCACCTCGTGTACCTTCAGGACTCCGTTTTCTTGTACGATACGTATTTTGGTCGGTAAAAATTCATTATATAACCTCCCGAAGGTTTTGACTCCCGTATCACGCAAACCTCCTCTGTTCTTGTTTCGAGCTGTTTTTCTGACAGATCTAGGTTATCATGACGGCCCCAAGCGCCCCCAAGGACAAGTTCTTCGAGAAGGTCGTCAAGCCTTACCTCGCGGAGGTGCTGTGACACCCTCAAACCATTAAGTTGCGTGATGGGTTGTTGCACATCCGCGATGAAGAGGGACCAAAGGGGACCGGAAGCATGGAGACGAGGCTCGAAGCAGTGGAGCAGCAAGTTTTCAAGTGCCAAGGGATGGTGGAGCGTGGAATCAACGCTTGCCACACGATGCTCGCGGAGTTCACTAACAACTACAAGCCGGATGCCAAGAACACCGAGGAGACCATCTTCAAGCTATATGAGAAGATCGAGCACCTCCAAGCCCAAATCTATGACCTGCAAAACCAAAACTGTGAGTATGAATATAGATTCAAAAGAATGAGTTTGGCTGCAGATTCGAGGATTCTGGAGACTCAATCATCCTTCTATGATGGTGAACCTATGCCTTGGAAGATGGATGACAAGCCTGCATCATCAACAACACCTCCACCTTCTTCACCAACCAAGGAGATATAATCACATGGGTATGGGCACTCCCCTTGGCAACTGCCAAGCTTGGGGGAGGTGCCCTGGTATCGTATCACAATCACAACTCCTATCTTTACCGTTTTTCTTAGTTCGATCCTATTAGTAGTATCTTGATCTAGTAGAATAAAGTTTATGGCATGATCTAGTTTTGAGTTTTGCTTTATGATCTCTCTATGTAATCGAGTCCGTGAGCTATATATAATAAAGATTAGTGTTGAGTCAAGGGCTTGATTATTTTTCCATGATCTTGGTGAATAAAAGAAAGAGAAAAAGAATAAAAAGAAACAAAAAGTTCATATTGATCTTATTGAGAGTAATGTCTTCACATAGAAAGAGTATGATGATTAAAAGTTGTTGGGAGTTGGCAGACATAGCTTTGGTCATTGTTGCAATTAATAGAAAGTAATAAGGAAAGAGAGGTTTCACATATAGATATATTATCATTGACATCTTTTATGATTGGGAGCACTCATTAAACTATGACATGCTAAAGAGTTGATGTTGGACAAGGAAGACAACGTAATGAGTTATGTCTTTCTTATATCTGAGATAAAGTATGTTATCATGGATCCTCTAACTTGTTGAGCTTGCCTTTCCCCCTCATGCTAGCCAAATTCTTAGCACCAAGTAGAAATACTACTTGTGCTTCCAAATATCCTTAAACCAGTTTTGCCATGAGAGTCCACCATATCTACCTATGGATTGAGTAAGATCCTTCAAGTAAGTTGTCATCGGTGCAAAGCAATAAAAATTGCTCTAAATATGTATGATTGATTAGTGTGGGAGAAATAAGCTTTATACGATCTTGTGGTGTGTAAGTAATAAAAGCGACGGACTGCATAATAAAGGTTCATATCACAAGGGGCAATATAAAGTGACGTTGTTTCGCATTGAGATTTTGTGCATCCAACTATAAAAGCGCATGGCAACCTCTGCTTCCCTCTGCGAAGGGCCTATCTTTTATTATTATCTTCTACCTTATGCAAGAGTCATGGTGATCTTCACCTTTTCTTTTTCATTTTATCCTTTGGTAAGCTCATCATGTTGGAAAGAACATGATATATATATATATATATCTAATTGGATGTAGGGGAGCATGAACCATTATTGTTGACATTACCCTTGAGGTAAAAGGTTGTGGGGCAAAACTATAATGTAACACCCCGGATGTAATTTACCTTATCTGTACTCCAACTCTTGCCGTTTCCGGCCTAAGTTATTTTATTTTCCTCAGGTTCGGGTTTTTGTCTCCGTGTGTTGTTGCCTTTTTCATGCATCTCATATCATGTCAACATGTGCATTGCATTTGCATACGTGTTTGTCTCATGCATCCGAGCATTTTCCCCGTTGTCCATTTGGATTCCGGCGCTCCTATCTCCTCCAGTGCCACTTTCTACCTTTTTTCGTGTGTGGGGGCTAAACATTTTCGGATTGGACCGATACTTGCCAAGCGGACTTGGTTTACTACCGGTAGACCTCCTGTCAAGTTTTGTGCCATTTGGACTTTGTTTGATACTCCAACGGTTAACCGAGGGACCAAGAAGGCCTCGCTTATGTTGCAGCCCAACACCCTTCCAATTTGGCCCAAAACCCACCTAAACCCTCTCCATCATCTAGAGCATTCGATCACGATCGCGTGGCCAAAAACCGCACTCCATTTGGAGCTTCCTAGCTCCCTCTATGCCTATAAATAGATCCCCTTCCGAAATCACGGGTCTTCTTCCCCCGAAACCCTAGAAATCGTCTTCTGCCGCGCCGGACGCACCGCCGCCGCCATCCACGCCCATCCAGGGCGTGACACGTGGCCACGCCACCGCGGCCCGCTCGGGCCCGCCGCCGGCCCCCGCGGCCCAACTCCTCCCCGCCGCCTCGCGTCGCCCGCCGTCCTGCGCCTATAGCCCCGCCGCCCGACTCCGGCGACCTCGCCGGCTACCTCCACCGCCCGCTCCGCCAGCCGCCTTCGCCGGTGGCCGCCGCCCGTCGCCACCCGGCGACGCCCGCCGACCCACCACCCCACCACCCGCAGCCTCTGCCACGGCCACCTCGCCAGCGACCGGCCTCCTCCTCCGTCGAATCTCATCGCCAGCGACCTCAAGCTCCGGTGCCGGCAAACCTCGGGATCCACTCCGATCGGATCCAGATCTGGATCTGAGAAAGCCCTAGGGTTGACTTTCCCCCTCTCCCCTCATTTGTTTTGCAATCTTCACCATGTCGTAACTCTCTAATAGTAGCTCTGATTTGTGCGTGTAGCATATCAAAATGTTCGTCCCAAAGAGTACATCATTTCATCTCATTGCATCATTTTCATTTGAGCTCATCTTGATGCCCGAAATGCTGTTGGAAGAGGGCTATGTGATAAAATTGCCAGATCTGTTTCATCAAATAGATATTTGTCATTTTTGACATGATTAATGTGTGCATGATATGCTCCTGAGCTCTACATGTGTTTTGTTATATGCCATGCCATCTTTACAGAGGTGCTTGCCATGTATTTTTGTGATATTTGTGGTGACTAGCACAAGCTTGCAAAGTAGCGTAATCGGTAATGCTGATTTCAGGGACTAAGAATTTCACCAAGTCCTTGCCCTGATTTTGTCGATATGCCATATGTTCATGTTGTTTCCTAGTGATCCGTGCCTCTTTTGAGGATGATCAGTAAGGATGTTTTGTTAACATTGTGGTGATCTATCCATCCATGTTTTTGTTTGCATTTATGGAGCATCCTAGCTTGAGTCAATCAAGCTCTACTTTTGCTATATCGTGAATCCTGGCAGATTGTTGACATGTTTAGCGATTTTGCCGAGGATGTTACTATTGATCCGTGCATGCTATGATGTTGTTCTTGACATGTCTAGCTCCTATGACATGTATTCTTGATGGATGTATGCTTAGTTTGTCATGCCATGCTCTGTAGTGAGTGCATCGAGCTCGTAAACATGCCTACTCGTTAACTGATTTCATGCTCCAGTTTTTCACTAAGTCTGAGATCTGTTTATGTTTTTGCCATGTTCACATGCTTGCAATTGTATTTTCTGATCCCTTTTGGCTCAAGGTCACTAAGGGACTTTTGTTAAGTGCTTTGAGTAGCTTCATACCATGCCTTGCTTTGCCATGTTAAGTTCCTGTAGCCTGTACTTTTCATGCTCTAAAATGTGCTTCCTGATGTTAAATTCCAGACTTGTGTTAATTTCACTAAGTCTGAAACCTGTTATCATTTGCACTTTTGCCATGCTTGTTTGAACCTGTTAATGGATGAATTAGCCGTAGCTCAGTGTTCATCTTTTGTCAAGCATCATGAGTTGATCCATGCAATGTATTTTGTTGTCATGTTTGAGTGCTGTAGCATAATTATCTTGATGCATTTAGATGGCTACTTGCTGATTATCGCAGACCGGTGCCATATTTGTTTTGCTTGCCATTTCCAAACTGTGCATCCGATTCCGCTGATCTTTATATCGATTTCAACCGAAATCACCTCACATTTCCAGTGGCACTCTTGGATTTCCAGGTTGAGGCCAGGTTCAATCATTCCTTGTCAAATCTTGCATATGCATCACATATCGCATCCCGCATAGCATACCATGTTCGCATCATGTTGTTTGAGCATTGCACGTGGTTGATTGTGTTCCTTTTGCTTGTTTGTCTTGTTTGGGTAGAGCCGGGAGACGAGTTCGCTAACGAGGAGCCCTTTGAGTTTGCTTACGAGGATCAAGTCAACTCTGACAACTTTGCAGGCAAGATGATCATACCCTCGAAATCACTTCTATCTTTGCTTGCTAGATGCTCGCTCTTTTGCTATGCCTATGCTACGATACCTACCACTTGCTTTCATGCCTCTCAAATTGCCATGTCAACCTCTAACCCACCATGTCCTAGCAAACCATTGATTGGCTATGTTACCGCTTTGCTCAGCCCCTCTTATAGTGTTGCTAGTTGCAGGTGAAGATTGGAGATCGTTCCTTGTTTGTCGTGGTTTTGTCACGGCAGATGTCCTAGAGAAAGGACTTAATCATGGAGCCATCGTGACGGGTTAGCTTGAAGGGGTTAAAGCGGACACAAGGACGCAAGAGAGTTTATACTAGTTCGGCCCCTTCAATGAAGGTAAAAGCCTACGTCTAGTTGTTATGGAATTGATGGGGTTTCGATGACTAGGGAGCCAACAAGCTTCGCCTATGTCTCGAGTTGTTGTCTGTTGTCCTTGAACCGCCGCCGGGTCATCCCCTTATATACACGGGTGACTCCCGTTGGCTTACGGAGTCCCAATACCGGCTCATAGATGTGTCCGGTTTGGTCTCTACTTATTCCTAACTTACAATACAGGTTAACTACTAACGCCGGTTTACGGCTACAGGCCTTGAACCGACCATGGGCCTTGAGCCCTCCTCTGTCTTCTTGGGCTTTAACATACTTAACTACTGATGAAGTTAACCCGGCCCAGATAGGCCGGTTTACGCCCAGTAGTAATATCCCCAACATTAGGCCCCAGATTGATTTGAACGGGTTCATGTCAATCCTTTAATAAAAGCTTCATTTTCAACATCTTTTTATAAATTGGTAAACCGCCATGATGTCATCTTCTCTGATTGCTGTAAACCGGAGTGACGTCACCTGTCATAACGAAGCTATCCATTATGCTTCTTTGTTTAATAGATCGGCGGAAATCGAGGCGACAGCTCTGTTTTGTGGCCCCTTGATTGTCGCGCCTGACTCATGTTCTTTCGCCTTATAAATAGGACCAAAGGGTCATTTCTTTTCTCCTTCCATGCCTTCTTCGTCTTCCTCGCGTCGCCAGCCTCGGAGCTCCACCGCCGCTGTCGACCTCTGCCTCATCCTTGGCCGCTGCATCAACCTGAGCGCACCAGAACATCGCAGCAACCTTCCGCATCTTCCTCAGCTCCGGTAAATCTTCTATCCTTTCCCCCGCAGATCTGGCCTAGGATTTCACAGTTAGTGTTCATCGTCTGCATCTTGCTCATACGATAGATCTTTAGATGAATCTGCAAATCTTTACTCTGTGCAACGATAGTTGTTTGACCTTCGCCTTCACTTATGCATCTCAAACCATAGATCTATATGAACGTTTTGCTCATTGGTTCGGTACTGCCTCTTTGAACCTCTAAGCATTTATCTCTTTTCTGAACTTGCTTCAGATCCAATGCTGTAAAGAAATCTTGTGAAACTTGTTTCTGCGTACTTGTCCATCCGCAATCTCAACTTTTCAATGCTTAGATCAGGCGGTTTAACCTTATAGAAAATTGTCCAAACCGGTATATGCCATTAGTCCCCTTGTTGAACCGCCAGATGCTGGTTGCTTCATGAAACTCCGGTTCAGATAGTTCTGTCTCCGGTTTAACAGTGCACATACCAACGTACCTTGATCAAATGCATTTTTGAACCGGGACCTTCTACCTTGTAGATTCCATCATGGCCAAGCAAGTATATGAGTGCAATTGGGTTCCTTCTCATGTCACAGAGGATCAACTGGACGATTTAGTTCTGATTGGCGCTTTAGGCAGCAAAGATACCATCCATTGGAGGGCTCCTGGCAAAGAATGCCCTCCCACACCTCGAGAAGGAGAGGTTGTTGTTTTCGTAGATCACTTAGCCCGGGGCTTTAAGCCGCCTGGTTCTAAATTTTACCGGGATGTTTTAGCCGATTTCCAACTCCATCCGCAAGACACTGGCCCCAACTCTGTTACAAATATGTGTCACTTCCAAGTGCTCTGTGAGGTGTTCTTTCAAGAGGAGCCCACAGTGGAACTGTTCAGAGACCTTTTCCATCTAAACCGACGTACTGAGTTTACTGATGGCTCTAATACAGAGTTGGGTGGCGTGGCGATTCAGAAAAGGAAAGAGGTCACATACCCTCACGCCAAGCTGCACAGTCACCCCAAGGAGTGGAATCAGACATGGTTCTACTGCAAAGACACCTCCCCTACTGGTGAGAATCCCTTGCCTGGCTTTTGTCCGGAGCGTCTCAGCAATACACACCCTTTTCCTCAAAGATTGACTGCCCAGGAGAGAAGCAAATATGCTCCCCAACTGTCAAAGCTCAGAGCCTTTATGGCCAACGGTTTAACAGGGGTTGATCTCGCTCGCTGTTGGATATCATGGAGCATACTGCCCCTTAGTCAGCGCTCCGGTTTGATGTGCGAGTATACTGACAATGTTGATGACCCACTGCGACATTCAAAAATCCAGCTCTCCGATGAAGAAATCACAGAGGCTGTAAATAAGATGCTGAATGAACCGGAACACGTCTGCGCTAGAACCGGCCTGCGTCCCTTCTGTGCCACCAACAAACCGCCAGCTGTAAGATTTTGATTTTTCTCTTTGCTGAATCTGTTATTGATATATCTGGTCATTGTTTAATATCAGTGTCTACATAATCAGGGCAATGATCCGTTTTGGAGCAAAAAACTGCCGCAGGAGAAACCAAAAAAACCAGACAAACCGGAAAGAGCAACCTGGTAAAAGACTAAAGCTGTGAAGAAGACTGCCCACAGGAAAAGAACCACTACATCTTATAATCCGGCCCCTGATGATGATGATGTGGATAATCTGGACTTTGAGGTAGAGCTTGACTCACCTGGTTTATTTTTCATGCGTCTTATTGATGATGATATTTGTCAGGATGATGCCGAAGCCAGCCACGCAGATGTTGCAGAGGTAATTATTCTCTCTTCCGATTCAGAAACTTTGCCTTCACAAAAAATCCGTCAGGCAAACCGGAAAGTTAAATTTTCTCATCCTCTTGCTTATTTGGATCCTAAATTTCTTATGAAGACCCAACAACACAAAGCTCGTCGCACAACCCGGCACAGCGGCCAGGTAGTTACCTCCGCCGGTTTACCGAATAGTCCGGTTCGGAAACGCCATTCAGAGGTCTCTAATTTGCTTGTCAGTGCTTGTCCTAAAGCGGGCTGCTTTCGTCAACCTCTTAATCCGTCTGACTCCGATTACCAGGTTACTTCCCACTCATCTTCTGGCGAGTCATCGGCTACTCAGCTCCCACCCCTTAAAACGGTGCGTGGGTAAGCTATACTTATTGTGATGTTTGTAGTACATCGCCTTAGAACATATGCTGTATTTGATTTATTATTCTTCTTAGGGCCAAACCTAGGCCAAGCAAGAAGGCCCGCCTGGACAAAACGGCCGAAGAAGATGTCGTTCTTGAAACATGCAAGACACCCAATGTTGAAGCGGCTATCCCTGAGGATATTCCCAACGATCCACCGCAGCAAGATGATGATCTTATTGCTGAAGAGAGACCTACTGATACCTCAGGTCCTATCCATCAGCCCACAGGTTCCATCAGGATTGAAATCTCCACCGGTCCAGCAAAACCTACTGACAAGCCAATAGCTCCAGTGCAAACCGGCGGTACCAAGGATGATGAGGTTGTCATTACTGGCACTGGCCATACTGAGCCAAGCAATCCTGTCGCTTTATCCAAACATTCTGCCAAGGAAGAATTTGCTGCCTTTGGCAAAGGCAAGTGGAACGCTGATCTGACGACTTACGCTGCTCTGAACGCCCAAGATATCCATTCCGGCTATCTGAACCGGCTGTATACCAGTCGTGACTATGAAGCCGGTCTGGTTAATATGATGAAAGATAAATATGAGGTAACTTCCATATGCTCCTTCCTGCTTGTATGCTTCCATTCTTGCTGACTCTCCTAGCCCCCAAGGGCCGGTTTGAAATATTCTTTCAAACCGGGACTTAATAATATAAATCTTGATGCTTTGAAATTCGCTGACGTAGCCCCCAAGGGCCGGTTCAACTTAGCGTAGTTAAACTGGTACTTTAAGTAATTGAAACTACCGCATCAGAATATATATGATCAAATAGCCATTAGCCCCCAAGTGCCAAGCTGAATACTTGTATTGATCTTGGGACTTTGTAAACAATTGAAAGATGAAGATCGAATATGCATTAGCCCCCAAGTGCTAAGCACATAACTTGTTATGTGGTTGGTACTTGAATCCTTATACCGATTTGTTTAAGCATATATCTGTATACATGCAGGAGGAGCTGAAGACGAAAGAAGACCAAGTCATCGATCTTCAAGAAAACCTGAAAACCCAACAGGCTGAAACCTCCAAAGCAAAAGAGGAATTGGCGAGCGCTTTAAGCGCCATGGAACAACTTAAGGAGAACTTCAAGAAGAAACAGGCGGATTGGGCCACTGAAAAGTCCGCTTTGATCAAACGAGCAGAGGATGCCGAGGCTGCACTAAAACCAGTGACGGATGAACTGACCAGCATAAAGCGGCACGTGCATGCCATGACCACTGCTATCTTTGGTAAGCCAGCTTACCTTCTGAATCGGCTCTGCCTTCTTATAGAGTCGCCGGTTTATTAACCCTTTATGGTATTTCAGGGACACGCATTGGTCACTTGGGGTCAGATGTGCGGAAGAAATTGAAAGCCGCCTATACATTAGTTGAACAATTGTATACTGGTGCCCAGCGGATCATCTGTACCGCGTCTCATAACAAACCGGCGCCCACTTTGATTCAAGATACTCTGATGAAACTGTGAGTGCTTCCTGCCCGGGTTAAAGAGTGAAGAAATCTGCTGCTCGAACCGGTGCAATCAATGCCTTAATCCGGGCAAAAGCCTGGGTGCCGGATTTTGATCCTATTGAAGTGGCTCAGGGCTATCCCATCTTGAAGGAAGACGGGTCAGAATTTGGTGAAGCGGATCTGCGAGCAATAAACCGGGAGGTACGTCCGCTAGCTTGTCAGTTGGCTGAGGAAGCAGACTTGTCTCATTATCAAGCGCAATATGACAGTCAGAACAAGCGAGTAGCTGCACCAATCCATGAATCGGAAAATCTGATCCCTCCAATCCGTAAGCATACTTACGCTCCCGATATTGACCCGTCATTTTTGATCCATGATGAAGCTGTTTTTCAAGCATTAATGGGAATTGACTGGACAACTGTGGATTTCCAGCCACTGGGCAGAGAAACGGAGGCTGAAGAGGCGCAGGATGACCCAAAACCATCAGGCCAGGCTGGTGACCAAGCTTGAACCGAAAGCCGGTTTTAAAACTACCTCTCCTTTGTGAAAAACAATTATATTATTATGGGCACCATGTTGCCTTGTAATAGGCTAGCTGATACCTTTAATGTTGATATGCCTTCGCGCATAATTTGTTCTTCTTGTGGTAATGAACTTTCCAAAACACTTTCTGAAATGATAAATTCGTCAAGTGCCACCGCAGTTGTACCATCACGCGGAATATGATGTCAAAACATCCAAAACGAAATTTTAAATATATGATCAAATTTTTGAGATACATAATACCTGCCATCGTTGAGTGTGAAGTTGGCTTGGCCAATCTTGAAGCGGAGTTTTGCAAACCCACACTATTGGAGGAGATAACAGCTCCAGTATATATATATATATATATGACACTGGTTTACCATGTAAACCGTGCCGGGTTATAATAAACACCGTGTTACTCCATAAGAGGATGTTAACAACAAGGATCAAACCGGGCAAATAGTCTCCGGATTGACGTGAACTGTGTTCCGTCAATTGATTGGTTAAAAAACTTTGTCGGTTTAAAAAACGCAATAAAAAGCAAAAAAAACTTCAAAGAAAAGTGTGAAGCAAAAAGCAATGACAAAACCGTTTGCCAAAAAAGGTTTATTTAAGCTGATCAAATGGCGTTACCATGGCCAAACACGACCAAGCTCCCGTTAGGTGTAACTATGGTTCTAGTCAACTAGGTCCCCAAATGAAACCGTGGCATTTATGCCGACCAAATGGCATGGTCATGGTTCGGGTTCGACCAAGCCCCCAAGTGATTATGTGGCCTTAGGCCGATCAAGAGGCATGACTGGTTCAGACATGACCAAGTCCCCAAGTGATCTGGTGGCTCTCACCTATCAAGAGGCATGGTATTGGTTCGGACACGATTAATCCTCCAAGTGATATAATACGATGCTTTTAGCAAAGCGAACTCAAGGGGTAAACCGGAAGCCGGTTTAAAACAACTCCGTGTAACCACACATGATGTAAAAGAACAGATATCCCGCTTTAGCTGAGGTTCCGGTTTATTATAGTTAATATATACATTGCTGTAATATGTACATAAGTAGAACCAATGGCTCAGGTATAATAAGGCCGAAGATGAGCTATGTTCCACGGCCTGTTGGTCTCCTCCTCTGATGTACGTGAGTCCTTATGTTCTCGAATATCGATCAGATAGTATGACCCATTGTGTAGATTCTTGCTGACCACGAAAGGCCCCTCCCAAGGTGGGGATAACTTATGCATACCAGTCTGATCTTGGATGAGCCGAAGCACCAAATCTCCCTCCTGAAAGGTTCTGGTTCTGACCCGGCGACTGTGATAACAACGAAGATCCTGCTGGTAAATCGCCGATCGGGTGGCTGCGATGTCACACTCTTCATCCAACCGGTCCAAAGCATCTTGCCGTGTTGTCTCGTTGTCCGCTTCAATATAAGCCGTTACACGAGGTGAATCATGACGGATATCACTGGGGAGAACCGCCTCCGCTCCATAAACCATGAAGAACGGTGTGTATCCTGTTGATCTGTTGGGTGTTGTATTGATGCTCCATAGCACAGATGGTAATTCTTCTACCCAACAACCCGGCGTTCTCTGCAAAGGAACCATGAGCCGGGGCTTGATGCCTCTCAGGATCTCTTGATTAGCTCTTTCTGCTTGACCATTGGACTGTGGATGTGCCACTGATGAAACGTCGAGCCGGATGTGCTCCCATTCGCAGAACTCCTTCATAGCACCTTTGGACAAATTGGCACCATTATCTGTGATAATACTGTGCGGAAAGCCAAACCGGAAAATCACCTTTTTGATGAACTGAACCACCGTGGCCGCGTCACACTTGCTAACAGGTTCTGCCTCCACCCACTTTGTAAACTTGTCAACCTCCACCAGGAGGTGGGTCTTCTTATCTTTGGACCTTTTGAAAGGCCCAACCATATCCAGCCCCCAAGTCACAAACGGCCAAGTAATTGGAATCATTCTCAATTCTTGAGCCGGTACATGAGCACGCCTTGAAAACCTTTGGCAACCATCACATCGTCTGACCAGATCCTCCGCATCAGCATGAGCAGTTAACCAATAGAAGCCATGGCGAAACGCTTTAGCCACCAGAGACTTTGAACCGGCGTGGTGACCACAATCTCCTTCGTGGATCTCACGCAAAATTTCACGGCCTTCTTCAGGGGACACACAACGTTGAAAAGCTCCTGATACACTGCAATGATGCAACTCGCCATTGATGATAGCCATGGACTTGGATCGCCAGATTATCTGCCGGGCCAGAATATCATCCTCTGGCAACTCGCCCCGGTTCTTGTACGCCAGGTAAGGAAGCGTCCAATCCTGAATAACATGAAGAGCTGCCACCAATTGAGCCTCCGGATCAGGAATAGCCAAATCCTATTCACCAGGGATCTTCACCGACGGGTTGTGCAGCACATCCAGAAAAACATTGGGCGGGACCGGTTTGCGCTGAGAGCCCAGCCGGCTTAAAGCGTCCGCTGCTTCATTTTTTCGCCGGTCCACGTGGTCCACCTGATAGCCTCTGAAATAACCTGCAACAATATCCACCTCACGACGATATGCTGCCATGAGTGGGTCCTTGGAGTCCCAAGTGCCAGACACCTGCTGAGCCACAAGGTTCGAGTCACCGAAGCACTTAACTCGACTTAGATTCATGTCCTTAGCAATCCGGAGACCATGGAGCAAGGCTTCATACTCAGCTGCATTGTTAGTACAAGGGAACATTAAGCGGAGAACATAACAAAACTTATCACCTCATGGGGAGGTTAATATGACTCCAGCCCCCGAGCCTTCCAATTGCCTGGATCCGTCAAAATGGATGGTCCAATACGTATGATCCGGCTTTTCTTCAGGTGCTTGCATTTCCGTCCAATCATTGATGAAATCAACAAGTGCTTGAGACTTAACCGCTGTCCGAGGCACATACTTCAAACCGTATGGCCCCAGCTCTATAGGCCACTTTGCAATCCGGCCAGTTGCTTCCCGGTTCTGGATGATATCTCCCAAAGGAGCAGAACTGACCACTGTAATTGGATGCCCTTGGAAGTATTGTTTAAGCTTCCAGCTTGCCATAAAAACTCCATACACCAGCTTCTGCCAATGCGGATACCTTTGCTTGGACTCAATGAGCACCTCGCTGATATAATAGACCGGACGTTGAACCGGATGCTCCTTACCTGCCTCCTTTCGCTCTACCACAATAGCCACGCTGACCGCCCGAGCATTAGCAGCAACATATAGCAGCAACGGCTCCTTGTCAATGGGAGCAGGGAGCACAGGCGGATTGGCCAATTGCCATTTTAAGTCCTCAAATGCTTCATCAGCAGCAGAACTCCAGACAAACTGATCCGTCTTTTTCAACATTTGATACAAAGGGATTGCCTTCTCACCGAGGCGACTGATAAACCGGCTTAACGCAGCAATCCGGCCTGCCAGGCACTGAACATCATTGATACACTTCGGTTTAGCGAGGGAGGTGATGGCTGTGATCTTCTTCGGATTAGCCTCAATTCCCCTATTGGACACCAAGAAGCCTAATAACTTGCCCGCCGGTACACCAAAGACACACTTGTCCGGATTAAGCATCATCTTGTATGTCCTCAGGTTATCAAAGGTTTCCTTCAAATCATCAATCAGAGTCTCCTTCTCCCTGGACTTAACCACGATATCATCCACGTAAGCATGTACATTACGGCTAATCTGCTTGTGAAGACAATTTTGTACACACCGTTGGTAAGTCGCTTGGGCACTCTTGAGCCCGAAGGGCATAGACACATAGCAGAAGGCTCCAAAGGGAGTTATAAATGTCGTCTTCTCCTGGTCCTTAACTGTCATTTTGATCTGATGATAGCCAAAATACGCATCCAAAAAACTTAAACGCTCACAGCCCGCCGTAGCATCAATAATTTGATCAATACGAGGGAGAGCAAAAGGATCTGCTGGACAAGCCTTATTAAGATCTTTGTAATCCACACACATGCGCCAGGTGCCGTTTTTCTTGAGGACCAGCACCGGATTGGCAAGCCACTCAGGGTGAAAAACTTCAACAATAAAGCCAGCTACTAAGAGCCTGGCTACCTCTTCTCCAATTGCCTTGCGTCTTTCTTCGTTAAACTAGCGGAGGAACTGTTTCACCGGTTTATATTTAGGATCCACATTAAGTGTGTGCTCAGCGAGTTGCCTCGGTACACCTGGCATGTCAGAGGGCTTCCATGCAAAAATGTCCCGATTCTCACGGATGAACTCGATGAGCGCGCTTTCCTATTTCGGATCCAAGTTGGCACTGATGCTGAAATAGTTGGACGAATTACCAGGTACGAAGTCAACAAGCTTAGTTTCTGCTGCCGATTTGAACTTCAGGGCCGGATCATGCTCCGTAGTTGGCTTCTTCAACGGAGTCATGTCCGCCGGATCAACATTGTCTTTATAGTACTTCAAATCCTCGGTGGCACAAACCGACTCTGCATAAGCCGCATCTCCTTCCTCGCATTCCAAAGCAATTTTGCGGCTTTCGTGAACCGTTATTGTCCCCTTGTGACCCGGCATCTTGAGCTGCAAATACACATAACAGGGCCGAGCCATAAACTTGGCGTAGGCCGGTCGCCCAAACAGGGCATGATATGGACTTTGGATTTTCACCACTTCAAACGTCAATATCTCCGACCTGGAATCATGATCATCCCCAAAGGCCACTTCCAGAGCTATCTTACCAACGGGATATGCTGATCTGCCAGGCACTACACCGTGAAATACTATATTAGACGATTTGAGATTCTTATCTGTTAGTCCCATACGATGGAAGGTCTCATAGTACAAGATGTTAATGCTAGTCCCTCCATCCATGAGCACCTTGGTGAACTTGTAACCTCCCACCTGAGGCGCCACCATCAAAGCCAACTGACCCGGATTATCGACCTGGGGAGGGTGATCTTCTCTGCTCCATATGATTGGCTATTCAGACCAACGTAGATAACGGGGTATGGCCGGTTCAACAGAGTTGACCGCCCGCCTCTGAACTTTCCGGTCTCACTTGTCCAAGCTAGTGGTGAAGACATGGTACTGCCCATTACTCAACTGCTTTGTGTTGCTTTGGTAACCTGACTGTTGCTGCTGTTGGTTGTAACCACCCTGGTTGTTCTGACTATTTTGACCATTATGTCCGCCCGGATTACCATTGAATCCTGAATCAGAACTTCCTCCTCTGTAACCCGGCCCGGATCCCGAGCCTCCGCCAGATTCGTGATCATACCGGAAATTATTATAATTCTTGAACTCC
This sequence comes from Triticum urartu, assembly GCF_003073215.2. NCBI lineage: Eukaryota > Viridiplantae > Streptophyta > Magnoliopsida > Poales > Poaceae > Triticum > Triticum urartu. Next base: position 506,603,019 of record NC_053026.1, on the reverse strand, counting down.
TGCATAATAAAGCAATCTTTCCAAAGGTGGTTTGCCGGCGCCTCCTTCGTCCCATGTCTTGGACAGGGCTGGCTTAGCAGATAGTTTAGGCGGTTTGGGTTAGGGTTGGGCGCTCCATTACGATTTTTCGGCCTACCCTTGTGTCGCTGGCCATTGTCCTATGCGTTGGTATTAGCCACAAAGTCCATGTTACCATCCGCTTTACGCTTGCCTCCTCCACCATTGCCTGCCCAGTGATGCTGCTGACCTTTGGAGCTGCTGTTCTTCTTCCCTTTCCCTGTCTTGTCATCATCAGATTCGGGATCCTTGGTGCTATCAGAATCAGCATATTTTACCAAAGCGGCCATGAGGGTCCCCATGTCGGTGCAATGACGCTTCATCCGTCCCAACTTCAGCTTCAGGGGTCCAAACCGGCAGTTGCCTTCTAGGGTTAATACTGCGGTGTCAGCGTTGATGCGGTCTGAGGAGTGCAACACTTGTGAAACCCGGCGCACCCAATGAGTCGTTGATTCTCCTTCCTCCTGGACGCATGCAGCTAAGTCCACTATCGACATAGGCTGTTTACAGGTATCTTTGAAATTGCTGATAAACCGGGCTCGTAATTGGGCCCATGAACTGATAGAATTAGCCAGCAAGCTTTTTAACCAAGTACGGGCCGTTCCTTCGAGCATCATGGTGAAGTATTTCGCACACTCCGCGTCATCCACATAAAGCATCTCCATGGCCATCTCATAGCTCTCCACCCATGTCTCTGGAGGTTGATCCGCCGTGTAATTTGGTACCTTGCATGGGCCTTTGAAATCCTTGGGCAGGCGCACGTTGCGTAAAGCGGGGATAAGGCAAGGCACCCCCAAAGAACTAGAAGTAACACCAGGTTCAGTCAAGGTGGTTGGACGAACCGGCGTGAGCTGCCGAGCCTGATGCTGTGTGGCTAACTCGGCCTCCCTGCGCGCGCGGGCCCGATCCACCACTCCCTGAGCGTCATCAGCACCACCCGCCGGGTTGTTGTCACGGGGTTCCCCACGTCGTTCATTACTCGACACTGCCGGTTCATCCATGTGTCTGCTATAGCTCCGGCTTGGACGGGGGGTCGAGTGGATCCGGTTGCGGCTGTACGAGTACGCTTCCTATTGGGCCAAAGCTGTCCTCAGAAGTTCCTTGACCCGTCGCGTCTCTACTGCCTGCGGCGAGTCACCTTCAATTGGAATGGCCTCCAGCCGTGCAGCAGCGGCAACAAGATTGTCCATTGGGTTGGAGTAGTGACCCGGAGGTGTTAAAGCAGCCTGAGGTACAACGGTGTTTTGACGAGGCGGGACCATCTGACGAGGCTGAACCGGTGCACCGATCCCAGGGGCTTCTGCTCGATTTCCCTCCAGCAGATTGCCGGCTCTTGGTCCTGGAGTGTTGAAAAGGTCTCTGGCCTCGAAAACCAGAGGTAAACGGGATCGGTGCTTCCTCCTCATGACTTCATGCGACGCGCTCTGGTCCAACATAAGCTTCTAGGCCTGTGCATCTAAGGCAGCCCGCTCTGCGGCCATCCTGGTGTCCTCAGCCGCCAGATCCGCCTTGGCTTGGGTGATATGTTCCTTTACCTTTGCAATCTCCGTGTTGTGAACGTCCTGATCCGGCGGATTAACTTCTGCCATAAGCACAGCCAACACATCAAATAGTTCTGATAGAACCTAAGCCGGCGGGTGCATAGGGCCTCCTGCCCCGGCAGCCGTCGCCGCTGCTGAACCAGAGACCGTTGCCGCAGCTGTCAAAGAATGAAGCGCTGCTTGTGTTCTGGCCATGAATATTCCAACCCGGTTGGGCAGATTAGAGGGGTCCAGAATACTATGGCCATCGGAACAACTCCCAATCCGGCCATCTTGTAGCTGATAAAGAGATTCGGTTTCTCCGGTCAAAGATTCGTCACCGGAACAAACGACGGTCGCGCCATGAAATTCCGATCCGTCCTCATAACTTCCTCCATGGATGACTCCCACGAAGGCACACTTCATGGCCGGTTTAACCCGGGTGGATCGCGCATGCTGAGCCATCTCGATGAGGTCGGTGCAGATGTCCGGCTCAGGGCCCGGTTCACCGATCTTGCCAATGAAAACGTGAATGCTACCAAAGGGGACCCGGTACCCGTATTCAATTGAGCCGGCCTCGGGGCCCCAGCCTGCGCCGTCGATGTAGAGCTTACCGCGACGACTCTTAGTCATCCGGCCTACAGCGTAGCCCTCGAGTCCTTCAAAGCGGCCCTCTAAGAACCGGAAACCATCATGCGACAGCCCCACGGTGGGCGCCAACTGTCGTGGTTTTGTCACGGCAGATGTCCTAGAGAAAGGACTTAATCGTGGAGCCATCACGACGGGTTATCTTGAAGGGGTTAAAGCGGACACAAGGACGCAAGAGAGTTTATACTAGTTCGGCCCCTTCGATGAAGGTAAAAGCCTACGTCTAGTTGTTATGGAATTGATGGGGTTTCGATGACTAGGGAGCCAACAAGCTTCGCCTATGTCTCGAGTTGTTGTATGTTGTCCTTGAACCGCCGCCGGGTCGTCCCCTTATATACACGGGTGACTCCCGTCGGCTTGCGGAGTCCCAATACCGTCTCATAGATGTGTCCGGTTTGGTCTCTACTTATTCCTAACTTACAATACAGGTTAACTACTAACGCTGGTTTACGGCTACAGGCCTTGAACCGACCATGGGCCTTGAGCCCTCCTCTGTCTTCTTGGGCTTTAACATACTTAACTACTAACGAAGTTAACCCGGCCCAGATAGGTCGGTTTACGCCCAGTAGTAATATCGCCAACATTGTTGGAACATTGTTTATTGTTAGGATATCACTATATTATCTTGTTATCTTAATGCACCTATATACTTGGTAAAGGGTGGAAGGCTCGGCCTTTTTCCTAGTGTTTTGTTCCACTCTTGCCGCCCTAGTTTCCGTCATATCGGTGTTATGTTCCCGAATTTTGCGTTCCTTACGCGGTTGGGTTATAATGGGAACCCCTTGACAGTTCGCCTTGAATAAAAATCTTCCAGCAATGCCCAACATTGGTTTTACCATTTGCCACCTAGCCTTTTTCCCTTGGGTTTCGCGGACTCAAGGGTCATTGTAACACCCCGGATGTAACTTTCCCTATTTGTACTCCAACTCTTGCCGTTTCCGGCGTTAAGTTATATTTATTCCCTCGGGTTCGGGTCTTTGTCTCCGTGTGTTGTTTTCGTTTTCATGCATCTCATATCATGTCATCATGTGCATTGCATTTGCATACGTGTTCATCTCATGCATTCGAGCTTTTTCCCCGTTGTCCGTTTTGCATTCCGGCGCTTCGTTCTCCTCCGGTGGCCATTTCTAGCTTTCTTTCGTGTGTGGGGATTACACGTTTCCGGATTGGACCGAGACTTGTCATGCGGCCTTGGTTTACTACCGGTAGACCGCCTGTCAAGTTTCGTACCATTTGGACTTCGTTTGATACTCCAACGGTTAACCGAGGGACCGAAAAGGCCTCGTGTGTGTTGCAGCCCAACACCCCTCCAATTTGGCCCAAAACCCACTAAACTCTGCTCCATGTCCTAGAGCGTTCGATCACGATCGCGTGGCCGAAAACCGCACCTCATTTGGACTCTCCTAGCTCCACTTATGCCTATAAATAGCCCCCCCGTTTTCGGATCTCTTCTTCCTCCCCGAAACCCTAGCTAAAAAAAACAGGATCCCTGCGCAGGCCGGACACGTCCGATCCAACCGGACGCATCGCCGCAGCCAATCCAGCACCGCCATGTGGTAGGCGGACCACTTCCCCGCCGCTGCTCCCGCCGGCCCGCCCAGGCCCGAGGCGGGCCCGCTCCCGCGCCCGACTGGGCCACTCGCCGCCGCGCCGCCCGGTCCGCCCCGCACCACCGCCTGCTCCGCCCCGAGGCCGCCACCGCCGCCGCCGCCATCGACGCCGGCCAGTAGCTCGCGCCGCGCCCCGCGCCGCCTCCGCGGCCTCGTCGCCGGGCCGCCGCCACCCGTCCCCGGCCGCGCCGCTCCTCCTCGCCGCCAAGGCCGGCCGGCCCCGGCCTCGCCTCCCCTCCGTCCGGCCGCCACCGCCCGTCGTCGCCAGCGAGCGACCTCGCCGGATCCAGCTCGCACGATCCGGATCCGCGGTTGCTACAGTAACCCTAATCCGCGGGGTTGTTTTTTTTTCGCCAAGTCCCTAGATTTTTAGCTCATATGCTCATGTTCGAGGCCCCGTAACTTTGCATCCGTTGCTCCGATTTGGACATATAGTATATGAAAATGTTCGACTCGACGAGTACATCATTTCATTCCATTGAATCATTTTCATTTGAGTTCATCTTGATGCCCAAAATTCTGTTAGAAGGAGGCTTCGTGAGTTATTTGTCAGATCTGCTAGTTCATCTTAGACTTTTGTCATTTTTGCCATGATTATTGTGTGCATGCTATGCCTGTGAGTCCTTCATATGTTTCCTTAAGCATTTTGTCTTCTTTCCAGAGGTGCAACCCATGCATTTTTAGGATGTATGTGGTGACTTGTGCAAGCTTGCAAAGTGAGGCACCCGGTAAATCTGTTTTCAGAGACTTAGTTAATTTCACAAAGTCTGGGATTATTTAGTTCATGATGCCATATGTTCAGCTTGTTTCCTAGTGATCCGTGACTCTTTTCAGGATGATCAGTAAAGGAGTTTTGTTAATCATATTATGCTATATCCATCCATGTCTTTGTTTGCAATTATGGAGCACCCTACCTTGAGTCAATCGAGCTCTGCTTTTGCTTCGTGGTGAATCTGGGCAGATCATCAACTCGTTTGCGATTTTGCCGATGCTATTATAGTTGATCCGTGCATGCTATGCCATTGTTCTTGCCATGTCTAGCTTGTATTTTGTGCCTTCTTAATGGACGTATGCCTGCCTTGCCATGACTTGCACCGTGGTGAGTGCATCGAGCTCGTTTACATGCCTTCGTGAGTTATATTTCAGCATGTCTCAGTTTTCACTTAAGTCTGAAAACTGATTGTGTTTTAGCTATGTTCGTGTGCCCGTTAGTATATTTTGTGATCCCTTTTGGCCCCAGGTAACTTTGGGTCTTTTTTTAAGCTTGTTGAGTAGCTCCATGTCATGTCCTTACTTCTCTTAATCAGGTCATGTATCATGTTGTTTTGCTGCTCCGAAGAGGGCTTCGTGATCTGAAATTTCAGACAAGTGTTAATTTCACTAAGTCTGGAATCTGTTTTGCATTTGCGTTTTTGCCATGCTTGTTTGAACCTCATAATGGATGAATTGGCCGTGGCTCAGTGCTAGTCTTTTGTTAAGCATCTTGTGTGCATCCCTGCCATGTATTTTGTTGTCATGTTTGGTGGCTGTAGCATGTCCATTTCATTGCGTTTAGATGCCTACTTGCTGTAAATCGCAGACCGGTGTCATATCTTAAATCGCTTGCCATTTCGAAACCGTAACTCCGATTCCGGCGTTCTTTATATCGTTTTCAAGCGATTTCATCTCATATTTCCAGTGGCACCCTTGG